>NW_012267313.1:5017144-5259171 GCF_000151885.1 Dipodomys ordii | reverse complement strand
TGTTCTCCCAGTGGCTGCCACATATGTGTGTGTATATATAAATATATGAACTTGGCTTATAGGCACAACATGATGATCTATATTTCCATCCATTTTCCTACCACCATCATATTTCATTCATTCTTTTAATATTGTATAGTATTCCATATATATATATATATATATATATATATATATATGCCATGTTTTCTTTATGCATTTATCCACTGATGGGCATCCTAGATTGATTTCATGGTTTGGTTATTGTGGAAAGAGCTGCAATAAATATTGTGTACAACTGTCTCTATCAGCTGTTGACTTGCACACATGCCCAGGAGTCATATAACATGCACATATGTAGTTTTAGTCTTAATGTTTGTTTTTTTAATACTAAGAATCATGGTAATGTCATCTGGGCATTGGTGGCTCATGTACTTGGGAGGCTGATCTCTGAAGACTGAAGCTCAAAGCCAGTATTTGAGACTTTTTTTCCTCCAATTAACCATCAAAAAGCTAGAAATGGATCTGTAGGTTAAGTGGTAGAGCATCAGCCCTGAGTGTAAAAGGTAAGGGACCACTCCCGGACCCTAAGTATCACATTAATTGCAAGAAGATGTAGGAATTCTAACTAACTCTCCCCTTTTCAGGCCATTTTGTCATTGAGCAAGGTAAGGATCTGACGAATGTTTTTGTTGTTTTTGTGTTCTTTTTAACAAAGACACATCATATCAGGACCTAAGTGCATAATTTCTTATTACTGGGATTAACTTCTCTTCAATTTACCATTAAAAGCATTTAATTCTCAGAGCAGTATTCTACCCATTATTACATGAATGGTATAATAGATGAAGTTGTGAATGGGTTAACCCATTCTACAGGCTCCTAGGCAACTGCCAAGATAAATCCTAAGCTGAATAAGAATATTTAACCAGCTTTAAACAGAGGTTTTTCATGAAATCCAGAAACAGAAGATGATGAAAATTTTGCAGCTAGTTTCTCAAATATTTCATGAGTTCAGTTGCAAGAGATTGTGCCTCAGTATATGAGCCTTCACTCATAGCAATGTAAGGATGCATGATGTTAATATTAGAATTCTGTGCATCATAATAGGATGAAAGATTGGATAATATAGTGAAATGTCTGGAGGTGCAGGGACCAGAACTGAGTTGAATCTTGGGAACATAAACTGGGACAGTCATCTCAAAATGAGGATAGTAATATCAACTTTTCATGGTTCTTATGAAGGATATATTGACTAATGTATGTAATATGGTCCATTTTGGGCCTAGATATGACAAATGCTTAATTTAAAAGATAATTATTGTTTTTAAGCATATATATGCAGTTTATACATCAGTTATATATTATACATGTTTATGTACACATATAGTGACTGCGAGGCTTCTTTTTACTTTGGTATTAGCTTACAGTAGTTATGCAAAGGGGTATTCTATTGCTACCTTTCCACCCATGTTTAACATTATATCAACCTCAATCTCACCCCTCTATCTCTATTTTACTTCTCCTTCTCCCCTTCTGAGAACAATTTTAGTAAGTTTAATTGTTCTATTTGCATAGTTGCAAATAATCTTCCTTCTTCTTTTTCGTCTTTCTTCCTTCCTTCCTTCCTTCCTTCCTTCCTTCCTTCCTTTCCTTTCCTTTCTTTCTTTCTTTCTTTCTTTCCTTCTTTCTTTCTCTCTTTCTCTCTTACTTTCTTTCTTTCTTTGTCAGTCCTGGGGCTTGAACTCAGAGCCTGGGCACTGTCCTTGAGCTTTTTTTTTATTGTGAAAATACTGTACAGAGGGGTTACAATTACTCCCTGAGCTTTTTTGCATAAGGTTAGCACTCAGTTACTCAGAGCCACAGCTCCACTTCTGGTTTTCCGGTGGTTAATCAGAGATAAGAGTCTCATGGACTTTCCTTCCTGGGCTGGCTTTGAATTGTGGTCATCCGATCTCAGCCTCCTGAGTAGCTAGGTTTACAGGCATAAGCCACCACCTCTCGGCTTACAAATAAATCTATTTTGACTCCATTCAACCTCCTTCTTTCTTCTTGTTAGCCCAATGCCCTCCAACTAGCAACCATCTTGGACAGAATCTTTTTTGAGAGAGATTTAATAAAGGTCACTCCATTGGGCAAGGCAGTATGGTTTGCCAGAGTTCAGTATAGGTAGATATTCCAGAGGGCAGTGACTTGCAAAAATTGCTTCTTGTGTGAATCACAAGCATAGACACGCTTTAGAGCAAAGATTTCTCCATTAGTTGTGAAATCGATGTACCTCACAGAAATTGTTAGCAGAGCGGCTGATTAGTAACAAACATTGATCTATTTTTGTCACTAAAGGCAGCAATTGGAAGTTAAAAGCCACCACCCTAAAAACGGAGCTCCTCTCTTGCAGTTTCATGCCAATCATATGGAGATTTTATCTAATATTTACATCAAAAATTGATGTAAGGTACCAGTGGCTCACACATAATACTCAGGGGGCTGAGATCTGAGGATCGGGATTGGAAGCCAGCCTCAGCAGTAAACTTCATAAGACTCATATCTCCAATGAAACTACTAAAGAGCCAAATGTGGAACTGAGGCTCAAGTAGTAGAGCACTGGACTGGAGCACAAAAGCTCAGAGATAGTGCCCAGGCCAGCATAAAATAATGTGGCTAGGATTAAGAAGGTCCTGGGTTTGATCCACAGCACTGAAAATTTCTAAAGGAGAAATTAACTAGAAAGCAACGTTTTAGGCTCCTGCTCTTCCACAGTAAATTAGTTGTAGGCAGGGGCTGAGGATTGGAATACACAACTTACAAAGCACCTTAGTGTTGGAAGCAAAGCTGCCTCTCATACTAGATTCTTATAAAGTTCCTGGCTAGTTCACCATCATATGGTAGGCCATAGATACATAGATGTGGACAGTGTAGTTTCCTTCCATTTAGAACTGATACTGTTTAACAAGAAGTGTGTGTGTGTGTGTGTGTGTGTGTGTGTGTGTGTGTGTGTGTGTGTGTGTGTGTATACATACATACATACATTTCTCCAATGTTTCAGCCATGGGGTCCTATGTATGCCTACACATAAAAATTTCCTGGAGAAGTGTGAGAAACACCATTGATAGTACTCCCACACCAGACTAAATAAATGAGAATTCTGGGACCAGGAACTGAGTATGATACATTTTGACTTAAGGCAGTGGGTCTTAAAACTTAAAACACATTGTAATGATTTTGGGAGGGGGGGTGGGTGTTGGTTGACACATGGATTGCTAGTACATGTCTAACACAGAGCCTTTGCTAGTGTAGGTGTTCTAAAAATATTTGCTGAATAAATATTGCCACATTTGCATTTGACAAGAACAAATTTCTAGAACAAGGCTGATTAGCCAGTGTCCATGAATGTACGTCGTGGTTGTTGAGTTTCTGCTATTGTCTGCAATACTCTGTGGGCAGGCAACCTCAGAGGACAATTCTTCACATTCATCCCATTCTTAAGGGGGATCTGCGGCCCACAACTGTTAGATACTCTCTTACTAGGAATTAGCGGACACTTTTCCTTTAGATTTTTGTGTTCATTAACAAACTAAAGACTACCTTATTAGGTAGTATTTAATTGTCTCTCTCTGCCCCCCAAAATTATTGATGATCACAAAGAGTAATTCATTTTGTTAAAATCAATAAATCAGCAACTAAAGACATCAGCTTCTTTATTTCAGAGCTGTTCTGCACATGGAAGCCCTTCATTCAAGGAGTACATCTGTGCTTCTTTTACCCTGGAGAGAATTTATTGTAATATGAAAAGTAACTGGTAAGGCTATCAGTTTTTCTAGAATGGGACCTTGTCTTGTTATCTTTCTTCTCTTTGGGCCTAGGTAGCAAATGTGGACTAAACTGATCATATACATTATTCTTGTTTGAAAAACTATGCAATAAAATAGTGTATCTATCATTTTATGGTGTTCTATAGCTGGGAGTTGGGAAAGTTTTCTTGATTGCTTAAACAAAAATCATATATTGTTATTGTCTATTCCTTCTTCCCAGACCACATTCTTACCCTAAGATTCAAAGATCCAGAAGACAAAATGTTTTTGACAAACACCTTACATTTTGTCTACTGTATAACAATGATCATTTTTTATAATGGTTTGTATTTTTTCCTTGTACCCGTCCTGGGGCTTGATCTCGGGGCCTGGGCACTGCTCCTGAGTTTCTTTTGCTCAAGGCTAGCACTCGACCAGTTGAGCCACAGCATCACTTCTGGCTTCTTCAGTGTATGTGGTACTGAGGAATTAAGCCCAGGACTTCATGCATGCTAGGCAAGCTCTTTACCACTAAGCCACGTTCCCAAGCAGTTGGCATTGTTTAACTAATACCTTCACTGCATTATTGCTGGATACGAACATTAATGTTACATTGTTATATGCCATGTAAAATGAGATTGTAAGTTTTATAATTATCATTAGAACAGAGATATAATGCTCCAGAGAGGCCCTCAAAGAATGGCCATCTTCCCAAACTCAGTTGATATTTTTTCTGTGCTAGACATCTAGACATTTCTCTAACTTACATATAAATTAGAGAATTGTCTTCTGAGTGCTTTGTTCCATTTAGAGTCCAGTGACATTTCTGTTATTACTTTTGGCCTAAAGATACCTCTTCACCAAGGTTCAAGAAAACTAGCTAATAACAATAACCTGCATTTCTGATTCTCTCTCTCTCTCTCTCTCTCTCTCTCTCTCTCTCTTTCTTCCCTCCTCTTCTCAGTTTCTATTTCTCTCTAGGTGTTTAGAAGGAAATGACCTTTCAGAGTTATAAATTTAGTTTTCCATGAAAAGGACCATTCTTTACATGGAGTTCTGTATTACAATGTTTACTGAATATATGTCTGTGTTAGAGAAGATCTTATTCTTTGGAAAGACCTTATTATTTGGAAAGACCACAGAATATTGCCTTGTATGGATACGATAGTTGCTTTTTGTTTCTGAATCAACTCCCTACGGATGAACAGTGTCCCCAAATTTTCCTTGATATAGCAATGAACACTGGCTTAAGTACAGATTCATTCCCTTGTCTTGTGAGGAGTTAATCGACCTATCATAGATTTTCTCCATCCAGATTCAGCAGTCAAAGTCATAGGGACAATCTGTATTTGTCACCTTGGACATATAGAAACTTAGAGGAAATTTCTGAAGTTTTCTTTATATTAAACATAACTAACAATCTCTGCTGCTTAATATTGCTGATTCTGAGAGACAGCAGATGTGAACATGTTTGAAAACTGTCCAACACCATAAAAATGCAAGGCTGTACTATTTTGTCAGTTGTCTGTTCTCTGTCTTTTTGATACACTGCATGTGTTAGCATGCATGACATAGTTCATGACGTAGTTTTCACTCTGTGCATCCACCCAATGCTCAGACTATGAATGTTTCGTTCTCAGAAATCAGTCTGCCACACTAGCTTAACTGGAATATTCCTAGGTCTTTTACCTCCCTAATTTAATTAATTTGAATGTGTGTAGAACAAAGATTGGCCTTGATCCTGACCTTTCACAAACTTCTCCAATGTTTTATTTGAAAGTCACTGGAATGGACTGGTCTGGTATGTCAATTGCTTCTTCTTATCTAAGCCTCCTTGGCTACAAGCAAGTTCAACACACGCACACATGCTGTACATTTTCCTGATACGAATCCCATCATAGGATTCCTAGAGATTCATCTCCAAATGGCAAATTTCTTGCAAATCAGTTTCCCATGAGGGGCTTCTGCTTTCTTACCGAATTTCAGGGTTGCATAGATGTCTAGATTTAACAAAAAAAGTATGAGCTGTCTCCAAATAGTCACAGGGAAGATGGGTTGTGCCGATTGTCCGTGGAATGAGAAACTAGGCCAACTCTTTTTGGGTAGCAGGGCTATAAATAATGCACAGAGAATGCACTTTTTTCTTCTGTAGTTCCTACTGCATTAATATTTGCAATTACTTTGGAGAGTAAAACAACTGAGAAAATGGGAAAGAATGTATAAAATACCAATCCTGGCATGTTCTTCTTACAGTACTTCTTCAATCGTGAAGAATATGATGTCATCAGAGATCAACGAATAAATGAATTTGCTCAAGATCAATTAGCAAGCATAGATCACAGTGAAAGAGCTTGCTTGACATCAATGAATTGTTCGTTGTTTTACGTTTATGACCAGGTTAAACCTCATTACTTAGTCAATGAATACTAAGTTTTTAATAAAAATTAAACATGGGACAAAGCTGAGGAAACACAAGCAAGTACTCTAGATATACTTAGAGCAAACAGGTGAAAGCCAGAGATCTTGGTTTGTCCTAAAGGTTACTGCCTTTAGTTCTTTGACATCACTGACCAGGCAATTTTATTGGATAAGGCTGTGATTTGCTACCACTGAGTGAAACTGCCTAGACAAGCGCAAAGCAATCCTCTTGGGAAAGAAAAACAAACAAATTTGGAACATCTAGTGCTGTTTAATTTTTGCACCTGTGACACTGAGGACAGAGCCTCAAGTACTCAGCATAGATGTAAGACAGTTAACACTTAAAAACTCTCCTCTATTTGCATAGTACTTAATACTGGACATCCTAAAGAACATGGATTTACTGTCTCATGGGAATTTATAATCTCTTGAAAAAGAGCACAAGCTCCTATCTATTTTTATTTATATTCATATATTTGGACTTAGATAAACAGTCCCAAACCTGCAGATTAGTAGGTAGAAATTAAGGGACAAAAACCCATAGATCTGAGACTCCTGGAGCCACTGAGGGGTCCCAAGCTCAGGGTCCCAATCCCAGGGGGAGACTTAGTAAATAGAGAGCGAGCCATGGGACACAGCTGAGATCATCTGTGCACTGTGGAAGAGGAAAAGAGGAAGTGAGAAAATTAAGACAGAACATTAACTATATCTAAAATTAATTAAAATATTAAGCTAACAATATTAATCTTGTTAATACTTCAACCAGAATTAAATCTGGCATTTAGCAATATCTGAATATACAAGACTTGTCTCTGTGACACAAACTTCAGGAAACCCCTTCTTTTTGTTCCTTCTTGTTGAATGTATCTGGGCTCATTGCAGCACTTTTGACTTTGGAGAGTGTAGAAGTCACTAATTTTTGACTTCCAGATCTACTTCTACTTCATCCCAAGCTTAGATCCTCTCAAGAGGTCTTGAGTATGTTCAGGGCACTGCTCTTCTGGATACTGTCTGGGGAGCAAGTATTTGCACATTCCAGAACTTTGCACAATTTGGTAAGTGCTTAATTTCAGGCCTGCCCCGTCACAGGAAAGACCAACATGATGTCATAGTACTGGTAAGCTGGCAGGCAGTTAAGCAACCCATGACAATGATCATGGTATGGGGATCAGGCAAGACTGAGAAATCTTGCTGCTAATGGTAATTGTTTCTTTAGTCCCTTATGAATTACCACTCTGCTTTGGTATCTAGATGTAAAAACCTCCCCCATAAATTCCCACATCTTCCTATGAATGTTTGAGCCCTTGTCCCCAGGAACTTAGCCCTGTGGCTGATTTTCTAATCTCCCCAATATTCCTCTGAGCTACCTGGAACCTTAAATTGATGGCTTCATTGGCCCACATGTACCCACTAGCATCTCTGCTTTGCTTTTGCTACTTGAAGACAAAATGGTCAGACTTGTAAAAAAAAATGATGAGTGAAACTAATCAAACACATTTCCCCATTCCCTTAATCTTCTAGCTGTTCAAATCAAACGACTTGTTTTGAAGATGAATATATTCCTTACTAAGGGAGATGTACAAGAATCTCCTCCAGAATTCAAGTCAAGAGCTCATAGGGATGGTTGCGTGAGAGCAGTGCATTCAAGGCCATCTTTGTTGCCAGAATAAGAAACAGGTAAGAAAAAGAACCAGAAAATACCAGTGAGTAGAGGCTAAAGAAAATTCAGCTTCTTGTTTCTAATTGCCACCCTGAGACTCAAAAAGGAAGCTAAACATGAAATTCCAAATTCTTTTTTTTTCATTAAACAATATGACGATGATGGCAGAAAGCTGTGGAAAGGCTGAGAGAATGAATCAAAGGCAATTTGTTTCCCAGGAATGTAAGGATAGATGGTCCACTCCTATTCTACTTTAAGTATTATTGAGTCATTTAGTTTTTCATAAAGAGTATGTAGGTCAGAGTATGTAGGTATGAGGAAGAAAAGGATTTGCACACCAATTAGATCAGAAAATGAATTTCTTAAAAAAGGATCTCAGTCAGCTCAGAAAAAAAAAAAGACATACTTGAAAATCAGGCTCTGGGCTAAGTTCCTGGAAAATGAAGACCCAACTTCACAATGTCAGGAGGAGAGAGTTAAACAACGGGACTCTCCTGAGGCTGCTGCAGAAGGCCAGATGCTGTTCATCCTGTACTCAGGAAATGGACCCAATCACATCTCCAAGTACCATAGTCACCGGGGCCACTTCTGCAGCAGGAATGGTTCTCAGGCCCAATCAAACATCACAAACAAGGCCTCACTTCTGGTTCAGCTCGGTTGAAGGAACCCAGGGAAAGTATGGTTAGCCCTTCTATTCGTGGGTGGGGAACTTCTATGGAAGCTGTTAGGAAAATGGAGGAGAATAGAAAAGGAATAGACCAGACTCAATCCTCTACAGGCCGGAACTGTTTATTGCCAGCAAGGGTCACATACCTTCCTGCAGGTATGGTAGTTGTACAAGGGGTTGGATTTGGGGTGGGGTTATATGGTTCTTAACAAGGAAGCAGAAAATAAAAAAAAATAGGTTATGGTCTCTTGGGGGCCAAGGGTAGTGCACTTGGTCAGGCCCAGAATGGAATGTTCTGAGGGGGCTTTCAGCTAAGAGAAGATCAAAGCGACTGCCTGTGATCAAGCACGTGGGCGAGCACCAGATGTTCTACTTGACTTAGGGGAATAAGGTGGGAATCAGTCCTTCATATTCCAACTTGCAATATTTAAAAAGATCGGGTCAAGAAGAGAGAGGCAAGTCCTTCATATAGGGTCTTTGGATACATAAAAAGATTGGGCTGAGAGGGGAGAAACATGGAGTTATGAGAACAAAGCAGAAGCAACTGGGAATGGAAATTATTTGGGGAAAAAAAGTACTTCCCTAACTGACCATGGTCAGACCTTTTGCTTGTCAATACCATTTAACAAGTATTAACATAGTATTTGTGATATGTATTATGATTCCCAGTATTACAGGAAGATTGTGTAGGCTATTATATATATAAATAGCACCATGTTCTAGAAGGGACTTGAGGACTGGGGGATTTGGGGATTCATGAGGGTCTCCAGACCCATCCTCATAGACACAGGGACAACTATACACCATGGCTGCAAGGGAATGAAGTGGGGATGCTGAATCTAATCGGCACCATCTTGGCCATGTGGTCTGTGATAGGGAATTGGGTTTAACTGGTGTCATCTTATCTTCATGCTGGAGGAACAGGAAGTCCCATCTCCCAGGTGATGGGCATGTCTGAATTCCTAGAGGCAGGAGCAAGGACTTGGATAGGTTACCTGGCCTGTCAGTCTTGTGCTTTGAACTGGAGAGACACTTGAGTTTCTTCTGACCCTGCTCCCTGATCCTGACTCTATTTAGATCCCCAGCAGCTCAGGCAAGGGTATGCCATGCCTCCTGTGTCCATGTCTCCTGGCACTCCTCCTGGTCAACAGCTCCCCATTGGAGCTGGTCTGGTTTGTTGATATAGTATTTCTGCTCTTTCTTTCTTCTCTGGCTCTCATGGCTCAGTTTTCTAACAATGTTGGGTGTATTTTCTGGCTGCTGATATTTGTGACAGGAGTCTGTCTGCACTCCCATAAAGGCTCCAAATTCAACCTCTCAAAATGTGGCTTTTCTGTTTTCTCACATTACAATGGGAAGACATGAGAATGCATTACTCACATTCTGTTTTCTCTTATGAAACCCACTGATTTTATAACAGAAATCTACAAGTCTGTAATGCTAACAAAAAGGAAACGGGGGTTGGGGGGAAGAGACTTCATTCTTCATTCTTGGAGGTAGCTCTTTAACTCTTCACTATGACAATGTGTGAATAATGACAAAGAATTGAACTGCAGAATAACCTAAAACCCCTAATCAGCTAATGTGAAATGACAGAAGTAAGAAGTAATCATTTTGGAGCCCATGATTCTTATTAAATTTTTGGTACATCAGATGGACAGTTGATTGGGAACTGGATAACTGTGCAGACAATGATTTCTGATTGTAATGAAGGGATCAAGATGTTGTCCCAGAATCAGTGACCTCTCTCAGCATCTCCTGGTGGACAGCCAGTAATCAGGAGTACACTGATGAAATGCTGTATGAAGCGAAACACATCATATAGGATGTACACAAAGCCCCAAATGTTGAATGTAACAGAGCTTTTTATTTAATTTCCAATTTATGAAATAATCTAGATAATGCTGTAAATCTTATTTTGGATTTACCTGCTTTGAAAATAGGTACATTTTTAGAAACTTTCTGAGTTGTTATTTTATAGAATAGGATATTTGCCACATCATATTAAAAAGTTATCATGTGTCAGGAGTGGTTTTGCACACCTATAAGACTAGCATTCATGAGGGCAAGGCAGGACCATTGAGAGTTCAAGGTCATCCTCAGTTACATAGTGAATTGATGGCCATTCTTAGCTACATAATAAGACTCTGTCTCAAAAAAAACCAAGATATAAAACTAATAAGGAAATGATAAAATACAAATCAATGTATAAAAAAATAAAGAAAACAAGGCAAGGATGCCCACTGTCTCCACTCCTCTTCAATATAGTCTGGAATCCTTAGCCAGAACAATAAGACAAGAAAAGGACATTAAAGTGATCCACATAGGGAAGGAAGAAATTTAACAAGAAATTTGACTATCTCTACTTGCAGATGACATGGTCTTATACTCAAACGACCCCAGAGACTCCACTCCCAAACTCCTAGAACTTATAAACCACTTCAGCAAAGTAGCAGAATAAAGATTAACCCACAAAAAGTCAGTTGTCTTTCTGTATTCCAACAATGTACAAGCAGAAAGGGAAATCAGGAAAACAACCCCATTCATGAAAACCTCAACAACAACAACAAAAAACCCTAGAAATTAACCTAACTAAAGATGTAAAGGACCTATTTAGTGAAAACTACAAAAGTTTAAGGAAAGAAATCAAAGATACCACAAAATAGAAAGACCTTCCATGTGCATGGATAGGTAGAATCAATATCATAAAAATGGTCATACTGCCAAAAATTATATGCAAATTCAATGCAATTCCCATCAAAATTCCAATGATGTTCTTTACTGAAATAGAGAAAACAATCCAAAAATTCATATGGAACAACAAAAGACCTAGAATAACTAAAGCAATTCTAGGCAAAAGAAACAACACAGGAGGTATTGTGATACCAGATTTCAAGCTCTACTATACAGCCATAATAGCAAAAACAGCTTGGTATTGGCACAAAAATAGACCTGAAGACCAATGGAATAGATTAGAAGATCCAGAAAAAAAAAATCACATACTTACAGTCAGCTGATACTTGACAAAGGAGCCAAGACATACAGTGGGGAAAAAAAAGCCAGCCTCGGGCTGGGAAGGTGGCTCAGTGGTAGAGTGCTTGCCTTGCATGCCTGAGGCCCTGGGTTAGATTCCTCAGCACCACATAAGCAAAAGGAAAGAAGCCGGAAGTGGCGCTGTGGCTCAGGTGGTAGAGCACTAGCCTTGAGCTGAAGAGCTGAGGGACAGCGCCCAGGCCCAGAGTTCAGGCCTCATGACCGGACCCCCCCCCCCCAAAAAAAAATAAAACAAAACCAGCCTCTTCAACTATTGGTGCTGGGAACTGGGCAGCCATATGCAGAAAACTATCACCATGCACTAACATCAACTCAAAATGAATTAAAGACCTCCACATCAAACCTGAAACTCTGAAATTACTGCAGGACTGAGTAGGAGAGATGTTAGAACTTACAGGCACCGGCAGGAACTTCCTGAACAGAGTCCCAGGGTCACAACAAAGTGGAGAGAGATTCCACAAATGGGACTACCTTAAAATAAAAAGATTCTGTACAGCTAAAGGCATAGCTACCAAATTAGAAAGACAGCCAACTAATTGGGAAAAGATATTTACCAGCAATATATCAGACAAAGGCCTAATATCCATTATCTACAGGGAACTCAAGAAACCGAAATCTAACAATCATTAAATGGGCAAGGGAACTAAAGAGAGACTTCTCAGAAGAAGAGATTTTAAAAAATGACAAAGAAACACATGAGGAAATGTTCATCATCCTTGGTGGTGAAGGAAATACAAAATAAAAACCACCCTGAGATACCACCTTACCCCAGTCAGAATAGCCCGCATCCTAAATTCAGCCAAGGACAAATGCTGGAGGGGATGTGGAGAAAGAGGAACCCTATTGCACTGCTGGTGGGAATGTAAACTAATATAACCTCTCTGGAAAGCAGTCTGGAGGTTCCTCAGAAAACTAAATATAGACCTCCCCTATGACCCAGCCATACCATTCCTAGGCATCTACCCTGACCAACAGGAACCAGTATACAAGGACATATGCACCTCCATGTTCATTGCTGCACTGTTCACAATAGCCAAGATATGAAAACAACCCAGATGTCCCACTACAAAAATTGTGGTACCTATGTACAATGGCATATTATGCAGCCATTAGGACAAAATAATGGCATTTGCAAGGAAATGGATGGAACTAGAACAAATCATGTTGTGCAAGGTAAGCCAAGATCAGAAACACAACTGGTGCATGGTCTCCCTGATATGTGGATGTTAAGTTCAAAATGCAAGGAGATATGACAAAGTAAACAGGACTCCAGAAACAAAGGACCTCTTTTTAATTTGTCGGATCATTTTTAGATGACTCCATGTTCTTCACCTCACACGTGTATATACATGTGCACATCTGAGGGAATCTAGGAGGAGGGTACAGAATCAGAGGGAAACAGGTAAAAAAATACACCAGAGGGGCCCATCAGCTGCATGGGACATTGTTGAAAGTGAATTAAGCAACTCAAGGGCAGCGATGGGAGGGAAAGAATGAGAGAGAAAGAGGGAACAAGAGGAAAGAAATGATTTGGAAAAAATTGTTGTAGAATCATCAAAGTTTGTAGAGTCCATAAGCTGTATAGACCAGGATAATGACAATGCGTCTAGTGTAGGTTAAAATGTGTTTGTGACTTTAGGTAAGTATCACTATCCCGCAATACTGTGAAGAAGTTTATGTAATCACTTAATCTCAATAATGAAAAATATAATAATAAATAGTAAAAAAATAAACATGAATATGTATAGATTCACAAATAAATACACAAATAAATATTTTGAATCAGATAAACAAATAAAATGTCCTGATTCAGAAAAATCATTTTTATTCACCAAAAATCATGGCATAAGCATTGCAAGTCCTGTTTATTTCAGTATTTTTTTAAATTATGGACACTTTGGAAATAAAATGCAAAGAAATAAAATAACAACTTTATCTAATGACCATATACCTTTAGAAATTAGAAATCAGGACCAAATATGGTGACGTATTACTAGTAATGCTTTCAGAAGGGAAAGTAGAATTGTTTGAGGTCAGCCTGGGCAGGCTGGAGAGAAAACAGAAAGAAAGAAAAAAAAAAAAAAAGAAGAAAGAGACTCAATTTTGTTTTAGAAAATGTTACACTAGAGGGTGCTAGATTAACATATAATAAAATGCCCCACAAAAGGACCAGAATGCAAATTAACATTGCTATACAACTTAACTTAGATGGATTTTAGTTTAGTTTTTTTTTTTTTTGTCAAGGCTGAGAATGGACAACATTTAGCAATTAAAGAATGCTCTCACAATTCCATATGTAACACAATCTGTTTTCACATCCGAGTATTCAAGTGTCTTTAAGTGAATCCCAAAACAGGAATACACAGACACAACCCACAAACGTCTGAGGAGCACACACACACACACACACACACACACACACACACACACCTACCTCACTTGATTTGAAACACAGTGAAGTCTCGAGTATTAAACCTTATTTATTTTTGCATAATGTGTTACATTAACTAGTTAGAAGCAGTTGTTAACATAAATTAAGTTGGTACAGAAAGTCCATGTCCATAAAAAACATAGGTTCACTTAGGGTTTTTGTTGTTGTTGTTTGTTTGTTGTTCTGTTTTTAGAAATATACTTTCAATAGACTGAAAGTAGTCATCTCTAGGGTGAGAAGAGCTTGAGGTTGTTTAGTTTCAAATAGGTCACTGGTTATTACTAATGCACAGATCATTCTGGCAGGCCCATGCCTAACTCCACCCATTACCAGTCCACAGAGGTATGTCTAGGTGCAATGAGGGCAAACCAATAAAATTTTGAGGAATAGGAGAGATGTCTAGAACCAAATTCACTTAGTATAAGCATTACAAATTTACTTAGACTACGGAAGTATAAAGATGTGAATATATGTAGAGGAGGAAAAAAGTCTCAAGCTGTAGGGAAAACCCAAGGAGAGAAAAATACTCATAATTCAAAATCTCATTTTACACTCACATCTTTTGGATTAACTCTGCAAAGATAGACACCACCATTATATTTCACTGAATTAAAAACAATATGGGCTCTACTTAAATCCTAGACCTTGAGATCAGTTTTCTCACCTCAAAGTGGCTATCCACTATTTGGCATATTGTGGTGACATTTTATTTATTTATGTATTTGCTTTTATTTAATTATTTATTTTTTTGTTGGTCATGGGGCTTGAACTCTGGCCCTGGGTGCTAGCCCTGAGTGCTTTAGCTCAAGGTTATTGCTCTACCACTAGGAGCCACAGTGCCACTTCTGGCTTTTTCTGAGTAGTTTATTGGAGATAAGAGTCTTAGGGACTTTCCTGCCCAGGCTGGCTTTGAACTGTGATTCTCAGATCTTAGCTTCCTGCTATGTAGATCAGGTATATATAAAGTAGTAAATTTTTTAGCTGGTGTTTGTGGCGCATGGCTCTAACCTTTGCTTCTTGTGAGGTTAAGATTGGAAGGATTGGGGTTCCAGGACCACAAGGAAAGAAAAAAGTCTACAATATCCCTTCTCGACCTGTTGTCCTAGGTGCCATGAAGCCTAATATAGGCGAATCTAGCCATGGTGCCCACTTGGGTAGCCCAAGGTGCCCAAGGTAGCCACAAGGCTGCAAGAGAGATGTTATTTTTATACAGCAAAGAAACAGAGAAGCCACATTTTGAGAGGTTGAATTGGAAGTCTTTATTAGAAGGCTAATTAAACTGCAGGAGGACTCTTCTCACAAAGACTTACAGCCCTATAAATACACTTAAAGCTGTCAGAAAACTGAGCTATGAGAGTAGGAGAGGAAAGAGAGAGCAACAAATCAGATCATCTCCAATGGAGAGCAGAAGTGGGATGCCATGTTGACCAGGAGGAGAGCCAGGAGTCACGCAGACATGACATAGAGATAGGAGGCCTGGTGTACCTGCGCCTAAGCTGATCTTGGCCTAAATAGGGTCAGGTCACAAGGAAGGGTCACAGGGTTCTTGAGAGTTCATGACCCAAGACTGGCAGGTCCAGTAACCTATTGTTCAAGTTCCCGCCCGGCCTCTAGGAATTCAGACACACCTATTACCCTGTAGGTGGGACTTCTTCCTCCACCACGAAGACAAGATGGCTCCAGTGAAATCCAATACCCTATCATCTACCAGTGGCCAAGATGGCACCAGTTAGATTTGGCATCCCTATTTCACTACCAAAAAAATCACGTCTGGAGGTATGGTTCAGTGGTAAGAATGCCTGCTTAGAAAACACTAGACCCTGAATTCATACTACATTATTGCCTCTGTGTGTGTTTATATCTTTCTTTTACATTTTTTCCTACTTGGCTTTCCTGCCTTCTCCTCTTTCCCTGATTTCTCTATCTGATTTCAAAATACGTCTGGTTTCAGGACTGGAAGATTGTTTTTACTGTGCTTGACTATTTTAATAGTTCATCGGCCAATCCTTCTTTGTCCCTTCTCTCTGACTACCAGACTCCCCACACCCATGTTTACCAGTGCACAGGAGCCACTCCTTGTCAGCTACACAGGCAACAGTGACAATAAGTGCACTGACCATTCCTAAATGGATCTTTCCAATGGCCGATTCTTTTTGAGAAGGCAGCGCTGTCCTGTGTACTGGGCAGAGTTTTAGTGAGAGACCACACATCCACATTCCCCACCCATGAGTATGACAGAAACTTCTTAGGATGACTGCAGAAACAGACCACGCTTCCAGGATCTGTTGAATTTCCCATAACTGAAGCTGTGGAATCACAAAACCACCAGCATAGCTGCCAATACACACATGTGACCTGTGCCCTGATCTCTACTACAGAAACAGATGCCTCAAACCAAGCACTTATCTCTACAGGACTCTGTTAGGAACTGAAATCTCAGAAGAATCTCTGAAGAGTGGGACCCAAGTTATATCTAGACATGATTCTGAGAAACACAGTTTTTCAGAAGAGGAAGAAACAAATAGGATGTTATAAAAGGTATCTTAAATAAGCCAATGAAGACAACATCTACTTTGCTTGCCTTATTCTTACACAAAACTTACTACAGCTTCTGTGATCTACACCAAAATCTACACCAAAGTCAATGTTTCATTAAACAGTATTGGCTAGATAGGAGAACTTTACAGAAATTCAAACTGTGATTCAATTGGTAGGATCCATTGAAACATCATCTCTTGAATGTTTTAAATTATGGATTTGTTTATTATAAAAACCACTTATTTGTTCTGAAACTACAAATCTCAAGTATTCTTGCAAGAACAATAAGTTCAGTAATAACTCACTGAGTATTTCTCTAAACAGGACTCTGTGTTGTACCTTGCACACATTAAATACAGAATTTTAAACACTGAGGACAAATTCCTTGGTTTCATAATTACGAGGATTTTTGTTGTTGTTGTTGTTTTGTTTTTTGTCAGTCATGGGGCTTGAACTCTGGGCTTGAGTACTAACCCTCAGCTCTTCAGCTCAAGGTGAGCGCTCTGCCACTTGAGCCACAACGCCACTTTCATAATTACCAGTTTTTCAAGAGATATTTGATTCCCAAGGAGAGCTGGGAGCCTATGATCCCTATTACTTGGTACTTTAAATTTCACCTGAAATTCCTCCTCATCCTAGGACAAGTGTATATATACCAGAAGCAGGACCATCAGCAATGAATGGCTGATTGTTCCCGTTCCCTCAGTGTAATGATGATTTAACAGTTGTCTAGTTCCTACTTAACTTCTACTTGGTTCAATATGTCAGCCTAATGGTCATTTATAATGCTTATCAGAAACATTCCAAATGAGAACCATTGTGGCATAGCCAGGAGAAACATTGGAGCCCATGTAGGTTCCTTTTCATATGTTGATATCTTTGTTTTGCACATCTGACTTGTACTCTGTAATTCCCTTTATAATTTACCAGGTTAGAGGTAATATTGGGTCTACAGAACACAGTGAGCTAGAAATTATGGCAGTAGCTCAGATCTCTACTGCTAGAAAATTATGGCAGTAGCTCAGATCTCTACTTCTGAAGCATTTCCTAACCCTTTCATTTTTTTTCCTTTTCAAGCCAAATAAATGTCATGGTACCTTAATGATTTGTTGGAGCATTATATTAGCTTCCTTATATGTGGCACATTTAACTCTTGCTTGCAATCTTTAGTAGTCCAAATCAATGACAATAGAAAAGAGTTTTGACACCACCAGAGGTAGCAATTCTTAACTTGATCATTTATATCACTCAGGACAATGAATAGGTGTGCCATGGAGCAGAAACACTTGATTTAAAAGCCATCCACCTCCATATCCAGGCGATAGTGGTATAGAAGGCACAATTTATTCCCTTCTATGCTTGACTCCTAGCAAGAAACACAAGTACAAAATGAATTATGGAAGGTCACTGAAATAAAGGTATAATGGGGCAATTTGCAAAGGTGCAGACAGGGATTATGGAACCAATGCAGAGCATAACAGCGCTTGGTCAGTAACTATGGGTGGGAGAGGAGAGCTCAAAAGAGCAGCCGGGAAGGTATCTTAGTGGAATCTGATGTGATCAAGCAGGGGATAGAGAAGGCTAGATGATAGGAACTGAATCTTAGTGGAAGTACAAAAACAATTTGCTATGGCCTAGCAAGGATACAGCTAGGAGAAAATATACTCCAACTTTACCTATCCTTCAGTAGCCTTGTTGCCTTCCATTGACTGAACTTATGCCACAGGAAAAAGTTGACCACTGACCCCCAATGGAGTCCTATGAACACAGAGCTAGAACAGAGGTGTGGAGGAACAAGGTAGAGAGTGGACATGGTTTATATTTTGCAACAGGCTGGAGATTCTTAGATACCTTTTAATATAATAGTTACAAAACTCTACAGACAAGCCCACTGTGTCAGCCTATGACATATAGAAGAATGTATGTTATTCACTGTATACCAAATGTGCAGTTGGGGAAGATGGAAATCCAGCTTTAAAATCAAGAATGAATAAAATGACTTCTCTATTATTGATGTTTAGTATTTTCATGGACTATGAGCTGTTGCTAGAAGTTTTAGCTACTACACAACAGAAAATATATTAAATGCATGCACATTGCTTTGGTTCTAGTATAGTCCCCCAGTATTTACATATTAGAACATTAATCCTCAACTCAATGGTGTCAGAAAGTAGAAGCTAATGGGTGACTCCTATTATGAAGGATCCATCTTCACAAATGGATTAAGAATACTAAAAAGGGCTTGTGGGAGTGGTTGTCTCTCTTCCATTCTTCAGTCATGTGAGGATATTTTAGAATTCTCTTTTCTCCATCATTCTTCACCATGTGATAATGTAGTAAGACTCACACCTGATGACATGGACTCCATTTTGGATTTCCAAGCCTCTCAGACAATAAGAAAAAGGAATCTGTGATTTATTCATTATTGTCTGAGTTATTTTGTCATATTAGCACAACATGAATGAAGACAGGATTTTTTAAAATTCCATACATATTATGGTTATCTACACAGAAAAGTAAAAAAATAATCTATAAGCAACTCTGAGATCTAGAGTTTAGCAATATTACTAATATAAGAACACTATTCAAAACTCAACTTAATTTTGTATGTGAGTGACAGAGTAGAGCTATTTACATGGTATGTCTGAAATTGTAAAATAGAATGTTTCTCTCAGTTAATTTCTAAATTCAATATGATCCAATAAGAATAGCAATGATGTCTGATGGAATTGAATGTCTACCATTAAAATCTATATTTAGATAAACAAAGAACTAAAAATAACAAAATGGATCCTGGATAAAGTCAATAGACAATAAGAGACATACATAAAAAGTAAGCAGATATTCAGGTCAGGCATTCCTCCTGCAAAAGCACAAGAAATTAACTAGAAAGTTAATTTGGGGTAGCAAGAACAGTTTGAGTAGCAGTTACAAATACAGTTCCAGAAGACTGAAAGTGGATTATCTCTTGGGCAAGAACCATGTTAAGCTTTTTGAGTTTGATACTTCTTAAGATTGTTGGTGAAAAATTCTCTCCCAGGGTCTTTTCTACAGGGTTGAGCTTGCCTATGAATAATTACAGTATTAATTTAGTTAGGGAAAACATTGTGATTCTGCCCTCCCCTTAAAGTGTCCTTTGTTTTTCCCCATTGCTCATGACTAGCTGGTACCTATCAACATAGTAGTTCTGTTTTCAGTTTTATAAGTACTCCTCCTCTATATGATTTTTGTAGTGGCTGGATCAATTAATGGCTGAACAAATGGACTAATGCACATTCTCAATAGTACTGTATAAGGTTTCCTTCTCCACTCTTCCGCCTTCCTTGCTAGCATTTGTTATTGTTTGTTTTCTTAAAAATCATCCATTCTGACTGAGAAGAGATGGAATTTAAATGCTGGTTCTTTTGCATTTTCTTTATGGATAAGGGTCCTGAATGTTTCCTTGTGCATTTATTGAGCATTTATACTTATTCTTTTGAGCTCTCTCTGTTCCGTCTGTTTGCCCAAATAGCAAACTAATAGGTTATTTGTTGTTTTGGTTTTTGGTTTCTTTCTTTCTTCCTTTTTTTTTGTCAGTCATGGGGCTTGAACTCTGGGTCTGGCTGCTGTCCCTGAGCTCTTCAGCTCAAGGCTAGTGCTCACCACTTGAGTCACAGTGCCACTTCCGGATTTCTCATAGTTAATTGGAGATAAGAGTCTCACAGACTATCCTGCAGGGGCTGGTTTTGAACCATGATCCTCAGATCTCATCCTCCTGAGTAGCTAGGATTACAGGCGTGAGCCATCAGCGCCCAGCTCATTGGTTTTTGGTTTCTTATGTACTTAATATACTTTGGATGTTAGTCTTTTGTCCAATGAATAACTGCATGATTCTCTCCCATTCTGGTAATTGTTTCCCTTGCTATGGAGAAACTTTTTAATTTGATGAAGTCCCATTTGCCAATCTTGCTTTTATTTCCTGAGCAATTAGAGTCCTACAGAGAGCATCATAGCCTGTACCTTCTAGTTTTTCTTTATATTTTCCTGTAGTGATTTCATTGTTTCAGGTCTTATATATTTGAACCATTTTGAATGAATTTTTGTACAATGTAAAAGATAGATGTGGTTTCAGGCTTTTATGCATGAATATCTTTGGGTTTAAGAGGAGTTTTCTCAAATGCAATTCAAAATGCACTTTCATTTAGCAAATGAGAAATTTACAACAAAATATAAGACTTGCTTGGTAAACGAACATAAAGTGAAAAGATAAGCTACTTGCTACTTGAAAAACAACTGGCCACATGCATAATTGACAAATAAATTTTTAAAAAGAATATAAAACCAAATAACAAAAGACATGAAGAGGAAATTAAAAGGAAACCATTATATACAACTAACAAAACATTAGTAGTCAAAATATACAAACAACATTTATAAGTCATTAATTTATATGGTTTAACCAACCAGGACACCAAAAAGTACAAACCGTGGATAAAAAGACTGATAGATCTAATTATGCTGGAATTTAGTTTTGCTTAACAGTAAACATCATAAATAAAGTGAAATGACAAGCTGCAGACTGGGAGAAGCATAATAATACATGATTGAATGTACTAAGTTTGGAGAAAAAGACAAGGAACAAGGAGATATCTCACATACTTGATAAAGGTTTTTAAATTAATATTACTTTGAAGATCAATTTAGTAATGTCTAGGGAATCTTTGCCCATTATCTTCAGAAAAACAGAAATTTGTGCACAAGAAGATTATCACAGCCTTGTTTTTAAAAAGAAAAACAATAAAGCACTTGAAGAGAATACAGTTCAGCAACTGAAATATCCCGGGGGGTTAAGAAGTCCACAGAAGCACGGTCAAGGGTGACAAAGGAGGCTTTAATAGTCAACTGGAAACTGCCCTGTCCTGGATTCCAAAGTCTCAGAACACAGAGCGGCCTGCAAATACACTTACCACAGTTAGGAAACAAGCCAGAGAGGAAAGAAAGACAAAAACAACACCAACAAACCAATTCAGCTCCAATGGAGTGCTGAATTGGGACACCATGGTGACTGGAGAAGAGCCAGGAGACTGGACACAAGTACGGCATGGCGTAATAGCACCTGAGCTGGTCCATGCTAAATAGGGTCACATCAGGGAGCAGGGTCACAGGAAACTCTCAATCTCAGCCACCAGACTGACAGGTTTAGCAACCTATCAGCCAAGTGCCTATCCCTGCCTCCAGGGATTCAGGCAGCCTATCACCTAGGGGTGGGGCTTCCCTTCCTCTAGGAATTCAGGCACACCCACCACCTGGGAGGCAGGACTTCTCCTTCCCCCACCATGAAGACAAGAGGCCAGACCCTATCATATACCATGTAGCCAATACGGTACTGGCCAGATCCTGTATTCTCTACTTCACAACATGGGAGGGAATAAATTAATTGACATTTTATGCATTGACTACTATACAGCAACGTTAATAATGAACTAGAGCTTTGTGTTTCAGCCTAGATAAGTCACAGACTAATGCACGCAGAACAAATTACAGAAGGATGAATATAGTATCACTCTAGCAGGTATTCAGAAGCTGCTTTTGCTGAAAGCACCGACTCTTTTATTGGGTTCACAAATTAGCCAAAAGCAGGATAAAAATTAGGCATCCCAAAATCCATTTTCTATTTGTGCTCTTTACTCCAAGCTTTTCTCTTTTGCAGATATATATGTGGCAGTCTATCCAGGAATCCTGGAAAAGATCATCAAGGCCTCTGCAGGCCAGATCACCTGCCAGGCAGCAGTAACTCAATATAACAAGGACCTGAGTGACCAATTCTGAGACCACAAGCTACCACGTCACCTGTGGGCTCAATGACCACAGGAGTGCCTAAAACTACAACTGTTTAATAATTATGTGTATCTCTCCCCCTCACCAGCCCAGTTCTACCTCCTCTATGAGGAAGACGGATTAAAATGCCTACTTTTTCTCTTCCCAAATCCTGCCAATGCCATGCACCTTTGCCAATAAATTAAGTCTACCTTCTTTGATCACTACTACTATCTGTCTGTCTAGTTAGCATACTGAATGGCTAGACTTAGCCTATGGAACCCAGGACTTTAAGTTGGAGCTTACAACTCTGATAACATGATATGACTTTGTACTTGAAGAGCATGTCTAAGGTCTCAGAGTCAGCTTGCCCGTTAAGGCCCTGCCTAGAGTCCATACCTATTTACAAAAATCTCTTAAGTGTCTATTTCCCCAATGCTGTATTGTTCTCCTGGTGTGATGTACAGATTCCCACCCCAGTTGCAACAGTCTCGCTATACTCTGTCTCGGAATGTGACTCTCCCCCGCCCCCTCCAATTCCTGTAGTCCTTGTAACAACTTCATAACACCTCTTCTCAGAGCTGACCCTACCCCTGAATTCCCATAGTCTATGTAACCCATAGTCTATGTAACCCATGTGACTGCCCCCTAAAATTTTTGTTTAAATTCAGCCCACACCTGTCCATGAGTGCTGCCTCTATTCCTGCTTGGAGCAGCCCGGCAGGTCTGTCCCCCTTTAAAGCCTTGAGCTTGTATGGGTTGCTGTCACTTGCCTGTCATTTCTTACAGGGTGTACAGCTGCTATAAATACATGTACTAAAGGTATACTATTGCATATCTGATTCAAGATAGCTGTCACTGTCCTCCCTCCAAAGCTTATCTGAGGACATGGATACCAGGGGCTCCTAGTATATTTACTAGTAACATTTAATTTCTCAAGCTGAGTGTTGGATAAATGGGTATTCATTCTATCATGAACCTACATTTGTGTAAATGTGAAATGTTTTATCATTAAAAGCAAGCCAATCAAATATAAAGCTAAAAGATATAGTAATTTAATAATTCAAGAGCAAACAATGGTGTGAAGTCCAACAGATCTAATCTTAAATCTTGAAATAAGGATACTGGATCTAACTGAAGTAAGGAGACCAGGTCTGGCTAGTACCATATTGGCCACATGGTGGATGGTAGGGTCTGGAGTCTTGGCTTCATTCTGGGTGAAGGAACCCCCCCCCCCATCACCTGCCTCCCAGGTAATAGGCATGCTCAGACTCGTGGAGGCAGAGGCAGGCACTTGGCTGATAGGTTACTGAAGCTGTCAGTCAGTGCTGGGGACTGGGAGTTTGCTTGGATCTGCCCCCTGTGCTGGCACTATTTAGGCCTGGACCAGCTCAGGCGCCATTATGCCATGCCATATGTGTCTCTGTAATTGTGCCCTGTCTCCTGTCTCCTCTCTCATCTCCCGTCATCATGGCATCCCAATTCAGCTCTCCATTGAAGCTGAATTGGCTTGTTGGTATTGTTCTTGTTATTTCTTTCCTCTTTAGCATGTTTCCTAGCTGTGTTATGTGTATTTGTGTGCTGCAGGCCTTTGTAACAACTGGCTGCTGCCTGCAGCCTGTAACTATATAATAAAGACCCCAATATTCTATATTTTAAAATGTGGCTTCTGGGATGATTCACCTGGGAATAATGGTAACCACAGACAGCAAGTCTGTGGTTAAACCACTTGGATATTGCAGAATGCTTGTTGATTTTTGTTGTTGTTAATCTCCAATCACAGATGGCATGTACTCCACAGTGCCTTCTTGCTGTAATTATGCACCTAGGTGAAAAGTTGTGTGATTAATAGCTATCTTCTTGCTAGACTGTAAGTTCCAGAAAATCGAAACAATCAGGATTTTTTTGAAGGGGAGAGAGGTTCCAACCTGTATCCCCAGAACCTAGTAGGTTTCCTACTCTTCAGACACAGTTTTGATTGGATAAGTGAACTTAAAACAAGAAGATGAATTCACTAAATAATTGGAATAGGGAGATCCTGTCTGGCCAGTGCCATCTTGGCCACATGGTAAATTGTAGGGTCTGGTATCTTGTCTTCATGGTGGGAGAAGGTGAATGCCTGGTGGACATTTGGCTGATAGGTTACTAAACCTGTCAGGCCAGTGCCTGAAACTGGGATTATCCTGTGACCCTGTCCCCTGACCTGACCCTATTTAGGCCTGGACCAGCTCAGGCGCCATTACACTATGCTACATGTCTCCGTGTTCATGTCTTGTCTGCAGTTTCCTAGCTCTTGCTGATCAACATGGCATCCCAATTCAGCTCTCCATTGGAACTAAATTGGTTTGCTTGGTATTTTTGTGTTTTCTTTCCTCTCTGCCTATTTTCTATCTGTGTTTGCAGGCTGCAGGCTTTTGTAACAATTGGCTGCCTGCAGACCGCTAGCACTCCAATAAAGACTCCAAGATTCAACCTTTCAAAATGTTGCTTCTCTGATTTCTCACATTAAGACATAATAATATTAATATCATTGTTTTATAATTTGAATAGTGCTATACAGGTAGTAAGTGTGCAAGTTGAACTTCCAACGCATCTGCAAGCGTATAGGGCATTTCCATAGGGCTGGCCTTGGGAACTCCAGGGCTCAGCTGAAATATTAGACATCACAGGAGCTTGGATGAGAAATATCTTAGCAGTAGTTCTTCCCTGGAGATAATTTTCCCACAAAGGGAACATTTAGCAATATCTGGAGGCCTTTATGAATGTCATGACCATCAAAAGGACATGCTCCAGCCATGTAGTAGACAGAGGTCAGGGGTGTTATTAAAATCAGACCCACAATAAAGAATTTCCTGACCTCAAATACGAGTGGTGCCAATGCTGAGAAACTCTGCTGTAGGCCAGGCAATCATGTGTGCTGGGGTTAATGACGTATTTTAATCCTCACTAGAATGATGTTCATCCAAGTCACAGAAATTCATCTAAAATTGACTTTTGAGTGGTCAGGACTTTGAAATTTTGCCCTTTAACTCTGAAGATTTCAGACCTCTGAAGTCCTAAAGCTCTGATTTTTCTTTTTTTCTTTTTACAAGACCCTAAGTGAAACAGTTCTTTCCATTCACTGGCATCATGGGAAGATAAAAATTTTAATGGGCGTTCTACAGTATAGGGTCTCTAAGGGAAAATAATGATGATCCCAATTCTTTCCATTGCTTTTGTGTCCAGTGTGTGTTTGTATTGCATCCCAAACTGAGAATTGTTTTGTTTCCACCCACAGCAGTGCTGACTACCGCTGGGCCTATCAGCCACAGTCTATTTGTGTCATGGCCACCTGAGCTATTTGGACTCACTAGGTCAAGGGTGCAGGAATTTTGAGGGGAGAGGCAGATCTATATAGAACATCACAATGAGCTCAGGGGTGAAGCTTTGGCTTGGGGCCTGGTGGCACATAGAGTTCCAGGAAGCAGGTTTTATTGGTAATGAGAGAACATAGTATGTCAAGATATCTGACAAAAGACTAGAATTGTCTTTGCTTAATGAAACATTCACTTGCAAAATGGTGCTTAAAATGGCCTATAAGTCACCTACCTGTGACCAAAAACAAATGAAGATGAGTACCAGCAGCACCTGGAATGCTTCTCCTTACCCCCATCACTGAGGAGCTGGACAACTTACCACACTCTTTAAGTCCCAAATCTTTCATCTTTAAAATAAGGCTGTTGAAAAGAGACCCCTTATTAGATTATGATAATGATTAATGAATAATGGATATAAATATGCAGATGATCATTTCCAAAACATAACTGGTTAACAATAACTATGATAGTCACTACCAATTCCAGTCAGCTCTGCAATCGCCCATATTCCTCAAATGCTCTGAAAGATGAGACTTAAGATTGAATATAAAATATAATTAAATAATGTATATATATTTTGTTTCCTGGAGCATATTATTGTTTCCTGAAACATATTTTATTGCATTAAGTAAAGAAAGATATTTCTTTACCAAATGTATTTCTAAATATGACAGAAAGACAAGCCATGAATTGGAATTTGCACACATTTTTTTCTCTCCTAACTTAGCTGGCTTGTCCTTTGACAAGTTAAAAACTCTTCACTGTTGTGATAAACTGAGAGTCTCAGAATGGAATCTGAATCGAAGTGTAAATGTAAGGAGACATTGAGAATCAGTTGTGTTTGCATTAGAGGAAGTGAGAGTAACACCATATGACCATATTTATCTAATTTTGAATTGACAGATTCATGGGTCATCTATAGAAATATAGGTTCCTGTGTTGTTCATTTCCCAAAGGAAGGAAAGTTATTTTTGCTTCTCTTTTTATTTTTTTGCACATAATTTTATACTCAACAGATAGTAGACTCTCTGTTACTTGTTGAAGGGAACAAAATAATTTCTAAATATGAAATAATCATAATGCTTCATATGATTGTGGACATTATTAAATGAGGAGCTCAAGAAACTCAGGAGTTTTAAGGCAAAACATTTAATATGTTATTTACTATCTTTGGTTTTATTACAATAAAGGTTAAAGCAGAATTGGACTGAATGAAAAAAACATTCTATTTATAACATCTGTCTAATGGTCTGAATAGGACTAAGGATACTGTGTTGTCATGGTGACAATACATAGAGTTGTTATGCACAAGTTAGTGTCATTGCATAAAAAGTTGATTTTGAAGAAATATTCAATTCCACTTTTAAAAAATCAAAATCTTTATGACCGTTATCTTAGAAAGATGATAATCTGGAGAACTGGACTTAGAAGTTAAATGTGGGGGTATGGACTGTGTACTCAAAGGCAATAACTAAAGAAGACTGAGACATTAGCTCAAAAAGTATTTGAAGACTCCTCAATAAACCAAGCACTGCATAAGCTCAGAACTAAACTGTGAGAATTTGCTACTAAACATAATCTTGCTTCCTAGTAGGCACAAAGGTAACATTGGAAAGTGACCTGGCTTCTTTGACCCTCAATTTCCTCATTTGGCATGTTATACCTAGAACAGAGGACATGATAGGGAGGGAACAAGATATGGATTGTAGTAAGTGCACAGCATATGTTATAAAAATTGATTCCACAATTAGAGACTTTATACTAACATAAAAAAGGGTATAGATGCCTGTTAATGTTTCACATAGTATTTTCCAAACGTATTTTATCCTATCATTTTGCCAACATCTGTCAATATTCTTGTCATATTTTGTTTTTATTCTACCTTTGTTCAACAAAACAAGAAAACAGAACATACAAATGCAATGGGAGAAAAACAGGGCTCACAGAAATAGAGGACAATTCATATAGATGCACAAAGAAGGTAGAAGAATAAAGCAAGAAAACAGAAGGAATGAACTAGAAAATGCCAGTAGTTGATCTAAAACATTAAGGTAGCTGGAAGCCATTTCCAACACAACTTTCTTGGTTTGTTTGTTCTGCTTTATAACCTTTCTGTGTTCTTCCATTGATCTATTACTTGTCTACTTTTAAAAATTCTAAGTAATTATAGATTTATGGAAGTTACAAAGATAGGACAAATAATACATTTTTTTTCCTGACATGTGTCATCTTATCTCATTTAAGATACTTCAATCTTTTCCTGATCTTGCACTTATTTGTTCCTTTCTGGGATTCAGATACAATTTCAACTACTGTTCACTTTCTGGAAGTTTCTGCTAAAATATTACCAGCCCCTGGAATGATGTAATGTATAAGAGGCTCTCTGGAAAATCCGTAAAGTACCATGGCATTTTCCCTTACCACGGCCTCCTCAATTTAATAAGGGAACCCATGAGAAACTTTTACAAATAGGAAGTTCTGTCCAGAAGAAGCTTTGGCTGTTCCTGTCCAGGAGAATATTGCTATTCCATAGAAACTTGTCCTTACAGAAAGCACTTGAGAACTAGCATTCTGCAGCCACTAGAAATGACTTTAAAGAGTTCTCAGTAGTCGCAACATGTATTCCCATGAAATTGGTGGTATGTAAGGTGAAAATTGAGGTTCGTTGGAGTTACCTCTGATGGCAAGAGAGGACAGCAATCTGTGACTGAGGAAACAAAGTACCTAAGTTCTTCAAGCAAGACTAGTGATTTCTTTGCCTGTGTCCTTGAATCTCAGGAGAGAAGCCAGGCCGAGATCATCACAGAAAGCTCTGACCCCGCGGACTTTTTTGTTGAGGAAAAAAAGATACCAAGAAAGTTGTGTGGCTGGGTAAAAGTTGCAGAGGAGAGAATAGAAACCAGTAGTGTGTTACAAGAAACATGGAAAGGTACAGGGGAGAAGGTATTGTAGGAAAACAGGGGAGAGGTAGCCACAGAAGCTATACTACTTTTACGAACGTCCCCAGTTTGAGTCTGTCATGAGAGGAAGCATTTAGCATTCTTGGTAGAGTGATCGACAAAATTGTGAGGAAGTGTATTTGTGTATCTTAAGCCCAAGATTGTAGCTCTATAGAAAAGTTACAAAGATAGAACAAATCATGTAGTTTATCCTACAATTACTCATCTTATCATATTTAAGATATTAAAAAATCTTATCACCTGCTGATCTTTCTCTTTTGCCTTTATTTCTGAGGTGTCAGATAAACTTGCTGTTTACCTTCTACAATAGAGAGCTTAACAAAATTATAAGAAAGTACACTACTGCATCTTAAGCTTCCACGCCTGTGGTTCTTTGTAAAGGCAGTCAAGACATACCCACACAAACAGCAAGATGACAAACAGCAAGATGGAGAAGGCAGTCCAAGCTGCAGAGTTTAACACACAAGTATCTGGTGTATCTCAGTTCTCTTGCTTCTGAAAACAAGAGATACTTAAAAAGGGTCTGAAATAAAAAGGCATTAAAGGTAGAATTGATGGTGATTGACTATAAGGAGAAACTGAGGGGTGATATGGAGTCAAAGGTGGTTATGGCTCAGAGCAAGCAAACCTGGGGCTATTGAAGAACTTAAGAGTCTCATAAGATAACACATGCGTCGTGTGAAAGAGAATGTTTGGACAAATTCAGAGAATTGTGTGGGACCAGGGGATTCCAGCTGTGGCAATGATGTGATTAACAGTGTTGAACATGACTGAGAGCAGTACATATAAAGGATTCGTCATTCTCCAATTTACATAGTTCCAGGAAAAAGTTTTATTTTCTGCAATAAAATTAAGAGAGATTTTTTTATGATCTCAGAGGAATCTGAATCCAAGTAATTACTTTTTTTATTTATAATGATCAGTATTTGTTGGAGCCTGAGACACAGCCCTACAGTGCTCATTCAGTATTAGTTATTCTCCCTAAATTGTAAGCATAATAGTATACTAGTCTGTTTCTCCAGTGACATAAAAATGTCTTTCTATTCATCAAGAATCTGCCTTTGTTTGAGAGGAAAAACCTTCTATTTCATAATGTGGCTATAGCTGGCTCAAAGAAAAAGTCTCATAGAAAAACAAAATACTCATGAATGTGATTTTTATTATAACCTTCTAAATAACTTTTGTTCTAAAAGCCATAAAACTCTAAACTGCATTAAAAGAATTTGACAGCAGTCCGGGCAGGTTATAGTTATCAAATACTGTTAAAATGTGCTCATTTTATTTCTCCCTGTCCTTTATGCTTGACTTACTCTGAACATCTTTAAATTATTCATTAGACTGCAGACGAATCACTCGAAAGGACTTTCATTTTACCAGCAAATATGAAGGTCACAGTGAAATTGCTGATTTTCTAAGAAATATCAGTTTTCAAAATTGACTCAAGTAGAAAACAGGAATAGACAATAACTGGTGAAAACTTAAAGAAAACTACCCAAGATCTACTTCTAAAAAGTGTCTAAATTGGGCCCTACTAAATGACTTTCATCGAAGAGATAGTTCTGATATTATTTACATTCTTACTGAACTTAGGAAGAGCCAATTTCTTTCTTTTTCTTTTTCTTTTTTTCTTTTTCTTTTTGTCGGTCATGGGGCTTGAACTCTGGGCTTGGGTGCTGTCCCTGTGCTCTTCAGCTCAAAGCAAGCACTCTACTGCTTGAGCCACAGTGCCACTTCCAGGTTTTTGGTGGGTTTTTTTGAGATAAGAGTCTCACAGACTTTTTCTGCCTGGGCTGGCTTTGAATTGTGATCCTCAGATCTCAGCCTCCTGAGTAGCTAGGATTACAGGCGTAAGCCACAGATACCTGGCTCCAATTATTTTAAGAAGCAATTATTTTCAAATTCATTTTAGAAAACCAGCATATTTCTTATAACAAATATGATACAGATAACACAAAAGAAACAAGATGCCGATTGCACTTATGAGCTTGATGCTTTCTTAAGCAACAGTAGAATTTCCATGTCAAATAATATTAGGATTCCTTCTTTTTCCTCATAAGTTCTATATTCCAATGCTGGGAGCTAAAGGAAATCTAAGTGAGTAGAAAGTGAATATAGAGCTTAAGTAACAGCTTAGGCAGCAGATAAAATTTGACTATTATCAAGTCCTGAGATGTTTACAAATAACTTGCAAATTATCACAGCCACGGTTCACATATAACAGTGTTTTAGGACATATTAGCTCACAAAGTAGATACTGATAATGAGGGGTATATCAGGATTTTAGAGAGTGAAGCCTTGTTACCTAAGTCTCTTTCTTTTTCTTCCTCTTTTTTCTTTTTCTCTCTCTTCCTTTCTTTCTCTCTCCTTTCCTTCCTTCCTTTCTTTTTCCTTCCTTCCTCTTTCTTTCTTTCTCTTCCTTTATCTTTTCCTCTCCCTCCCTCCCTCCTTCCCTCCCTCCCTCCCTTCCTTCCTTCCCTCCTTCCTTCCTTCCTTCCTTCCTTCCTTCCTTCCTTCCTTCCTTTCCTTCTTTGTTTCAAAATACTCCCCACATTAGTAATCAGAGGATGATTGTCAGTCTTGGGATCAACCTGACACAGTAGTCAAGTCAGTGACCGCTTCTTGGTTTGATTAAAGCAACCTATTCATTCTGGAACTTGCTCAGAAAAATGCCATTTAAGGGACAATGGGCAGCAATATGAACAAAGCCAATTCAAAAGAGGGAAAAGGGAGATGGTTAATAGTGACAGCTTGACCAGCTGGTGTAGAGATGAACAGACAGACACATAAGCATATGTAATGCTGTGGTTACAATGCCAGATTTTGTACATTTTTTTCCTTTTGTCTGTAATGGGGCTTGAACTCAGGGTCTGGGCTCTGTCCCTGAGCCTTTTTGTGCTCAAGGCTACTGCTCTACAACTCTGAGTCACAGTGCCACTTCCAGCTTCCGGGTGGTTAACTGGAGATAAGAGTCTCATGGGGATTTTTCTGCCTGGGCTGGCTTTGAACTGTAATCCTTAGATCTCAGCCTCCTGAATAGGATTTCAGGTATAAGCCACCAGGGCCCAGCTTGTCAAATAGATTTTTGAAGCACAATGAGTAGATATGACAATTTCTCTCATTTCAGGTGGTCTTGCAATCAAATGGTAGATTCGGTTCCAACTTCCTTTGGGTTGACTCGTGACCTTTTTCTTTAAACAATTTTTACTTTAAAGTAATTTTAAGTAATCTAGGAGTTGCAAACATGATACAGTGGGCCACTCTGTACTTTTTACAGATTCCAAAACCAGTATATTTTTGTGTAATTTGATTAATAAAACCAGAAGATGGTGTGTAATTACTTGAACTGAGATGGAATGCTCTTTTTTGAATCCCAGCTTCTACGCAGTTAAAAAAAAAAAAAAGCTCAGAAAGCTACATGAAGAGGCCCACTAGAGAAAAAGAATCAAGACTTTCCCCAACCAACAATCCCAATTGTCCAACACCAACTGTCACCAGTGTGGTCAAGTCATTTAGGTCCTTCCAGTCTTTGTAGTGCTCCACCAGATAGTGGGGAACAACTTGGACAACTCATGGAGATAATATACGGAATTATATTACATCTACTAAATTTTGGGATAGTCTGTCATGTCTCTGTAGATGTAAAGAGCAACTTAACTAGTTTAACATTTGTACGGTTTTGTTAATACTTACTCAGACAAGCTGGCCTACTACACAGAAGAGTTGAAAAGATACAAATGGATATAGTTATATTAAGCAGCTCTCTATCCTTCTAATTCAATCATGCTAGTCACTCTTATTGCAAGATTAAATAGGAAGCAAAGGTGTTTTTAAGCGATAAACTCTCAGCTGTAGCAGTGGATTAGCCTGATTTGTGGAAACAGGCTGATTAAGCCTTCTAAATTCTGACACAAATTAAATAATGTACATGCTTACCTATTCAAAAATTACATTTATATATAAAAATCCAACAAGCACCTGAACTAATTTGGTTAATCATGCATTTCATCTAAACTAAGCTGTGAAATTAGTGGTTACAAAAATGATAAATAAGGGGCTGGGAAGGTGGCTCAGTGGTAGAGTGCTTGCCTTGCATGCATGAAGCCTCAGGTTCGATTCCTCAGCACCACATAAGCAGAAAAAGCTGGATGTGGTGCTATGGCTCAAGTGGTAGAGCGCTAGCTTTGAGCTGAAGAGCTGAAGGACAGTGCCTAGGCCCAGAGTTCAGGCCCCATGACAGACAAAAAAATAAAAAAATTAAAAAAAAGCAGGACTTTGTGAATTTTAACTCTGGTTCCTGACAGAAGAAAACAACCTTTTTCTGTCAATTCCAAATAGTTTAAGGGTTGTCTTCTGGGAAATAAAACATATGCTCTACTATAATAGGAGATAATTGTGTGTGTGTGTGTGTGTGTGTGTGTGTGTGTAAAATACTGGAGATTAAGCCTACAGGATCTTACACTTGTTACTATTTGAATTATGCTAAGAACTTAAGAAATGTTCTTTCTTGTTAAAATTTAAAAATATATATAACAATGTAATAATAACAATGTAATACAACTTTTTTTGCTATACAGATCTACTAAAAAGGATAATAACGATTTTGGTTAAGAAATAACTTTTTGTTCTTTGCCTCTTTCTCCTCATTTTCCATTTACTTTTTTTTTTTTTAAGTTCATTTAGCTCACATTTTGGGCACAAGAAATCCTTTGGGTTTTGAATTGGAGTAGTTGTTAATGTTGTGATACACTCCCATAGCAGGGGCAAGAAACAGCTCATCAACTCAACCAGTGCTCAGTCCAGGGAGAATGCAGTGATTAACTCAAAGGGAATAGTCAGGCAACCGGAAGCTCAAATCTCAAAGGTCTTCAAATAAGTAAAATATGACACCAAAATATGAAATATGTAAACATAGAAACACAGCATTTCCAGAAATCAATCATTATACAACAAAGGATTAAAATGACAGTGCAGGAGAAGAAACCCATACACTGAGCTCAAAGGAGTGTTGGCAAGAATGTTCAATGCAAGAAAAGAGGACCTCAGCCAGGCACCGGTGGCTCATGGCTATAATCCTAGCAACTCAGGAGATTTGAGGATTACAGTTTGAAGCCAGCCTGGGCAGGAAAGTCCCTGAGACTCTGATCTCCAATGAACTTCTCAGAAAAAGCTGAAAGTGGTTCTGTGACTCAAGTGGTAGAGCACTAGTCTTGAGCACAAAGAGGCTCAGGGATAGTGCCCAGGTCTTAAGTTCAAGCCCCAGGACCAGCAAAAAAAAAAAAAAAAGACCTCTACAAGAGCTACACAACATACAAATAAAGAAATAAAGGAGTCTAACAAATATCACAGATTAAAAAACTAAATAAATTCCAAGTGAATACAAATAGAGTTAAATGCATTCAAGGAGAATACATTAAAGCAGTTGAAAGAGAAGAAAGAAGAAACAGATCTCAATAAAGATATAAAAATCCTGAAACGGGCTGGGAAGGTGGCTCAGTGGTAGAGTGCTTGCCTTGCATGCGTGAGGCCCTGGGTTCAATTCCTCAGCACCACATAAGAAAAAAGAAAAAAGGCGGAAGTGGCGCTGTGCTCAAGTGGTAGAGCACTAGCCTTGAGCTGAAGAGCTGAGGGATAGCGCCCAGGCCCAGAGTTCAGGCCCCACGACCAGACTCCCCCCCCCCAAAAAAAATCCTGAAACATAATTAAACAAGCCTGGGAGACAAAAAATCAACTGGAAAGCTTCTCTAGCTGTGTAGACAACATAGCAGACAGAATTACTAGGCATGTAGACAGGAGATATAGTAGAAAAAGTAGATGAACATTCAGGACAAAAGAGTTTGCAAAAAACTTCAATACTCAGTTAAAAGATTGTATGTATTATAGCAGAAAAGATGATGGCACAAGGCATAGGAGATATAGTCACTGGAGTAAGAGCAGAAAACTTCCAAATCTTGAAAAATAGAAGCCCATCCAGGAATGGGACACTTGTAGAACACCTAAAAGACTGAACCAGAAAAGACTCCACAGTATAATATAATTAAAAGTACAAGCATAGAGAAAAAGAAATAATTCTTAGAGGTGCAAGAGAGAAAAATATGGGTCACTTACAAGGGAAAATTTATCAGAATAACAAGAGGTTTCTCAAAAGAAATCTTAAATGCAAAAAGAGTTTGGAATGATGTATTATTTCAAACACTGAAAGTTAATAACTATCAATCCAGAATACTCTAACAAGTAAACTATCATTCATAATGGAAAGGACAAGACAAACAAAAACTAAAACAATTAATTGCCATTAACCAGCACTACAGAAAATACTTAAAGATTTTCTGCACATAGGAAATAGATCAGTGAAAATATGGGGAAAATGTAGAGAAACACATATCACTAGATGAGTAGATAAACATAGGAGAAACAGAAAAGAATAGAGAATTCCTATTTGGAGGGAAAATGGCATGAACGACTATATATCTTTCAATTTTAGCAAACAATATCAATAGACTCAATTCTCCAAACAAATAACAGAATAGAGAGCTGAATCCAAAGAAAAGATTTAGCCATCTATTATCTACAAGAAATGCATCTACCTAACAAAAACATACACTGGCTTAGGGTGAAAGGTTGTATAAACATATTGCAAGCAAATAAATGCTCAAAGTAGGTGCAGTAGTTATATAAATCAAATAGAAGTATATATTAAATAAAAAATAATCAGAAAAGATAAAGAAGGTCACTTCATATTAAAGAGAACTTGCCATCAAGGAGATACAACAATTTTATATACTAAATATTGTTGCAATCAACCTTGTTAAGCGAACACTATTGAAATTAGAAGCACACATTGATCTCTTTCTCTCTCTCTCATTCTCTCCACCCTCAACACACCTATAGCCATCTGATTTTTTTACAAGCAATTCAGATTAAAACACACAAATCCATTTCCAATAAAATCAGACATAGGACCAAAGATAACTACTTTAGTAATAATAACTAATGCAGAATAATGAAATGCCAATATCAGCCAAGGTGGCATATTAAAGTAAATTTGACACATTAGTTGAATGAAAGGTAGGTGGCAAATGTCTCTGAGTCATACTCAGTGGAAAAGGAGAACGAATAGCACTAGAATCTCTGTACCTGACATTTTATTTGCTGATTAAAAACAAAACAAAGGCAAAACTCTTTCAGGCACACTACTTTAGAGGCCTTCCTTTTCCTAACTTAATTTTCAATTAAGGCTCTTTTCCTAAAGACTAACCCACTAGATCCCTATAGGCCAGTTTGTAAAGCAGTTAGAACCCATCTCTGTGGATCCGGAAGTCCCTGGGCAGCTGTAATGCCTGGAAATTCCAAAGTGAGAGTCTCCCACCTTATAGGCAACTCTTGAAATGCTTATGCTACTAGAAGAACTACGTAAATTCGAGGTTGGGTAAATGGAGTGTAGAGAAAAAGGGAGAGCCTGCAGTTGCTTTTTGCTGCTGGTTTGTTGGTTTTGTATGTGTCTTATCATTATATTGCAAAGAAATTTTAAACCTGCTATGGAAAGCCAGACCAACTGTCTTTTGAAGCAAATATTCATGACCTTATATTCAAAATGTAGAATGATTACATTCTAGAAAGTGGAAATAATAGGAACTTTGATGTGTTTCACGTGTCCACGTGGAGATTTCTTCATGCTGCCAATGATGCTCTGTAATCACATGAGTAAATCATCAGGTATTCTATCAATTACTTCTTCTCCCTTCTTCTTATGAATGGCTTGTGTCTGAAAATGGAGTATGGAACCAGACATAGCTACAAGCTCTCCTACAGCAACACTGATTGTAAGTAGTAGGAAAAGATCGACAGTCTGGTCATACAGCTGCAATAGCACAGGAGGGAAGAACCCACCTCCGTGTCTGTCTGTGTGGCTCTTCCTGAATATTGCCACCCAAATCCAGCTCAGCTTGAGTCTGATTTCCCACATCATTCCTGTGCTCTTGGCAGTGCTTCCTTCACATCCCTGGAAACCAGAAAGAGGCCATGTTTTGTTTTTAAGTGAGCAGGTGCTGTCCGCAGTGGGTGTTTGAGAACTGAAATCCTCCTTCGAAGTCATGGGTACAGCGTTCCCTCTCTCCTTTTAACTACAGAGGATTATTATTATTATATGCTATATAAGGCATCAAGACAAAGCAAAGTAAATCCAGCACTCAGAAGGGAAGAAGGTAAAATGGAGATAAAGACCAGCAATACAATATAAAAGATAGGATAGGACAATCTTGCAACTTCATAGGAATGAGTGGCCCACCATATAAATCAATCTCATACTCTACACTCTACAACCCAGCCAACTAAGGTTAAAGTTAAAAGATCACTGAGCTTTGGAGGATGTGATTTTAGAACATTATCTTGCTTTCCTTCTCACATCAAACACCATATTCTCCTCAGTGTATTCCATAGAGACCAAATAAGATTGTATTCTGGAACATACTTTATTCTTACTTTCCTATATACTCAGTCTCAGGAAGCTGAGGGCCTCAGTTCTGGTTTTCTTGTTTAGACAGAAAACTCAGTTGGGGAGAAATCTGTATTATCTCTTTACCTGGACTAAGAACACAAATACGAAGAGAAATGATGGGAATATGAATAACAGGTGATTCTGTAGACTTGAAATGTCTCCTAATCTTTGAAAAATAAATTATGAGCCATATGATTTTAGTGTTAATTGCTAAAGTATTATAATCAAATGCTCAGAACACTCCTGATTTGTTTATTCAGTCAATAAACATGTATCCAATATCTTTTCTGAGGCTCGTTCCAGTATGGGTAGGGAAAAACAAAATTCATCTGAAATGTAGAAACATCATTAAGATTCCCATCAGAGCTAACCAGATAGAATAAGACACAAAGGTAGCTCAGACCCTGAGCCCTATCTAAGCAGACTTAGGTCTGCTTACGCCACTGCTTGCATATTCCTTCTCAAGCTTATTGAAAGTGCCTTCTTTCCCTGGTTGCTCATCTGGTCTCTTTTGTCTTGAATAACTTCCCAACCATCAATACCAGATACAATTCAGACCTTTCTTTACATACTTGCTCCACTTATAGAAGAAACTGTGTATGTGTCTAATTTAATACATAATAACATACTTTTCATTGCATATTTATCAAGTCAAGAAAAATCAAGAAGGACATGACACAGTGGCTGTAATTCCAGATGGGAGGCTGAGATAGAAGGCTCATGGTTTGAGGCATATTAGAAAATTAGAAAAGTAAAAACTTCCTTCTTTTACTTTTGAAGTAAGTAGTTGTACTAAGGAGATGACATATAGCATGTGTCAACTTATGTCACTTACGAATACAATGCATCTTGATCAGTGCCACTTCCTTCAACACCCATCCCTTCACTTTTCTTAATTTTGTGGTATATATGTTGAATTCTTGACTGCATTCTCCCCCACTTCCCCTTTTCATTCTTATAAATGATTTTCTCAAGTAGAATGACCTCCAAGGACTTTTTATCTGGCATAATATATGGTCTGACAGCCCCAGGGTTCCATTGCCAGAGAGACCACATTGAGCGTTTCAATTGACTATTTAGCTAAGTTCAGGCTTTCAGCCAAGCTCCCAAAGTCCAAGATGTGCAAGTGACACCCCACCACCCTGCCAGACCATTCAAACTACGGGATTCCATTTCACCATTTTGTGGATCAGCAGCCTATGAGGTTCATCTGGCTGATTCTTCTTCTCTATGGGATGTTTTGTGGAACAAAAGAATGAATCAGCTGATGCCTGCCCAAATTCCTGACCCACAGTATTGTAAGATATAATAAAATAGATTTTTAAGCCACTTAGTTTGTAATATAGCTAGAAAAGAAAAATAAGTACGCAAAAGAGTAATCTATGATGATGCTTTGTAGGAAGAATCCCATAATCTATAATGAGGGATAGTGGAAGAATCCCATACTCATTGAGTAAATAAAATAATTGGGTCATGCATTACCTGAATACAGATAGTCCACAGATCATGAGAGCCACCAAATCACTCTACCTGAAGAGCCATAAAATAACAGAGCAAAACATGTCCCATTAAACCATCAAGAATCGAATCTGTTCCAGCAGAAATCTCTGGTTCCCCAGAATTTGTACTGGTTGGGACAATATCCTTCAGAATTGATTATGATGGCATAATTATTTCACAGATGTGTATCTATCTTTCAACATTGATCAAAATGCATTGTATTCATAAACTTCTTTGTTAAATGGCCATTCCTTTGTACAAGTACTTAAAAATAATCTTAAAACTTTGGAATTGAATAGAGAAATGAAATCAGCACCACAGTGTAAATATCTGGGTTGTTATCATGCTTATTTTAAGATTTATATAGTCTTAAATCTATAAGAATTTGGCCAGAGTGTCAGATTGGCCTGGTACTTTCCTAATTTTAAATGTGTAATTCAGTCATTTAATTTGTGATTTCAAAATAAAATCTTACTAAGGATATAGTTCAAGTACATTTAAGAGAATTCAAGTTTCTCCCATATTATAATTGTAAGTTGTTAAAACTTGGAAGTACAAAGTTTTTTTTTTAGTTAAATCATATGATTTATACTTTAAATGAATTTGTATTAAAGTATTAAAGTATTTAAAGACATTTCACTGTTTCCCAATTGGGTGCCAACACTATTAAAAGCTACTCCGTTTCCTAATTTAAATTTTTTGTGGAAAAAAATTTGCTATAATTTGCTAGGAACTATTCTTATTCCTCATTTCCTGGGGATTTAACTGAGTTAACGTTAAGAAGTATGACTGGTCACTGCCAGGGGCAAGACAAAAAAAAAAAAAAGGAGTTCTCCCAGAACTAGAGTGAAGAGGAGCCTGCTAATTATGAGCCACAGAGCCAAGCTCAGCAGTTCCTGCATAAATGAACGTTGCAGTGCTGCGCACTGGTGTGCTTTCCCACCAGTGTGCAGTGGGCTTTCCATACCTGTGGGCTTTCCCCTGGGCTCTGCTTCTCCAGGAGGAGGGAAGAGAGATCTTGGGAAGGACGTGCTGGGAGGTTACTAGAAGGCAGCAGGGCCTGGCCTGACCCTTTTTTTTTTTTTCCTCCAACGTGACAAGAACAATATAAGGCTTTTGTCCTAGAATGCAGAGATCTTTCCACTCCATCAAGAAGGAAGAAAGAAAAGCATAGGAAAGAATCAGAAAAATATAGATATTGTTGTTAAACCTACCAGAGAATGGACAAGCAAAACATGGGTGTAAGGAAAAACTAATTTTACTAATTCATGTTCCTTAAATCTCTTGGGCTCACTAATCCTCCCACTTCCTCTAAGTCTACTTTGAACCAACCAACCAACACACACACACACACACACACACACACACACACACACACACACACACCAGCATCCATGCTGCGGATTAACCCCAGGGCCTAGGTGCCAACAAGCACCCTACCACCATCTTCACCTCAATTTCCTTTGTTTAGAGTTTTTATTTATTTTATTTTATTTATTTACTTGGGCTGGCTTTAAACTCATAATAATCTTGCCTCTGCCTCCTGAGTAGATGTCCACCACCACGTTTGACTCTATACTTGCTTTTGATTCATTCCATGTATATGTACCCCAAATGACCTGTCTATAGTTTGCAGGATGTTGTAATAGCTTGTGAGGAATTGATTGGAAAAGAAATAGAGGCTCTTCTCCAAAAGAAGCTTATATCAAAAATAGACCAAAAACCTGGAACAAATGAACCACTTAGATATGTGTAGATTAATATATTATATGGTTCAGTACAGTAGTGCTAACCTACGAAAGAATCAATGGATAGACACATCTGATTCACATTTTAAAGATAAGAGATTTGAAGAAGTAAATTGAAATACAAAGAAAGAGGACACTTGGGGTTTTAGAAGTGGGATTGATTTTCGTTTCTATATCTCTTATAATTAAATTAGATTTAAATCACATTAGGCAATAAGAATCAATATGCATGACATGTAAATTTTTAGGACCTGTTAGACAAATGAAATATAGAAAGGACAGATGAGAGACAAAGAGAGAGAACTTGAGATAGGGAGAGAGAGATACTTGTATGTAAATGTACCCCAACAAAGCCCTGCCAGGACTTTCACTGTCCTTCCTGGCTTGATGAGCACTGAGATTTCGTCAGTAGCACCCCTGCACCATCCCCTCAGTATTTAGGAAAATCTCATCTACTGGAGACTTTGCCCGAAGGAGCACTTGTACATCCTCCCCTGGTTCCATTTGGAACCCTGAGGTCTATTAATAGTAGATGATGATTAAAAAGTAATAATGGCTTATTTCTATTTGATGGGTCCTCATTTTTGCTCCAGGCACCATGCTAAGCATTTTACAAACATCATTTTCTCTCATCTTCACAACAACCACATGAGGTCAGCTGTGTCTTTGTCCTCTTTCTGGAGATGCAGAAAGTAAGGAACAGAAAAAAAAATCAGCACTCAGAGACAGAGCTTGCACAGTGAAGAAATGGTAGGCTTGAGTTTGAGGTTCAAGTAGCCTGCATCGGAGATTAAATGCTTGTTGATTTCTGTGGAAATTTGGCTTCTCCCACAGTTCATGTTGCTCTGCACACATTCTTCACTACTCTTTTGTGAACAAAACGCCCACTGCCTCAGTTTCTCCTGGTTTTCTTAAAGTCTTGGGAGCCCTCATCAGATTTCTTTGCTCCCTTGACTTGCTCCCTTGCATTTTCTCTTTAGCCTGCTTCAGTCTGGTTCTTCCTTTTTGTTCCTCTCCTTTTTGGGGTCCCTCTTCTCTTTGAAAGAGCTTACAGCTTACCTTTTTTCTTACTTTCAATATCACATGCTCTTGAAACTCTTGGCTCCATGGACTTTCACAATGACACTCTTTCTAGTTACCCAGAAAGAAGAAACTACACTCACCCGTACTTAAGGTCTTTTTTATTGGACCTCATCTACCCTTCCCATATACTTCTAGAAATATGCACATTGACTCTTGCCAACATCAAACCACACCTTATATTTAAGTCATGCTTCTTTCCTTCTCTTATGTTCAACTCACTTTCCTCTGCAGTTTGGCTCTTGATGTTTAGCTCCAGCCACATGATTCTCATGATACATTTGGATATACTTTCATTCTCTTAGGCTTAGAAAGCTAGCAGCACCCTTTATTTGGTTTGCTGGCAGAAGATGAACACTGGGTAACGTGTTCTCTCTTCTCACCAGCTACTTCCCAGCCTTCCCATTTGCCCACAAATATCCCAATACGTATTAAATATCTCAAAGATTTACTTCCTTTATATTTTGGCTTCATACAAAGCACTATCGGTGTGTGGATCTATGATATTGTTGGATGGGACTCTTCACTACTTTGAGAAATCTCTCGGACCTCACTGTGTGGTAATAACAGGATTTGCTGTCAGTGTACAGAGATCCACTTCTTTGCCCACCGTTACCTGGCCTGAGGGTAGCCAGCCCATGATCAGAAGTTGGGCCATGATAATTATTCCACAATTTGAAATCAAATTGAAATTGAAAAATAAAAAAGGCCCAAACACCTTAATCCTCATTAAGTACTGAATTTTGTTGTTGAAGAGAGTGTTCCTGGGCTGCGAATGTGGGTTAATGGTAGAGTGCTAGCATGCATGAAGCCCTGGGTTCGATTCCTCAGCACAACATACACAGAAAAGGCTGGGAAGGGTGCTGTGGCTCAAGTGGTAGAGTGCTAGCCTTGAGCCAAAGAAGCTCAGGGACAGCGCCCAGGCACTGAGATCAAGCCTTAAGACTGGGGGAAAAAAGAGTGTTCTTTAATTTCTTCAAATCTGACTTTTCCAAGTTTCGTCTGTTATTGATTTCTAGTGTTGATTTTGTGTTCTAACATATGGTCTATTCCATATGTCTCATAGCCCATTTGTATGTATCACATGCACATGAAAAAATATGTATCATGCTGATTTGGGGAAAAATGTTTTATATATGTCTTTATGTCTGTTAGATCTGATTTATTTGTAATGTTGTTCAAGGCTTTAATTTCTTTCCTGCTCTCTCTAGTTGTTCTGTCCATTATAGAAAGTAAGGTATGGAAGTATCCATCTGTTATTGTAAAACAGTATTTCCCTCTTTAATTCCATTAACTTTTTTTTTTTTGGGTCCGGTCATGGGGCCTGAACTCTGGGCCTGGGTGCTGTCTCTCAGCTCTTCAGCTTAAGGCTAGCACTCTACCACTTGAGCCACAGCGCCACTTCTGGCTTTTTTCTTATATGGTGCTGAGGAATCGAACCTAGGGCCTTGAGCATGCAAGGCAAATGCTCTACCACTGAGCCACCTTCCCAGCCCCAATTCCATTAACTTTTGCCTTATGTATTTTGGGGTTCTATTGTTAGTGGGTATATTTTTGTTTGCATAATAATGAAGACTCTATGTCCACATAGGAACTTGAAGGCATCATTTTGCCCCCCAAGATGTCCAGGGTCAGGTTCCCCCCACCCAGCCATCATATGGATTAGCATTCAATGAAATATTTGGAATGTATATAGTGGATACCGTAATATGTGCTTTGATACAGCTAACTAGTTCACCTAAAGTATATAGAAAAATTTAAAGCAAAGAGTAACTAAGAGTATACAAGAACATGAAAGAAATCTATGATTTAGGACAGGGTGAACAAACTACAGCCATGAGCCTTGGGCATCTTGATCTATGTCATCATATCAACATCTTCACCCCCTTCAAAGTGCATTGTACCCTTTCAGCCAGGCCTCTCCACCACGCACGGTGGGGGCAGCAGTTCGATTGTCCTCCTTGCAGTAATCTAGTCAGACCCACAGAAAATAACTGTAACAAGTATGTGTTGGTCAATTCTTATCAAGTTACAGCCCCTGTCTCATAAGACTTCTTCCAGACTTCATGCAATATGTAATCTACAATTAAGTGAGGGAAGGGGTGTGTTGGGAGGGGTGGGTGAAAATGTTGAAATGGATGATATGGATCAAGAAGTATATTCTGATGCTTCAAAATAGGTAGATATAATTTTCGGGTTCAAAAAGGAAAGATATGATATAAAAATTATGCATTGGTTTGAATATACTTCATATTTAAACATCAAGTAGGATTTTTTATTCTTATTTTTTATTTTTGTTTTTTAAAAAAGCTGCTTTATATCTAGCTTCAGTTGTCTATTTAACGAATAGCTGACTCATTCAGGCTGTTTAATGCATCATATTGAAAATTTCTGACATGTATCAAAATCAGAGGAAACTAATGTCCCATGTTCTTTAAAGAATCAGAAACTCTTATATCTGGGCACTGATGCATAGAAAGAGGAAAGAAAATATAAGGGCAGAGAGGACAACTATATATTTTTCTTTACTGTCTGGAACTTGAACAAAATATTTTCTAATGAGAGAATTAGAAGAATGAATTTCTACATATTTATACATAATTCATCTTTTGATTATAAAATTACTAAAAGCATTATGACAGGTATTTACATAAGTACAATTTGATTATGTAAGTTATGCTTCTTACCAAGAATCCTATGGAGATCTATGTTACATGTTGGAACATTTTCACGGATGAGGAAGCTCAGCAAAGATTCCTATAAATGATTCACATTTCATACTTTTTTATAGTTTTTTAATAGTGTTTTTATTACCTTTAAGTGGCTGAACAAAGGAGTTGCCATTCACCAGAGCAGTTTTTTTAATAAAAATAATTTCCAGGTTCAAAAAGGAAAGATATGATCTAAAAATTATGCATTGTTTTGACTTGTTTTACTTACTACATCTGCTCCATCATAATTCCATAAGAAAATATAATCTCTCTTCTCTGAAACAATGGGGAACGCAGGAAAATTCAGAAATAGGGCCAAATCTAAGTCTTCTCTTGTCTACCACCACCTCTCTCTCTCTCACACACACACACACATACACACACACACACACACACACACACACACACACACCATTTCTAGAAAGCTTATGTGAATGAGAAATAGGGCAGAAGCCAGAACTCCCATCCCTAGATTTGAGGCCAGGTAGTGAATGAGAGTGGGCTGTGCTGGCAAAGGAAAAAATAGGTCAGTTTAAGGAGGGCACAGGTAGCTGGAACCCTCTGGCTCTGCTGAGCTGCAGTAGCCTGCCTAGGTAGATATAGAGGGCACATACAGAGAGTACCAGCTGAGACAGGTGCAATGGGAGGGAGAGCGAGAACGAAACAGGCCAGGCCTTTGTAGCCAGCATGGCACTTGTACAACACTTTACAGTTTATGAGCACTCTCCTTTTCATTATAAGCAATTGAACTATATAAGAGTCTGGTGATATTTCTTCCTCCAAATAATATAATTACATTTATTTTCACAAATGAGGAAATTAAGGCTTCCCTAAAATCACGTTTCCCAAGAAGAGAGCTGTAACTTAGACCTACTTAAACGAGTTATGTATAGTATCAGCCTCAAACAGACTTACTTAGCTATAGGTCAAAATACAATGCAGAGATGCAGGTCCTTCAGTCCAGATGGAACTGAGAGATGGAGATGGATGAATTTATAACCCAGTTCCAAAAATATGTAGTTAATCGTAAAGGCAATAGGAAGAACTAGAAAGACAGGGGTGAACAAAGTACAGCCATGAGCCAAATATAGTTTATGGTCTGTTTTATAATTCGTTTTTATTGACTCCTATCTGTGCCCGTTGATTTGCATGTTGTCAATGGTAGATTTTGTGCTACAACAGTAGACTGTATTCCTTGATGCAGAAATAGTAATATCTGCAAAGTGTGAACTAATTACTATGTGACCCTTTACTGAAAGAATTTGCCAACCTCTATTTTAGAAAATCTATATGGTTACCATGCTGACTAGAAGAAGCGCAGATCAGATGCACAAAACCTACCAGCAAGTTAGCTCACATCTTAGTGCACAAATTTAAAGATGACAAGGTGAAGGCTGGAGCAAATTGGACACTGGATATGTGAGTTGAGAAAGTGGAAAAATAAGAATGCCAATTGAAATTATAATTTTTGAAATAGTAATTAAAGGAATAGGATAAAACTCTGGGAGAACACAGATGAATGAAGGCTGGGCAAGCAGAGTGGATCTCATAGAAGATTTAGAAAGGGACAGCAAGATGGGTGAGAGGACAACCAAAGGTCTATAGCATCAAAGATCCTTCCAGATGAAGGTAATGATTCAATATTGGCCATTGGAGTTATCAGAATGGAGCACTTTCTGTGAGAATGCACAGGCTACCTCAGGTGTCCTGAGGAATAAGAGAAGTGAGGAAGTTGGAAGAGAATTGGACAAAACTTTCAAAATGAGAAAAGATAAGGAAGTCAGACACTTTTTGTTTTATTTTTGCTTTATCCTCCTATGTCACTGTTTTTTGATTTCTGTACATTTTGTCTTGTATGTAAGTTTATTTGTTTGGGGGAAGGTAACAGAAAGCACAGAAATGGGGGCTTGGAAGGTAGCTCAGTGGTAGAATGCTTGCCTTGCATGCATGAGGCCCTGGGTTCGATTCCTCAGCACCACATAAGCAGAAAAAGCTGGAAGTGGTGCTGTGGCTCAAGTGGTAGAGCTCTAGCCTTGAGCTGAAGAGCTGAGGGACAGTGCCCAGGCCCAGAGTTTAGGCCCCACGACTGGCAAAAAAAAGAAAGAAAGAAAGAACAGAAATGGTGGGTCAAAGGGTAAACAAATTCAGTGGTGATATTCACTAGACACTATGCTGAAAATGAACTATACAACTTATGGAGGAGTGGAAAATGAGGGAAGAGGTGACACTTTCCAAAGAAATGTACTCATTACCTGATTTATGTAACTAACCCCGCTGTACATTATCTTTGAAATAACAATAAAATAAAAAATTAATAAAGAAAATAACAAATCTACAAACACATGAGCATAAAAGATAAAGAAGAGATAACAGTTAATTTATAATACCAGAAGACTTCCTCAACTTGAAAGAAGTTTTATTTAGATTTATGAAGCTTTCAAGACACCAAACAGGCAAGATCGAATGTTAGATATAGTACAACAGTATACATTTAGTAACACTAAATATAGAGACCTAAGAAAGAATATCAAAAGCTGGGCACTGGTGGCTCATGCCTGTAATTCTCACTACTCAGGAGGCTGAAATATGAGTATCAGAGTTTGAAGCCAGCCTGGGCAGAAAAGTTGATGAGACTCTTACCTCCAATAAACTATTCAGAAAAGAGCTCAAATAGTAGAGCACTAGCCTTTTGCACAAAAAGGCTCTGAGACAGCACTCAGGCCCTGAGTTCAGGCTCCAAGACTGGCAAAAGAAGAGAAGAGAAGAGAAGAGAAGAGAAGAGAAGAGAGAAGGGAAGGGAAGGGAAGAAAGAAAGAAAGAAAGAAAGAAAGAAAGAAAGAAAGAAAGAAAGAAAGAAAGAAAGAAAGAAAGAAAGAAAGAAAGAAAGAAAGAGAAAGAAAGAAAGAAAGAAAGAGAAAGAAAGAAAGAAAGGAAAAGAGAGAGAGAGAGGGACGGAGGGAGGGAGGAAGGAAGGGAGGGAGGGAGGAAGGAGAAAAACAAAGAATATTGAAAACTTCAAGAAATGAGTGACAAAACTTTCAGAATGACTACACACTTCTCAGCAGAAATTCTAAAAGCAAGAAAGGGATGATATGAACCAGCACCACAGATGATACTTAAAGGACTCATACACATAGAAGAGGAAGATAAGTGCAACAGAAAAATACATAAAGGAATAAATTCCAGTAGATTAGTACATTAGCAAAAAGGGATTACAAAGAAACAAATATCACAAAAACATTAAAATAACAGGAAACACCACATACTTTTCCATAGCATTATGGAATTTTAATGATCTCAAGACCTGGAATGGATTTGAAAGCAAGACCTAGTTGGATTTGAAAGCAAGACCAAGCCAGGTATTAGTAGTTCAATACTATAATCTTTTAGCTACTCAGGAGAAAATAGCTGAGATCTGGAGGATGTCAGTTCAAACCCTGCTCAGACAGACATTTGCTAGATTTCATTTCCAAAATAACCAGAAAAAAAAAAGCAAGGCTGGAGACATGTCTCCGGTGGTAGAATGACATCCTAGCAAACATGAAGCCCTGAGTTCAAACTTAGCACTTCCCAAAGCAAATAAAGAAACAAAATAAACAAAACCTGCACCTTCCCCCCCCCAAAGGGAAAGATATCTCTGTTAGGTGCTAGTAGTTCATATTTACCATCCTTACTACTCAGAAACCAAGACCAGGAGTATTATGTCTCAAGGCTAAATCAGACAAAAAGCTCACAAGATCACTAGGTATCCATCTCAAACAATAGGTGGGCATAATGTGCTCATGTCATTCCAGGGAGACTAGTATTAGGAGAATCATGGTTCCAGGACTTGCCTATTTGTGAGAGCCTCAACAGAAAAAAAAATGGCATGGTGACATGCGTCTGTCATCTCAGCTATGGTACAAAGTATAAATAAGAGGATAACCTTCTAGGATGTCCTGGACAAAAAAAAATCAAGATACTGTCTTAAAAATAACCAAAGCAAAAAGGGCTGAAGCCATGGCTCAAGTGGTAGCTAATACATTTACCAAGCAAGCACACAGCTCTGAGTTCAAACCTCACTACCACAAAGGAAAAGAGAAATATAACTCATGTATAAAGAAGAATGTGACCTTAGAGTAAAAAAAGATTGTCTAAGCAAATGGAATACAAAAGAAAGATCAGAGTAGGTATGGTCCCTACTAAAATTAATACATACATAGCAAAATTAATCAGAGGCAATACAGGTCACTTCACAAAAGGGACAATGCATCAAGAGACTATATCAATAGTTAACAGATATACACCAAATTCTGGCATATCTGATTTCATATAGAAACACTACTGAACTCACAAACACAGATAAATCTGAACACAAGAGCAGTGGGAAACTTTAGGACTCCAACAAAACTCACAGCAATAGGTCAATAATAAATAGGTCATGATAACCAACAAAGATACTGTAAAAGTAAATGCCACCATAAACCAATGGTGTATTCTGGGAAGAATATTAATTCTTCCAAGCCCATAGATTTTTTTCAAATTAAATCATATTTTAGGACATAAATCAAGTCTTAACTAGTAAATGAAACTGAAACAATCCCATCTTTTATCAGAATGGACTAGAACTAGACATCAACAGCAAAACAAACCTCAGAAAAGATGCATACACATTGAAACTGAATAATACATTGCTTTTCTTTTTAAACAAGCCTTTTAGTGTCTTATTTTAATTTCATTAAAAAAATTATATTGTATCATTTTTTATAGGTTTGGTTTGCACCAGTTCATTGTAAAGGGCATGTCTTTAAAGGCTTAAATTGATCAAACTTACCTCCTCCATTACCCTTCCTCATCCCTTCCTCCCTTTCCTCCCAAACCACTATGAAAAAGATTTATTATCCCATTTTCACACCTGTATATGAAGTTTTTTGACCATATTCACCCTCTTTAACTCTCCATTCACCTTCTTCCCACCAAGTCATACCCCCATCCCAGGCAGGACCTGTTTTACATTCTTGTCCTTCAATGTTTTCAGATATTCAAGGGGGTATCTCTGTGGTATTTCACAAAAGTGTATACAGTATTTTAATCATATTGACACCCTTGCTTGCTTTCACTTTTTCCAAACTCACTATATACTATTATTCAATAGATTTCAGTGGGTCTCATTTGCTAATTTTATTCACAGATGCAATATATTTTGGAACAGCACATTGTTGGATGTCTTCCATGAAATAAAGGGAGAATCACAATTCCTAGTTTCCTAAGGAAACTAAAAATGCCAGAAACTTACTGGAAACTTTAGGATACAGCAAAGATGATGCTTAGAGGAAACTTAATAACTATGAGTGCTTTCATGACAAACCTAGAGGTCTCAGATAACTTAATGATATTCTCCCAACCCTTAGAAAACCAAGAATAAGCCAAATTCCAAATTAATAGGCAGAAAGACATTATAATGATTATGACGGAAATTAGTGGAAAGGTGAGCCTTATTAGATAATATAAACATATTCTAAGGCTATAGATGTTTGAGACACTACTTAAAATCCTCCAATGGATTTTCCTTGACTTCAAATAAGATGGCGTGCATGACTTACATTTATTTGATGGAATCTAATTCTTATCTGTCATACTATCCACAGCAAGGCACTCTGGGAAATGTAGTATTTCCTTTCCAAACTATGTGGGGAAAAAAAGCAAAGAAGGAGGTAGGAATGAATGGCGAGTACCTAGTAGCCAAACCTACTGCAACATATTCTCAGATTTGGAATTATTTGAATGACTTTAACGCCTCGTTTTGAAGAGGTCTTTTCTCTCTTATCCTATGATTCCCCAAACAAAAGCTTCCATCAGAATATCTATTTTGTTCAGTTAATCATGCCAAGCATTTTAAAGAAACACTCAAATAGTATCAGTTTTGTTGAACTTTAGATAAACGAGTCACATCTTCAAGTAGTTATCCATTTGAATACTACATTTTAAGAGAAACAATAACAAGGTAGATTGAATTACAAGGTGGCATTCATAGTGGAGAGATGACATGTAGGTACAAGGTCACAGAAGTAATGGAACAGACAAAAACTCCAGACAAATGGGAATTCTGACCTCAAGAATGTAAAACTCTTTCAGATGGAAGAAGGAAGAAACAGGTTTTTTTGCACAAAGAGTCAGACTACAGACAGTGTAAAGACACGAAAGGAAATCAGAATTCAACTCAGAATTAGGAATTGCTGCAACCTAATGCATTCACCTAGAGGTGGCCAGTGGCTTCCTTTGGGAGGTTTTCAAGAGGTGGAATAGGAGGTGGATTGAGTGACAAGTGACTTCAGACACTCCAGAGGATCTTGGGCTAAGCTAGAAGTGGACACATTTCCTCCAAATACTTTTAAAGTGTCTGATTATGCAAATGTGCATGTGTCATTTCTTTAGGACTAAATTTATCCAGGCCCTCAGACCATGACAAAGCTGTCACACAACTTGGAAGCTGTGCCACGTCTAAATAGCAGATCCAGTCACACAGCAGGCCCTTGTCACCACGCCCTTCTTTTCACCCTGCGCAGAGCGAGGTTATCATTCATAGCCCCTCACGTTGGCTCTCATGCTTTATTAGCAAGGTATTTTCTATGACACTCATTTGCGATTCACTCCCATGCATTCTTGGTAGGAGGCTGATAATCTCCTCACCTGAAAAGCAAGCAAAATCAGACACTTGAAGACATTTTCACAAGGTCACTGAAAATTAGATGTTGCTTGCATGATGCTTAATTTTCTGAGTCACTCAGCCCCCGCTGCTGCTCTGCAGGAAGGCTGGCTAACAGACGCCTTGGCTTTTCTTCTACTTTGCTGCTCATGGTTTTGAATAGGAAAAGCAACTAGTGTGTGTGTGTGTGTGTGTGTGTGTGTGTGTGTGTGTGTGTGTGTGTGTGTGTGTGTGTGTGTGTGTGTGTGTGTGTATTAAAAGAAATAAAGGAACAGAACCCTTGACAATCTTTATTTTCATGTACAATTCCTGGGTTTTTATATTCGCTCTTTGTTCTAGAGTCTTAACACCTCACAAACAAGAGTTTGAATCAATCCATAGGCAAGTGACATTTTAGTAGAGACATTTTCTAAATTGCTGCTATATGTACTGCTTTAGCCAGGAAAGGATCGAATAAGAAATGCTTAACAGAAGGGTGCTTATGTGAAGGGACACTTTGGATTTGTAACTATAAGTGCATTTCCATCTGCCTAGCCGTGAATTATTCAACCAACACGAAGCAGCACTATTCGGGGGTGGATGTTTCTACATGGGGAAATTGAAACAAGCTCTCTCAAGCCCACTCCTGTGTCCTCAATCCCCTGAAATAACTGAAATGGAGAAACTACATTACCACCTCCAACACAGGAAATCTGGCCAAGGACTGGGTTTTTCTTTTTCCTTTTTTTTAATCACCAGTCTGTAAGTCCCCCCAACCCCCAAGGAAATTGGTTTTCAAAGAAAAAGGATATTCAAAACCTAAATCCAACTCTTACACAAATCTTTAACATGAAATCATTTTCCTTGGAGGAAAAAGAGTCATAGGTCTACTCCTTGAACATGTTTTGGTGCTTAGGACTCTATAGTAACCATGGGGCAGGATGATGACTCAGCAAGAGCAACAGAAAAGTGTCAGGTACTGCGCTCTCCTGCTCTATGTGAAAACAACCACAACCCTGCTAATAGAGGCTGCTCTTATCTCAAAATGTAGTTCTAAAGGCTTTGGGATGAGGCATACATGTTACACAATGGAAAACTAAATTCTTGGGCCAAGATGTAGCTCAATGGCAAAGCACTTGCCCAACATATATGCAAGGCCCTGGGTCCCATCTTCCAGTAACACACACACACACACACACACACACACACACACACACACAGAGTGAAAATCTTTCTGGAACAATCCCAATTTTTAAAAGTCAGAATAATGTGTATCTTTAGCGTCTACAGAATGAAATCCAAACCATGTCTTTTGTTAGTGTTTCTAAAGACTCAGTGACAGACTTTCATAAATTATGACACTTAATTGCTCAGAGTGTGGAAACACCTAGTAAAATTTAAAATTGGAATTAAGTCACAAATTGCTAAAGACTTCTCAGATTGCTAAAAATATAATGCTAAAGAACGGATTACTAAGATACTAAATTAGTGGGGTTGTTTGTCATTTCTCTGATTCTCTTTGATTGCTTTCTATATACTGTGCACAAAAATAGAAAGAGTGAGAAGGGTCTATTCTTCCCCAACAACTTCCACCTCAGTGACAGCCCTGGGGGGGGGGGAGTAAGAGAGAAAGAAAAGAATTTGGCAATATCTATCTTATTTGGGACAGGATTTGGAAAGTGGAGGAGAGGGGTGTAGGAATGAGAGTGAGGATACAGAGTGGCCTGAACTGAGAGAACTTGCTTTAACCAGAAGAGCAGTTGAGGGCCTGAAGAGAGAAAGGTGACCTTCCCCTCTCTTCCCCCCGCCCCCCGACAGGTGCTAGCAGGCAGGATGGTTGGTGGGTGAAAGCAGATGAGCTGCCTCAGCGTTGTGAGGCGGTAGCAGGATGCATGGGAAAGGATTCCTCGTCTAGTGTGCCTAGGCAGGCTGGGAATTTGAAGAAGGAACCCTGAAACTTGGCAAGGACCTTCAGGCCCCTTGTTAATAAGATCAACAGATCCATTTGCACTCTATGTGCTCCCACGACAATTGACAATGACTAAAAAGACAGAATGCCAGGGGACCCTTCCCAGAAGCCTGGTTCTGAATATGACTCCAGAGACCTTTGAATCACTGGTGAGCCTGGCTGGAAGAGGATCTAAGAACTGAACTTCACAGCACTACATCAAGGCAGGCTGGAAAATGCTGTGTTTTATTTAAAGGGTGAAACAAAATGCTACATTCCCTGTTTTGTGAACTGAAAGATTTAGAGTTGTGAGTCTCAGTCAACACGTGTGTCAATTTGTACTTCCGTATTACCAAGAGATTGTAAGCCCAAAGTTCAATTCTACTCATCATTTAGTAGTTTGAATCTATGAACACTACGAAAATTGTTTCTCCAGTGAAATACAGAAAAAAAGAAATTGCTCATAGAAAGTAGCTCTTTGATATCCATGTGCAAATATTTAATTTAAAATGTTATATATTTACAAAGGGAAACATTGCAATACTGGTAATTACATAAAAGGGAACATTTGGAAAATTTATTTTCATTGTCATGAATTCTGGCACTTGAGGAAAAGCAGATTGTTGGGAGTTGGCTTTTGTTGTGTCTAATTTGAACAAGTAAGTTATGAACAACATTTGGGTTAGGCACTTTGCTGCATTAGTTATCAGATGGCGACCCTGACCTAGCACTGCTTGTTTGCTACTTCAAGAAGGTCATTAAAAAGTAGTTGAGCCAGGCTCATGCTTATAATCCTAGCTACTCAGGAAGGTTGAAATCTGAGGTTTGCAGTTCAAAGTCAGCCCAGGCAGGAAAGTCCTTGAGACTCTTATCTCCAATTAACCACCAGAAAACCAGAAGTGGTGCTATCGCTGATATGGTAGACTACTAGCCTTGCGCAAAGAGCTCAGGGACAGTGCCCAGGCCCTGAGTTCAAGTCCCAGTGGCGAACCACTCTCAAGGGCAAGAAGCATGAGCATCGAGCCCTACTTAGGAGAAGTTGGTGTGTGCTCCTGTTAGGAACTTTAACCCTCTTCACTCATACACAATCTGAGCTGCACATACTCTTTGGCCATCTGAGTTTGTACACTTGGATGAACTTCTATTTTGCTAAGTTTGTTTTTTTTTTTCAAAAACAGAGCCGGCAGCTACTCTGCAGTATGCTTGAAGAAACTCTAGAACAATCCTCTGCTAAAAAGGTTCTGCCCCCACCAATACCATAGTGTATAAGAAAACACAGGTGTTCCTCTCTTGGCAGCAAGGTCTTTTCTGGGAAGGAAATCATTTTTTAAGCTGAATTAGCAACCTTGCTTTCATATAGAGCAGAAAGAAGAAAACATACATATGCCAGATGACCAAAAGTCATCCACAAATATGTTATATGGAAAATTATTTTCCCTGAATTTCAAACAAACAAACAATTGTGTCTTTTTAAAGACATCTGTTCCTGTTCCTGTCTAAACAATATTGGAATGGCGTGGAGAATATACTACCACCAGCCAACTGTCATCAACTAGAGATCTATAAAGCCTCTGAACCTCCCAGAGCAGGGTTCAGTAGGCCCTTTGCCTTTCATTTTTGCTTTTTTTTTTTTTTTTTTTTTTAGTTGTGGGGCTTGAACTCTGGGCCTGGGCGCTGTCCCTCAGCTCTTCAGCTCAAGGCTAGCGTTCTACCACTTGAGCCACAGCACCACTTCTGGCTTTTTCCTGTTTATGTGGTACTAGGAATAGAACCCAGGGCCTCATGTGTATGAGGCAAGCACTCTACCACTGAGCCACCTTCCCAGTCCCTCATTTTCGTTTTTGAAAAAATTATCTTTAAGTAGTTGTACAAAGGAGTTGCAATTCAAGAAAACTGTTTATGAATTCAATGCATCTAGACCAATGTCACCCCTTTCATTATTCTCCCCATCCTTCCCAACTCGACCCCTTCCTTCAATTTTCTTAATGTTGTAGGATATTCATTGAACTTTGTCTATGTGTCTGGGTGGGTAGGGGGTCCTGGGGCTTGAATTCAGGTGCTGTCTCTGAGCTTCTTTTGCTTAAGGCTAGTGTTCCATCACTTAAGCCACAGTACCACATTCAGTTTTTTCTGAGTAGTTTATTGGAGATAAGAGTCTCACAGATTTTCCTGCCACGACTGGCTTTGAACTACGATCCTCAGATCTCAGTCTCCAGAGTAGCGTATGCATTGAATTCTATGAATGTATTGTGTCTCTTCCTCTCTTTCTCCTCCCTCCCTTTGGTCCTGCCCCATCTCCCTTATGAGTATCCATTTCTTGGTTATTTTGTTGGACTGTGAGTTAACCTCTCTAAGGAATTACACCACGTGAGTTCTCATTGCCTTTTTATCTCCCTCCCACTGTGTAGCCTCAGCACTTTCATCTTGGACTCTTCACATCCAAAAAAATAAATTTTCATTATCTGCAGGTTTCCCAGGCTTTGGTCTTTTGTTATAGCAGCCTTAAAAGACTAAGTTGATTAGCTTAGCTAAGAAAAGACAAGGTAAAGTGATGAAGACTTTGCCTGCTTAATATTTTCAAATGGGGCTGGTTTAGGGTGATTTATACTAACTGTAGTCAAAAGTCAGTTTAAATCTATCTTCAATTGGACAAATATCAAATTATATTTGTGCCATGTGTTTTAGATGAAGCTTTTTTATATTTCCTTCCAAAAACAGGTTTAAGAATTTTTGACATCTAAATGAAAAAAAAACCCACAAACTTGGTAAGACTGTGAATCAGAAACATGGGGTTTAAATTGTAGCTTTATTGTCTGTAGTGGTCTCTAGTAGGCTCTTAAAATGATATATCCATATGTTAATTCCCAAGGCATGTGGATATTGCCTTATTTTAGCAGCAGTTTTTTTTAACATCTTTGCAGATGTAATTAAATTTAGGGTTTTGTGAAGAGGGTTAACCCTGTATTGTTCAGGTGGTCCCTAAATCCAACGACCAGCAGCCTCATGGGAAAGTGGCTTGGATTCAGAGGAAAGGTGATGTGAAGATGGACACCTAGTCCAGACACCAAACTTCAACATGAGAATCTGGAAGAGGTGTCAAGTTTTTATTTCTTGGGCAGCAATGGAGAACTTACTAGCCAAGTAGTCTATTACTTAGGTCATGCCCCAAGCCTTTTTGCCCCCTTAGTTATTTTTCAGATAAGGTCTTGTGCTTTTGTCAATGGCTGGCTTCAGATTGTGATCTTCCTACTCTAACTTCCAAGTACTGGGGTTACAGGCATGTACCACTATGCCTGGCCTATATGTAACATCAGTTCTGATGGGTAATGTTGGCTTGTAAGACTTTCCCAAAAATCAGCTTGTAAGTTACATTATCATATTTCTGTGTATATGACATATCTCACCTGATAGAAATAAAAATACACAGTAGACAGGATAATATTTATTAACTCCAGGAACCTTTGTGAAACAGCTCCTCAGTGTTTGGGGGTACTAGGGAAGAGTAATAGATAATGTTCCTGCCTTCTTGAATTTACAATCAAGTGAGGAAGCAAGAAAATTTATCCATCAGGTAAATTTTACTTCTGAGCATCATTCAGTTATAATAGTAAAGGGAATCTCTTCTAACAACATGAGATAACTCTGTGGGTGCATGTGTGTGTGTGTGTGTACACGTGTGCATGCGCATATATACTAGTCCTGGAGGTTAAAGTCAGAGCCCAAGCTCTGTCTCTGAGATTTCTTGCTCAAGGCTAGTGCTCTACCACTTGAGCTACAGTTCCACTTCCTGTTTTTTGATAGTTAATTGGAGACAAGAGTCTCGTGAACTTTCCTACCCTGGTTAGGTTCAAACAACAATCCTCAGATCTTAGCTACCTGAATAGCTAGGATTACAGGAATGAGCCACTGGTGCTTAGCAACTCTATTTTTTAATGGGACAATTTAGGACTTAGATTTTCCTTTCTTTTCCCTTTCCATTCTTCCTTTCTTCATTCTTTTCTTCCTTCTCTTCCATCCTTCTGTTTTCTTTTCCTTGAGACACAGTATTACTATGTAGTCCTGAAATCCTCAAACTTGCTATATTGCCCAGCTTTGCTTCAACTCATCATCTCCTGACTCAACCTCCACAGTATTTAAATTACCACTGAGACCAGCTCTAGAACTTACTATGTTGGGGAAGTAGCTGCCCCCTCACTGGCACACACTCCATGGATTTTGTTACTAAGCTTCCTAGACTATCCACATCCAGGCTGACCTGCCAACTGATTGCAGATGCAGCAGCAAACCCAACAGAGAGCAGGAGAGCAAAGCCCCAGAACCCACTCCCAGGACCACAAAAGTAGTTATGATTTTAAGCATCTTGCTTTAAGCTTACTAACCTACACTAGTTAGGGGAAAGAACCCTATTTGCTTTCTTTGAAGTGAGGGACATATAGTGGTGGGAATGAAATTTACTCATGCTTTTTGTAAGAAGCATACATTGAGTATGACCTACATGCTGCTACCAAGCGTACAGGAACACACAGATGAATGAGTTCCCACAATTAAAGCTATATTGTAACATACATTCACTTTTTTCTGTTTTTTTTCCTTGCATTTACTTTTGATATTAGTTTTGTTAAATAAATAAGCTTATCGTTTATAAAATAGGCAAGACCTTTTAAACATTTTAGATATAGATAAGTAACAAGGAAACAAAAAGTTTGTTAGACATAAGAACTCCATGGGATATTATACATAAAATAAATAGCCATCAAGTAAACCATTTACAAGTGTTAAACATTGGGGGGGGAGCAATTCTTAATATCTGTGAGGTCCTTGAATATTAGCTATACATGAAACTAAATAAACATGAGGCACTTACTATTTAGTAAAAGGCGAAAGATTTATACGATCTGAAGAGAAACCAGAGTATGGCACTTACTATTTAGAATGTGCCATGTTTGGGCTTTTTAATAATTATCAGACCCAGTCGCATTCATTCTGGTCTCATATGTCCTCTGTCCCCGAAATAAAAATAAAATGTGTGGCATGCTCCTTTTCCATCACTTCTCATCGTGCTTCACATTGATTTCATAAGCCGTATGATTTCATCCATCCTCTTCTCTGACCTCTCGATTAGCTTGTCTTGAGTAGACTTGGACCCTGCTTCGATGACAAGGTCATTTCCCACAAGGCACATAGAAAAAGATGAGAGAACACTGCCACCTTCCTAACAGTCGGCTCACTCAGCTTTCTCATACCTCAAGGGCTGTTGAGCATGCATTACTTTCCTCCTCCTGTTTTCAAGGCCCTGTCCCCATTTCTTTCTGACCCATCCAGAATCATTTCTTCCTCTGGCTGTGAAGAAAGAGAGAGGTAGGAGGATGACTGTCTAGACTCTCAGTCAACTAGAACACTAGCCATGGCCTGACAGCAGGAGTCTAAAGAGCCTGATGATGAGGCAAAATGTCCCTTTTCTTCACCAGTTAAAGGGACCATTTAGCAGTTTGAAGCCAGAACAACAGTGGTGAGTCAGGTTTGGGATCCATTTTCTTCAAGTCTAAAATTCCCCAAATGACTGGATGATGGAATTGAGAAAAGAGAGGTGCTTCTGACATAAATTCAGCACAGCTGGTTTAATAGCACAGTGTTAAAAAAAAAAAAAAAGAAAACAAAACAAAACAAAAACTATCAGGCTCTAGTTCTCACTGCCAGTCTCAGGGACCCCTTCTGACAAAATGACTTGATCCAATTTGAAGGGTCTCAGAGGACAAATTCCTCATCTCCCATCATCACCGCTTAGTCAAATTATGTCTACAAATGGAAGCTGGTATCAGCACCTCTATTCAACTTTCCATAAATATTTAGTGAGTACTTAAACCATCAGGCACAAATGAATGAATCAGGGAAGCTTTCATTGTTGTTCCAGTTACTCAAAAGTGACAGTTATGTATGTCCCACTTGGTAGTGTTCTAAGACAAGTGACATGCCATAAGACTTGACTGAGTGTCACTGAATGACCAGTCTAACTTAGGGAGCTGATGAATCTAGAGGAAAGAGACAGGCTAGCCGGTTGCTATTACAGTGTAGAAAAGAAAGCTTGGTATACAGAAAGTGTAGTTGTATAGAAAACATAGATTCAGGTTACGAAATTCAGTGACCAGGAAATTTTTAGTCCATTAGAGAAAAAAAATCAAGGATGAATTTATGGGAGACTTAAGCAGGATCCCATTTATTAATGCAAAGCAAATGGAAAGCAAAGTGTACTCTCTAGATAGGAGAATGAGCAGAGCAGGAAGGAGGATCTGTGCTAGAGGTCTCAAGACCAGGAGCTTGGATTGAGGCTGGTGTGTATAGGCATTATTGATCATGGAAAACCTGGATAATGTCATTAAGTTCAGAGGCTTGGTTGTGCATCAGCAATTCCTCACATTTCAGATGAGAAAGTTCTTGGCCTTGAGTGGTCAGACTAGAGTTATGATGTTTAGCAGGCTTTGGAGACTGTGACTCCGAAGACTCACCTGTATGTCACACATTGTTCTATCAACATCAATGGGACCAGAATGTGATTCTTTTTTTTTTCCTTTTTAAAATCAACCAGCATTGTGTTAATTCCTTTAATCCTACATTAGTCATAGTGATGATGAAGAAAATGGTGACAAAGGATCCTTAGACGTGGACCATTCAAGTGAGCCTGTCAAAGGCAGGCTAAAGTAATCCAAACAGGGAAATGAACCATGGTTTTGTATGCACAGAGTCTAAGGATCCAACCAGAAAATAAACAATGTCTCAAAACAGGCATTACAACTGAGACTCCTCTGGTGATGGTCTGATGGGTAAGAGTCTCTGAAAAGTCTATGCATGGATTATGGTAGAAGCCATGGCTTCAAATCCCCACTCCATCCAGAGAAAGCCTCTGTGGTCCAAAACACCTGTGTAACCAGATGGCAGAAGAGGGTACGTACCACCAATATTCCACAATAGCTCTGGGCCTCATTTGTCCCTATACCTTCAGTTTGTTATATTATTAAGTCTATATAGTAAATTTTATTGGCATGTATTAAATTGTACATAGGAAACGGTTTTCTCTACAGATGTATGTAATGTATTTTGGCTGTATCATATGCGGAGTTCTTAACTGTTAGTAAAATGATCACTTTCAGAACAGCTTCTCTATAATAAATTATACTTCCATTGAGTTCTAAGCTATTAGGTAATGGTTCTCACTGAAGTTGAAGGGGGAGAAGGAATCCCCAAATCCTGTTAGTTGATCAGATATTTTCCTTCAGAAATTCTCTTCATTTCCTATGGTATACTTAGTCTGGCTCATCCCAGTGCATTGGCTACAACATTGTCAGAACTGAGGATCTACCTGGTCTCTCCACACACAGCTGGAGTCTCACAGCATTCTTTATTGGGAGTACTAATATCCTCTCTGGTATGATCCTTCAAGCACTTTACCAGCTATGATGGAATTTTTATTTATTTATTTATTGTCTGTCGTGGGGCTTGAACTCTAGGCCTGGGCTCTGTCCCTCAGCTCTTCAGCTCAAGGCGAATGCTCTACCACTTGAGCCACAGCACCACTTCTGGCTTTCTGATGGTTTATTGGAGATAAGAGAGTCATGGACTTTCCTGCCCGGGCTGGCTTTGAACCGTGATCCTCAGATCTCAGCCTCCTGAGTAGCTAGGATTATAGGCATGAGCCACTGGCACCCAGCTATGATGGAATTTTTAAGCCCAAATCTAGGCATGGCTTGAATTTACTAAGTATAGGCAAAAATTATCAAATTTGAAACTACTAAAGCTCCAGGAAAATGCCTCAGTAATATTTTTCCAGAGCTTTCCTCTCTGTCTCTATGTCTCTGTCTCTGTCTGTCTCTGTCTCAGTCTCTGTCTCTCTCTCTGTCTCTCTCTCTGTCTCTCTCTCTGTCTCTCTCTCTCTCTCTCTCTATTTGACACCTTCTCCTGGTGCTTTTTATCTCTGTCAACCAACTTTCTTTAATTATTTGTTCTCACCAAAGTGACAGAACTAGGTCACCCCAAACCCTGTGAGGCAGATAAAACTGTTCTTGTGCAAGCCAGGGAAGGAGATGCCTTTGAATCCCAGGTGCTTTCAATGGAACAAAATTAACATTCAAGGCTGCACTCAGCCCGATAGTAAGCCTCTTTCAGGGAGTAGAAAAATTGAGTGTTTATTTATAGCTCTCTTTGAAAAGAGTAGTGTCCATTCTTGAAAAAAAAAAAAGGAAAGGTTTCATTTCCAACTTGTATTTTCTTTTACACCAAGTCTCTTTCCTAACTAATGTTGATCACCAATTAAAGGATACATGTAAAAGCACATATCAAATGATAAGAAATTATTTAAGATCATTATAAAGGATAAAGATAATTCATTTTGTTTAATTCACCATGTTCTGAGAACTTAGAATGTCCAAGTCACTTTTTAGAAGGGTTTGAAGGCTGCAAAAATACATAAAACAGTTCTGTTTGTCAAAGAATTTGCGATTTAATAGCGTGAGGCCTAATGCAATTGAAATAAGAAGTATAGATACAAAGCAGTGCAATTCTAAAATCTATTTTTGTTTATTTGGCAACAGAATCAAAGGATGTAGGGGATGGAGCTTAAAGGATAGTTAAATTTCACCAAATTCATCTCTAGAAAAATTACTTTTCTATGAAATAGATTTTCCTTAAGATACACAGAACTTTTTATACTTTATTCTTCCCTGAATGTGTCTTCTATCTATAGCTCATTTGTTGGTAGATATGTCTCACTTAACCAAACTGAAAGTCCTTTGAATGATGCCAGAGCCTGACATGAGACTCATACTATTTCAACCCAGAGTTAACATTTATAAGCATCTGCTTAATTAATTAGTGAATCAGTTATTTCATGAAGAGGTTAAAAAGAAACATTTATACATTCTAGAAATCTAGTTTCATGGCTATTACAGTTTGGAATCTCCAGGAAGCAGGTTCTGACTGAACATTGAAATCAACTAGTGAGATTTTTTAAAACAAAACATTTTATTATGGAAAGTTTAAACATTTACCAAAAGTAGACTGGCCAGTGTGATGAACCCTGGGTAATTACAACTCAACATCAACAATTATGAAAGCATGGCCACCATGTTTTATCAATATCTACTTCTTGTCCTTCTCTTTCCTCCATATTCTGTTACTGTTTTGAAACACATTTGTGAGTCTCTTTTAAAAGACTGATGTTATAGCTAGCAAGATCAATAGAAAGCCCACAGATTGGGAGAAGATCTTCACTAGCCATACAATGGACAAGGGTCTCATATCTAAAATATACTTGGAACTCAAAAAATTAATTCCCCCACCACCAATTCTTCAAGGAACCACTTGCCAATAAATAAGTGGGCTAATGACTTAAAGAGAAACTTCTCTGAAGAAGAAAGGATGGCCAATAGACACATGAAGAAATGCTCAACCTCCCTAGCCATAAAAGAAATGCAAATCAAAACAACATTGAGATACCACCTCACACCAGTTAGAATGGCAAAAATCAAGAACTCTAATAACAACAGATGCTGGAGGGGATGTGGACAGAAGGGAACCTTACTTCATTGTTGGTGGCAGTGTAAACTTGTTCAACCACTTTGGAAAGTAGTATGGAGGTTCCTCAAAAGACCCCACATAGAGCTCCCCTATGACCCAGCAATCCCACTTTTGGGCATTTACCCAAATGTTCACAAACAAGACCACACTAAAGCTACCAGCACAACTATGTTTATTGCAGCATTATTTACCATAGCTAAGATCGGGAACCAACCCAGATGCCCCTCAGTAGATGAATGGATCAAGAAAATGGGTATATATACACAATGGAATTCTATGCCTCCATCAGAAAGAATGACATAGCCCCATTTGTTAGGAAATGGAAAGACTTGGAAAAAATTATATTAAGTGAAGTAAGCCAAGCCCAAAGAAACATAGGGCCTATGATTTCCCTTATTTGCAATATCTAGTATATGTATGAGTCAAGCAGAAAAGGTCAGATAAGGTGATGTTAGGAAAATGAACCCTAAGATATGTATTTTAAATTTTTTTCTTTCATGCATTTGTTTCTAACGCAATTATAAGATTATTTCTTTGTTGCTTTTTATGTCCCTCCCCACAGTATAACCCCTGCTTTCACTGTATTTGATGTCGGTATAATTTGTGGAGGGGAAGGGGAAAAACAAGTCATTTAAATAAGGATACAGGTGGACCTGTTGCAACAATGAGAAGTACAAGTTGTCATATCGAAAACGAACTTTACAATTTGGGGGGGGGAGGATTGAGTGGGGGTGAGGGAGGATAGGAAGGAGGTTACAATGCTTGATAAGAAATGTACTCACTATCTTGCCCATGTAATTGTAACCTCTCTGTATTTTCACAATAAAAAAATTTTTTAATGAAAAAAAAAATAAAAGACTGATGCGGGGCTGAGAAGGTGGCTCAGTGGTAGAGTGCTTGCCTTGCATGCCTGAGGACCTGGGTTCTATTCCTCAGCACCACATAAGAAAAAAGAAAAAAGTTGGAAGTGGCACTGTGGCACAAGTGGTAGAGCGCTAGCCTTGAGCTGAAATGCTGAGGGACAGTGCCAAGGCCCAGAGTTCAGGCCCACAACTGGACCAAAAAAAATAAAATAAAATAAAAATAAATAAAAAATAAAAATAAAAGACTGATGCCCAGAGATAACTCCAATTAATTGTAGGGCAGCACCCTCAGGTGGGTTCTGATGAGTACCAAGACAGAACTTCTGAAATGGAATAGAGTGAACACATGGAACGGTCAAGAACTAAGAAGTTTCAAGGTGAACTCAAGGACTGGGAAATGTTCCTGTCTTGCCAAAGCTTATTTTGTACTGGATACAATAGAAATGGTGGGAAATGGAGCCAGGTTTGAGAGGAAATAGTAAGAATGAATTTTATTCAGAAGTTTATTGTTAAGGTTGTCGTCATCAAAATCATCATTTTAGTCCGAGTGGTGGCTTCTTGTGTACATTTTGCAGATTAAAAAAATTGGGAGCATAAATGTTAAATGATTTACACTAATATTGAAATCCAAACAAATTAAAACTTTGCTTAATATAGGAATTATTTCACCTGAGGTAGAAGAATGTTAGCTTTTTGTTTATTGTACATACATGTACACTAATGGAAAATAATGGATGATCCAGAAATAAACCCATGTAGTCATCTAATTCTCAACCAAGGAGCCAAGCGTCTATATCAGAAAAAAGGCAACCTTTTCAACAAATGATGCCAGGAAACCCAGATATTTACATGGAGAAGACTGAAATTAGATTCAAATCTCTCACCCTACACAAAAATCAATTCAGAATGGACAAGTGTAAGACATGAAACTTTAAAACAACTATAGAAAAATACTTTGAAGATCTATCAAAGGCAATGACTTTGTGACTAGGAGTCTAATAGCTGAGGGAATAAAGGCAACAATTAACAAATTAGAGTGCATAAAACTAAAAGATAAAAATAAAAACTAACTTCTGTACAGTGAGGAAAAAGCCTGTAGAATGGAAGAAAATCTTTGCCAGCTATTCATCAGACTATGGCTTAACACCTAGAATGTCCAAAAAGCTCAAAAAATGAACCAGCAAAAAAAGCAAAAAATCTAATTAACAAATGGGCAAAGAATTGAGCAGGTAATTCTCAAAAAAAGTGCAAATGGCCAACAATACATGAAGAAATAGTCAATATCCTTATCTATAAAGAAAATGAAAATTCAAATGACACACTTCCCCCTCTCCCTGCGGCCCCCCACCCCTCCTGATGCTTGAACTCTGGGTGTGGGCACTGTCCCTGAGCTTTTTTCTTTTTGAAGGCTAGGACTCTACCACTTAAGCCACAGCACCACTTCCCCAGCTTTTTCTGAGTAGCTTATTGGAGATAAGAGTCGCAAGGACTTTCTGGCAAGGCTGGCTTCTAACTGTGATCCTCAGATCTCAGCCTCCTGAGTAGCTAGGATTACAGGAGTGAGCCAATGGCACTTGGATACTTATATACTCTTGATGGGAATATATATCAGTATAGCCACTATGGACATCAGTACAAAGTTTCCTCAAAACACTAAAAGTAGAACAACTTGATCCTGCTATACCACTCCTAAGCATGTATCTAAAATTGGCATATACAGATGTGTTCAAGCACTATTCACAATAGCCAAGTTACAGAATTAGCCTAGGTGCCTATTAACTGATGAACGAATAAAGAAAATGTTAGAAAAACAGATAGATAGATAGATAGATAGACAGACAGACAGATAGATGACAGACAGATGATAGAGTGTCAATATATTATGTATCAATATGCTACATATTGATATATATTATATATAATACATCATCGTGCACATACGATGCATATATATGCATATATACATGTATATATAGATATATGCATGCGTGCACATAATATGCATATATATGCATATATACATGTATATATAGATATATGCATGCGTGCACATAATATGCATATATGCACATATATGCATATATACATGTATATATAGATATGTATATCTAACATGCACAAACACATATATACACACACACAATGGAGAATTACTCAGCCATAAATAAAAATGAAATTATGTCATGTTTTGGGAAAATTAATGGATTATAAGGTTCAGAAAAATATTTCATTGGGCTGGGTCGTTATGTGGGTCTGGTGTCTGCCCACCCCACTCCCCTCTTCCAGTTCTCAACTCAACAGGTACAACTCCATTGTCTTTTCTAGCTCCCATGGGACTGTTTTGTACCTGCTTCTGCCCTAGTCCATCCACCAGTGCACTCTCTCTCTTGCTCTCTCTCTCACTCTCTCTCTCGCTCTCTCTCTCTTGCTCTCTCTCACACACACAACTTTAATTTGGATTTTCTTTTGTAAATAATGTGCATATTGTTAATATTTTATTAAAAGAACTCTGCTTTGATATGCTAGCATAACTGCTGTAGCTCCTTGTGTACTGTGCTACTGTGTGGCTTCAGGTTTAGTGCTATGACAGGTGTACAAGGCATTTATTACACTTTCTACCAAAGGGACTTAACCATTGTAGTCCTTCTGTGTAGTACTTCTGTCTTCCCCTTCGCCCTGACTTTTTTCCTTTTCTTTTGCAAATAAATAAATCTTGGTTCTTAAGGGGAAAAAAAAGAAAAATAATTCAGACCGAGAAAGACAATATCATGTTGCTCTTTCATATTTGGAACCTAGACCTAAATAAACAAAGCAAAAAAGATACTGATGTGAAAGGACTGTAGTTTACTTTCAGAGGGATGGGTACTAGCAGGAGAGGAAGGATCAGAGGGGAGGAGGATGGACATTAAAAAAACCCAACATATAGCTTTCATTATGGAAATTAATGAATCCAAAAAAACTATTGTTAAAAAATCTGCAAATATGAATTCCTCAAATGTGCTTTGTTGTTGGAAAGCAAGTCATCATATATGCTACATACATAGTCTGTACTATGTGCAAGTTTCAATTGTGTTCTCATTTATTTTCAATATCTCAAAACTCATGAGTTTTGCATGACTGATGAAATGTTTGAGCAACATTGTGATTTTGGCATCTTGTCAGTATTCAAGGCTAGAAGAATTTAATTTTCATATTGTGTGTCATTCATGCTTTCAGACAGCATTGAAAAAAGGCAGAGCAACATAATGAGCAAAACAAAAAGGGAGATTGCTTTCACCCTGCAGCTGTGTCTAGCCTTGCACAAAGTTTTCTTCCTTTAGTTTTAATCAGCAGGGTGTTCTCAGAAATCCAACATGTCCTTTAAAACGGCACATGATTTTTCCCCCTCAAGCTACTCATCATTTCATAATCTACGCTCCAAGTGTTTTTAAACCTTTAGATGAAAATAGTGTGATGACAGATATTTCATGAGTGAAGCATTCCTGTGCAAAACACTTCCATTTTGAAATGTCCCCAACAGGACTATTACACGAAGGTGGATTTAGATCCAGGGAAACAATTTGGAGAAGGGAAGACATGGGAAGAGAAAAAAACAGGGTGCAAAGTGGCAGATGCACTATCTTTATCTCCTCTTTTAAAGCCTTCAGCAGATGAAAATACCAGTTAAATGTTATAGTCCTTTAGCATCTAGTGGCATTTGGAGGGAGGGCTTTGCAACCTTATGTCACAATCAGCTCTGGAGTTGAATTCTGTAGAAGAGGAATCGAATCACATCTCACAAGCCATCATTGATGTATTTCTTATTTGCATTAAAAGATAAATGAGATTGCACAGGCAATCTCACCAAAGGTGGATTCACTGAGAAGATAATAAAGCATAAGCTACAGGCATCCTCCCTTCCATTGGCCCTTTGTAAGGTCTTGGAGAGCAAAAAGTCCATTAGTCATAACATTTACAAAAATTAGCTCTTTTGACTGCATTTGTTTAATGCCATTCACTAACTCTTTTCATTCTAGAATCTCTCCATCATACTTCCATAGCATTGGGATAGTCATAAAAATTTTCCTGATCCAGCTAATGGGAGAAATGTTTATCTTCATCCCTGTCCCTACTCCTGTTTCTCCTCCTTAACAAGAATAGAGCTCAGGGCCTCAAACTCAGTTTGCCCAACTAGTACTCTACCACTTGCCTGCAGCCCTATATATATTTTTTTAATTACAACATGCAAATGTAATGAATTTCAATATACTCTTACTGTGATGAATAATGTTGCTAATTTCACAAGCATGAGTATTTTGTGTCATTTTTTGCAGACCTGCTTCTTGCAGATAATTTTTTGGAAATAGGATCTCCCCAAATTCTTCTTCTCATACTATAATCCTGTAGTTCTTAGCCTCCTTAGAAGCTAGGACTGCAGGCATGAGGCACTGACACCAGACTCCTCTTTTTCTTCTCGTTGTTCCACTCTCTCAAAATAGTGCCTCTTCCACCAGACACTGCTACTCAGGAGGCCTGGAGAGAACTGAGGATCTCCATTCCAGTCAGCCCAGGCAGATGAATCCACAAGACTTGTCTCCATTTGACCAGCAAAAAGTCCAAATTGGAGGTGTGGCTCCAAAGAGTCTCAAGAAAGCCAAACAAGAGCTTAAGGCCTTGAATTTAAGCCCCACAGAAACACACACACACACACACACACCTCCTACTTTCATGGTTTTTGTAAAAAAATTATTATCCTTAAGTAGTTGTACAAAGGATATGCCATTTTACAAAGCAGTTTATAGATACAATGTATCTTGTCATCATTTTCACCACCCCCTTTGCTTAACTCTGTGATATAGATGATTGCATTCTCCTCACCTTTTCCGTCTTAATTTGTCTACCCCCTCCTTAATCTTACTTTCACATTCTGAAGGAAAAAAAGAGAGAAAAGATGTAATATTTGCCCTTTTCAGTTTGGTTCATTTCACTTAACTATGAGGACCTCCAGTTCTCTTTATTTTCCTGCAAATGACATAATCCTATCCTTTACGAGTGAAAAATATTCCATGTTGTACATATGCCACAAATTTCTTTTTACCTGTTCATCTGTTGATTGACCCTTTTGCTGATCCCATACTTTGCCTATTGTGAATAGTGCTTTAATGGGCAGGCATATATCCCAAGTGCATGCTGACATACATTCCTTCTAATAGATAACAGAAGCAGTATCATAGGATCATAATGGCCATTATTCAGCCTACTGTACCATTGATGGTAGATTTTCTTCCTCCCTTGGATAAGATGTTTGAAAACCAACATCCATTAGTGGAGGTGTCAGTTGGATTCGATATGCTCAAACAAGAGAAATGAGTGTAAAATATGTGAGCTTGAGCATGACCACAATGTTGCTAAGCGTTGTAGCTGAAAGGTGGAGGGGCCAGCAGTCCACAGGGTGCCTCACTCCTTCAGGTACCCAGGTTTATGCTGTATCCTTCGAATTCACAGCCCTGGGAACACTGTGCCCAGAAGGAAAGTCCAGTTCTTCTCAAGATGTGTCTCTAATTGCAGTGGCTCTATAATGTAATAGTTCCTATCAAGTAAAAAGATTCTAGGGCATGCATTGCCTTGCTTAGTAATCATTCTATGATTCATTATCAACATCAAACATAAAGCAGACCTATATACATATAGGCTGTTCATTAATACAGCTTACCACTTATTAATACAGTGTTCTCAGAATGAGATGGAACTTATAGAACAGTCCAGTGCCCTAAATGGTATGCAGTGTATATATAATGGTTGAGAAGTCACATTGACAGATGGATAATATAATATAGCATTTATCTTTAAGTCCATCTTAAAAAATGTTACAAAATACCTGTGTTTACACAAAATCAGTACATTTTAAAGTCATATAAGCAATTTGAAATTGTCCCTTAAGTATCTATTTGCAGGTAATTTCCACTATTCCCTTTCCATAATTCACAGAGTGAGAGGTTAAAACTTGACTCGTTTCCTTTGGCATAATGCTTCATCAAATAATCTCAACCAAGAGATAAGTAATAAGGTTAAATGTTAGTGTTAGCCTAAAAATGCACAATTTAGATGCAAATAATGTAGGAGTGCATATATACCATACAACAACCTTTAGTACTTTAACCTCAATATAAGTTATTTGAAAGTAATAAATAAATACCCTCTTCATAAGAAGACTGAAAAAGGATGATAAAGAAGGAAGAAGAGAAAGGAGGAGGGGCACCAACCTGAAATCTAACAGAGGTGTGTCTCCTTCCACCCTCTCCATGTTTTTAAATACCACTAGGATGCTAACAACTCCCAAACATGTGTCCTCAGGAAAGCACTATTCTCTGAAACATTCTCCTGGACACACATGGAACTAACTACTCTCTAGGGTTCCATACCTGTATCACACATTCATCAGGCATGAAACTAGAATGACCAGGCTGGTCCCGCACCTCCCAGCACTCGCTGACTCTCATCCAGTCCATCATCCCAGCTAGAATTTTCGGTCTTAATATCTCGTTGGCTCTTCCACCATCCTTCCATCTAATCATTCACAATCCCTCTCAGTTTTATAATCTGACTCACTGCCACCCCTAATCCATTAGCTTTATCCTAACTGGTCACTCTGCCTTTTGTTTTCTTCCTCAAGTCCATCCTCCATATACTCTCTCAGTGTAAAAGCTCCCTTTTCTGCCTCCTCTCTACCCACATTTTCCTTTGTTGCCACTGAAACATGGAAATTACTCCCACGATGGCTAATACCCTTGTGATGTTTGTCATGTGGCTCCTTCTCTTCAGGACCTTTAATCTTCTGATTAATTCATCCTCCTCTGTGCTTACACACAGAACCACTTCTGGAAAAAATTCACTGGACTTCCAGACTGCTCTGAACATTCCCTTCCATTTCTGTATCTGCAAATGGAGACCTCTATTATTGCTTCACAGTTTTGCATTATAATTACCTATTATCCAATGTGGTTCTCTCAGCAGATGGATAGCCCTACAGGGATAGAAATGTATCTGTTTCATTTGTGCATCTCATTACCTGGCACACAGATGAGTAAATGGAACCATAGAGATTTCTTCTTCTATCCTAGATGGATGAGGAAGTTGTCCTGGAAGAAGATAAGCCTTGGTTACCCTCAACGTAATAGTTTCTAATCTATCCTACTGGGAACAGATGATGCAAAATCCAGTCACATTTTCAGTTAACACAACAGCAGAGTAAACACACCATGGTAAACTTCTCAGAACCCTTCTGCACCCTCTCAGTTGGTATAAGCAGCTCCCTTTCAAGAGACTGCTCTTTTTGAGTGGCACATCATTACCAGAACCAATAGTTTCACAAGATTACCAAGACCCAGTGGACAAGTACAAAGTATAATTCACAAGAGACCTTTTTGTGTCTGTAGTTTGAGAAGCATAGAGATCACACAGCTCTAATATTCTCCAGGAGTCAAAATTAAAATCAGATAAAGTATTTGTGTGCTAGTTATGCCAAGTAAATACACCAAAATATTTGATTCTATAACTTTCTTGAAGAAAAATAGTGTTGACTGGAAAGATGAGCAGGCATTATATACCTCATTTATGGTACTGGGGTTCTTTTGTGCTTACAGAACCACTTCTGGAAAGAATTCCCTGGACTTAGGGTCTCTTGCTCAATACAGCAAGTACTCCACAACTTGAGCCATTCTCTACATCTGGCTTTTTGCTTGTTAACTGGAGATAAGAGACTCTCAGATTTGTCTGCCCCAGGCTGGCTTCGAATCTTGATGGTCAGATGTTGGCCTCCTGAGTAGCTAGGATTAGAGACATGAATTACTGGATCCTAGAAATACCTCATTTTCAATGCTTATAGAATGGACTTGAGTTTTCTAAATGAGGAATTCAAAACAGGAACTCAATTGGGATTTTTTGGCCAGCATGGCATATGCTGATTTGTTTAAATTTTTAAAAGTTTTAACATGTGGCATAAAAATCATGGGGCTGGAAAGGTGGCTCAGTGGTAGAGTGCTTGCCTTGCATGCATGAGGCCCTGGGTTCGATTCCTCAGCACCACATAAGCAAAAAGAAAAAAGCCGGAAGAAGTGGTAGAATGCTAGCCTTGAGCTGAAGAGCTGAGGGACAGTGCCCAGGCCCAGAGTTCAGGCCCCATGACCGGCTCCCCAAAAAAGAAAAGAAAATAAAAAAATAAAATCACAAAACCAGGGCATGGTAGTTTGACAAATAATAGGTTAAATTCCTGTGAAAATCATCTCAGTTAACAAATGGAACATCAACACCCATTATGGGTGTTGTCTTCCTCAAATTCTTAGGTTGATGCTCTAACCTAGAATATTTGAGAAGGTGACAGTAGCTACATACAAGTCCTCTAAAAAGGTAATATTACTTTGAGTTATTAGGCCCCTAATCTGACACAGCTATTATCCTTATGAAAAGAAAAGTCTAGACATACACAGAGACAGCAGGTGTGTGTGCACAGACATGTGTGAGAATGTAGACGAACTCTTCTGAAGCAAAAAGAGAAAGGCTTCAGGAAAACTCAAACCTGCTCACTTTCCGTTCTTGGACATCTAGACTCCAGAATTTAGAGGACATTAATTTATCTTCTCCAAGCCATAAAGAATAGAGACATTTGTCATGGAATCTTCAAAATATCCTATGTCCCTGTCTGATGATCCTACTCTTTTACCCTGACCCAGTCATAATTTGACTTACAAATGAGTAAATATCAGCACATATCATTGTTTCATGTCACTACATTTTTCAACTCTCAAGAAAAAAGATGCATCCCCAACTATAAACTGTAATACTTACAAATAAAAATTGAAAGTAGTAGGAGAGCCTGCATCCACAAAACAAAAGTAGATATCACAAGACAAGAACAGTTAGACATAAAGGAAAACTAGGTAGGGATAATAAGAATTTCAAGCAATCATCTTAAAATATATAGGAACATGAATATTTTGCTAGTGCTGAAAACAAAAGCAATTATTTTTCATTGCTTAAAAAAGCCCTGTATTGTTTCCAAGCAAAATTTTAAATGTTAAATTAAATTTATTTTTAACTGATAAAAAACTTTTTTAATGGGGTACTGTGTGATACACACTTTTTAAATTAACAAGTAAAACTTGTATCCACCAACCCATGGCAGGGTTACCATCTGTGCTTTTACCCAAAAAAATTACAGCTTAGTTTGACTAGTTTTGCTGCTTTAGAAATAATTGATTTGAATCTGAATGTTGAATTGATTTGAATATTGAACTCCACAATAGGCAATGTCTTCTATTGTGTTCACCTGGCCAATCATTGGGCAGGTATGTGTGCTGCTCCTTGGCTGTTTGCCCAGCCTCCTGGAGTATCCCTCCTGGTGGCCAATTAACATGTCAAGAATGACCCAGTCAGTGATTCTAAAATCACATTCCTTCAATTCCCACTGGTTACAGGTGCCAAATGTCAATCCTGTGTTTTGAATTACAGTGAAAATTGTTTGGAGAATATTGTGATACATACCGAAGTAGTACCACCCAGAACTGTCATATCCTAAAATAGAACAGTTTAAGTTCTGTCAGGATGGGTTTTACTTTAAAACAACAACAACAAAAACCAAGACAAGAACAACAAAAAACTCACCAACAAAAAACCCTGTAATATTCAAACCTTTTCCATGTCTATGCTATGAAGTCCCCAAAAGAAAAACAGAGGGTAAGCTAAGTTTGTTGACAAAGAAATGCCTTAGGAAAGTCAGAAATGGACAAGGTATGGCACAAGACCCTCTCCTTAATTACAGAGAAGGCATGAAGTCAGAGAAGGTTCTGGAAAATAGTCTTTGAGAGTGAATGCTCTTCAAAAGTTTCATACAGACCCAGGCAAATGCCCAGGAAGAAAGCCACAAGGGGGCAAAAAAAAAAAAAAAATCTCTGTTCTTAGTTTTCTTTTTCTTTTCTTTTCTTTTTTTCTTTTTGGTCAATCATGGGGCTTGAACTCTGGGCCTGGGCGCTGTCCCTGCACTCTTAAACTCAAGGCAAGTGCTCTACCACTTGAGCCACAGCGCCACGTCCGGTTTTCCAGGGGTTTATTGGAGATAAGTCTCACGGACTTTTCTGCCTGGGCTGGCTTTGAACTGTGATCCTCAGATCTCAGCCTCCTGAATAGCTAGGATTATATGTGTGAGCCACCGGTGCCTGGCTTGTTCTTAGTTTTTTATACCTAATACTCTCCCTGAGTTCTCATTAGCCAGATCGAACAAAAACAAACAACAACAAAACAAAACAAAGCAAAAAAACCAGAAGCATGAGGACCTGCAGAGGATGACACTATAGCTTGGGAATAGCAGCATGCAGGACATTAGTTTGCAATGTGATTTCATGTTTAAAATGTGTTCACATTTCAAAGACAGTAACTGAGACCACGCTGCATCATTTAGTAACCCTCCTAGAAATTTACAAAACCAGGGCTACCGGCTATGGTCATTGAGTTATAACCAAGAGTTCGAAGTTCACCTAAGACTTCCTCTTACATATCTTGCTGCCAGTTAGATTGCATAATTTTAAAAAAATATTGTTAAGTTCATGTACAGAGGGGTTAGAGTTACATAAGTCAGGTAATAAGTACACTTCTTTTTGAACAATGTCACCTCTTCCCTCCTTTTCTCCCAGCTTTTTTCCCTCCGAGTCCCCTCCCCCACATGCTGTATAGTTCCTTTCCAACATAGTGACTGCATGACTTTTGAGCTTACTAACTTTAACACTTGAAACACCAAATGTGCGAAGATAAGAGCAATTAATTAATTAGGAGTAAAACAGAGTTACCATCTGGAAGGATTAGAATGATTTTTAGAAAGGTGGGTGTGACCACTTTTACATTTAGAACCTAATTTAGCTATCCTTAAAACATAACTCTCTTCTGAGAACAAATTTTGTCCTGGATTAAAGTGGGAAAGCCATGTTTTCTTTTCCAAGAAAATGATATAATAGTATCTTGTTACACAGAGAAAAAAAGTCACAGTTATTTCCAGGTGACCTTTATTTTATGAAATTCACTATAGTCCTATTTATAAATTTGGAATTGGGCATAAAGAAGAGTCATCTTGTAATCTATCCCCAAATCTTACCTGTTATTGTTGAAGAGTCTGAGGCCTGAGTGACTCCATCTTGAGCTAACTAGCGATCATCTTCTGAGGTATGAGTTATGCAGCTGACCATGAGCCCAGCCTGGGAATGAACAGAAGAAGCAATTCTTGGGCACTAGGAACATAAACAATCCTTGAGAAAATCGCAGGCAGGCAGGTGCTGGAGGGCGTGGTGACCCCCGCAGTCAGGCCACAGGTGGTGTTTGTTTAAGAAAGGAACTCTGCAGTTTAGCACCTATTTCCTTGAAACTTCCCCGTGGTGCAAGCCAACCAGTTTAAAGTACGTCAGACCTCTGATCTAACCAACAACCTGTTTCTGGTTCTTTCCTGCTTTGTAGTGCGCCAATCATACTATAAAATTGTTGTATGATTTTCCTGCGATGTGTAATAATTTGTTGTAAGATGCTATGATGTATGCGAAGTCCCTGCCTTCCCTAAAGAGTGTATAAAAAGTGCTATAACCCTGGGCTCGGGGACTCTTAGCGTCACCAATTACCCGGTGCGCAGAGGACCAAGCTCCAGCTTGCAATAAAGACTCCTTTGCTTTTACATTGGTGACAATCTCTGATGGTTTTTGGGTAAGGATTTCCGAATTCAGCTTTAAAATTGTATTAATGGTAATCTGCAAGTATGGACACCAAAGCAAGTGATTAATCTTTTCCCAGATATTGCTCTGATTTGCAACTCAATAGAAGAAAGAAAACAATAAAACACCAAAGAATGAAATAAAGCATTGAGAATTATTGTTAAAGAGTAAAACAGGGGCTGGGAAGGTGGCTCAGTGGTACAGTGCTTGCCTTGCATGCATGAGGCCCTGGGTTCGATTCCTTAGTAACACATAAGCAGAAAAAGCTGGAAGTGGCTCAAGTGGTAGAGCACTAGTCTTGAGCTGAAGAGCCGAGGGACAACGCCCAGGCCCAGAGTTCAGGCCTTACAACCAACAACAAAAAAAAAAGTAAAATAAATCCACAGAAGATATATCATTAGAAAACAAGTTCTGCTGAGGTCCAGAGTTCAAGCCCCAGGAAGGGAAAAACAAAACAAAACAACAACAAAAAACACCAGGTGCAGGTGGCTCACACCTGTAATCCTAGCTACTCAAGAGGCTGAGATCTGAGGATCATGGTTCCTGCCCAGGCAGGAAAGTCTGTGACACTCTTATCTCCAATAATCCACCAGAAAGCCAGAAGTGGCACTGTGGCTCAAGTGGTAGGTAGAGTGTTAGCCTTGAGCCAAAGAGCTGAGGGACAGCGCCCAGGCCCAGAGTTCAAGCCCCACAACTGACCAACCCCCTCCCCCCCGCCACCAAAAAATAACTCCCAAATTTATTCCATCTTGTAATCAGAGCCCCTATGTATTGCTGGTAGAATGTATAGTTACATTACATAGTCTTGCATAATATTGTGGATGCAAGTAATAATGTTCCTGAACTGCATACTTCAAGATGGCCAGCTACAGTGGGAGAATTGTATAATACATATACATATAACCACAGCTTAAATTTTATTTTTCTTCATCCCTTTCTGCCTTGCATTTCAGTTAGCACAACACCTTAAAATGAGCTTAAAGCTATTTGCTAGGAGGTGAATGGGACAATGAAACTTCTAACATGCTCATTTGGCACTTCTCTTTGAGGCCCCTCTCTTTAGACAGGCTCCCTCCATACTTCGCTTTCACTACTTTCCTTTCACTTTTAAATAAACTTACTCTTTCTGCTTAAAAAAATACAAAAGGTTCATTTGTTGTTTGAGTTCAAAGCACTAGGCTAGCATGCCTTAGGCCTTTGTTACAGAACTGAGGGTTTTATACATTAAGTCATTTCAACATTGCAGAAGGATTGAAAAGCAGATGATAAGCCTGTGTTCTTAAGACTTCTAGATGTTTCTTGTTAATCTCCTAAAATAAACTGTGATTGCAAAAAGCCTAAACAGGTCTGCTCGCTGAAGATCAACTAGGGAATGAAGTCAGAGGCCAGTCTGCTCAACTAAGCTGAGGATGAGCCAAACTACCATTTGATAGGAAAAACCTTTCTCCTCCCTCTTCTAGCCTGACCTTGAATTGGTCTTTCCATCTGCCACACTGCATTAAATGTTCAAGAAATACAGTTTTCATTTTCTTAACAAATAGTTGTTTGTGGGAAGATTTTTCAGTAGTTAACTGTTGATTTATTTCTAATGCTAGAAAACTACAATGACTTTAGAAGGCAAAAATAAAAGAAGGAAAAATAAATCAACCATAATTTTACCACTCAGATAAAATTATAGTGTTACAATATATGCATGCAATAACTAATGTTAGGAAAAAGGATATATATATATCACTTTTACTTATTATAATAGAAATACTTCTCCATTGGAAGCATTTGGAAAACTACAAAATACATAGGACATTTTCATCACTTGAAGGCAGTCATCACAACCATTTTAATGTGTTCTAGCCATAGGTCAAAGGCCCCTAGCAGAACAAGCAGTAGTGTTTGAAAAAAAAATCTTATTTTTGCAAAGAGGGAAATGAAAAATCAAAGTAACCATGAGATGTTTGACAAAAATGAAAAGGAAGGATGGAGTTATTACAAGATTTTAGAAGAGTAGTGCTTTGATAGGCACAGAGGAAAGCAGTCTGGGGGTTAAAAAAATTAAAATATACATATATACATATATATATAAACTCAGGGTCTGGAATGCAAGGTAGAAACAGAAGCCTTTTTCCTTGGGAACTACAAAGTCAATAGACACAAGAAGTGCTGCATCCAGAAACCTGTGACACTGCACAGGACTGGAAATCAAGGGTGTGTCCCAGTGTCAATGTGACCACCTAGCAAGAAGAATGGGTTCATTCTTGTTTCTGAGACTTCAAGGTTTTTGACAGTCCATAATTTCAGAAAACAAGATTGTTTCATGCGACAGTAATAGGTCCTAGAAGAAAGGGAGCATTGTAACACATTATAGCTATACCATGAACTTGGGAGAAGGGTGGTTTTCCTGTCTACCTAGCAACTGGCTTTGACTTGATTTGCTTTGTTATCCCAGCCTAATACATAGCAAGGCATGGGTTTTGCCTTCTCTATTCTAATATATTTTTATCTTTCCAGATTTTTCCTTTGTTTTTGATGCTTAATTTTGTTTTTTATCTATATTATTGTGGTTCAAGTTTTACCATTTAGTATTATTTTCTAATGACTTTTGAGTACTTATCCATGAATTAATGCACAACATGTAAATCATTAAGTAGCCAACTATCATACACAGGTTACCAAAGATTAATAAGCAAATCCAAATTGGTTATTGCTCACTTTTAGTATTGTAAATTCCTAATTGTTACTCAATTATATAGTAGTAAACAGTTTTATAAATATAACTTTTTGCAAACTAATTACTGAGTGATCTTAAGGCTGTGAGTATTCTTTAAATTATGGATTCTACTTCACTTAATGACCTATGACATTTTTGTCTAATTGTTTTTCAGGAAACCTCATATGTTTCTCATTGAGCCTTCTTTCTCAGAAAATTATGTTGTAAAAATATTATGTGTTAGAACACTGATTCTTTGTTATATTAGCAGAAATATTGTCTTTATAGGATATAGATAAGAACAAGTTTTTATAAGTTTATTATAACCTTTAGAAATTCTCCATGAACCTCATAATCTGAAGAAATCTAAGTGACTAGATTTTACCTACTCATCTCTTAAAGATGGAAACAAATTTGTCATGTTTGCTTGTAATGTCTGACACCAATAATGTGTTACCAATGATAAAGTACCAGCTTTGGAAAGTGATTTATTTTAAAACAATTCTAGAAAATTTGAGGTTAGCCTATTGCTATTATTATACAACTTTCAGCACTTATAATTAGCACAATAATTGAGAATAGTAACAGCTGCATACCACGGATGCAGCCAATCAAATCTAAGCCACCAATGCCAGTAAGCGTAGCAACTCTGCAACACTGAAGTATTTTTCCCTGTGAGATCCATCCTTTGTGTGTATCGCAGACCAATATAGGACCGCAGGATCCAATAGGATCACAGACCAATAAGGAGGAAAGTCCTGGATTAAATCAGTGTATCCCATACTGGATCAGTGGGCACTTGAGGAAGGGATTCTTAACGAAAAAGTCATGACTGCCATTTAAAATACAATCATTTCCCTCTCCTGTCAGATTGCTTTTAGGTCTGGTATAACTTATTTCCTATAATGTCCCTTGGGCTGTGGCTCATCTGGATAGTTAGTTTAATGATTTTGTGAAGTGGTGGAGTCTGTGTCCTTGGGGTTGTGAAAGCAGTGTGTAAGGTCAGTTTCAGCTCTCTTCCTACTCCTGGTGTCCTTGGTTTTGATTACTGCTAACTGAAAGTAGAAAGGTCAAGAACTTGAAATGGCTTAAAGTATCTTATCTTCCTTCTTTAAAGTGCCCTGTCCTTAATTCATTTAACCAGTGAAGAGGCATAACAGGCTTACAAAATAGACTTTAGAAAAAAATCACGTCTTAATATGGATGGTGATTGTCCTGTCCTTTTAGGCTTAGCCTCAACATTTCTCATAGTTCATGTCAAATTCAGAGCTGCACTGTGAATGCTGCTACTCCTCTAACAAATAGATGATGACCTTACAAACTAGGGAGGACTAAAAGCATGATAAGAAAATAGGAAGGGGCTGGGAAGGTGGCTCAGTGGTAAAGCGCTTGCCTTGCATGCATGAGGCCCTGGATTCAATTCCTTAGCACCACATAAGAAAAAAGAAAAAAGCCGGAAGTGGCGCTGTGGCTCAAGTGGTAGAGTGCTAGCCTTGAGCTGAAGAGCTGAGGGACAGCGCCCAGGCCCAGCACAGGCCCCACGACCGGACCCAAAAAAAAAAAGAAAAGAAAAGAAAAAGCAAATAGGAGGTTTGTTATATTGTTTTTCTTTTTTCTTTCCTGAAGGGAGGGGTGGTACTGGGCTTTGAACTTGTCTTGTACTTGACAGGCAAGCAGGCTCCGACCTGAGTCATGATCCTAGGCATAGTTTATTTTTCTTACTTTTCTAATATGTTCGTGTACTTTGAGTAGCCTGGTCCATAATCTTCCTATTTACACCCCACCAGCTCTCCCTGGCTCAAGTGACAGGTATGCACCACCATGTCCAGCTTTTTACTGGTTGAGATGAAGGCTTCATAAACTTTTGCAGGGATAGGCCTTAAACGTTGGTCTTCATCAATTTCATCAATCTGTTTCAAATAATAGAAATGGGGACTGAAAGAATAAGTCACAAATAACAAAAATTTTTACTTAAAAACACAGCCAAGTATCAAATTTGGCATTATTAACATTTGTTTACACTTGCTTTTCTTTAATCAAATGAATTGAAACATTACAAGAGTAATCTCCATTTCTCTCTTGTTCTCTCATTTCCCTCCTCTTTCTCCATAAAGACCATCATAATTACTTCATTTATTTGTATATTAACAGTCCATTGTTTAGTTACTATTAGGTTTCAAATATATGTCAAATTCATATTTTTTTCTGGCACCAAGGCTTGAACTCAGGGTTCTTATTCAGCTTTCTAGGTTTGTTGGAGTGTTACCACCTGAGCCACATCTCTAGTCTAGCTTTTCACTGGCTATTTCAAAGATCAAGTCTCACAGACTTTTCTGCCTAGGCTAGAAGACTCTCTAGGTCTTTCAGTCCTCCAAGTCCAAGCCTCCTGAGTACCAGCTGGAATTAGAGGAAGTGAGCTACCAGCAACTGGCATATATATATATATACACACACATTTATATACATACATGTACATATATACATATGTATATGCATATATTATGCACATATATGTATACACATATATGCCATATACAGCATGTATATATCACATATATGGCATCTATATCTTACGTATTTTAACTGTTATATAGTATCTAGATACATAGTACCACAATTAATTCATCTGTCTCCTTTAACATGTATTTTGAATTTCAAGTTTTTGTTGTACTATTTATTATACTCCATACATATCCTGGTCAATATTTCCTGTGCTCATAGGAAAATGCATTTCTAGAATACCCAAGAAGTAGAATTATTAAATTGCAATTTTTCATAATTACTCAGTATAAACCAACTTTTAGCCAAGAGAATTATATCAAATGTAAAACTACTGTTGAGCATGCCATTGATCTAGCACACATTTAGAATGCTTTAGGGTACCAGAATACTTTAGGTAACATTCAGTATCATCAAACTTGAACACCTGCCACTCTGGTGTATAAAGGGTTGTTTTAATGTGTGTTTGTCTGTACACTAATGCAATTAGATGTCTTCTCTTGTGTTTATTCACCATTCAAGTTCTCTTTTCTTAAAGTTATTTGTTCATATATGATATGATATATATGACTTGATCTTAAAAATAGCCAGTGAAAAGTGACCCTCCTAGGAAGAGCAGGATTGCTGTTTGCATTTAGCAAGAGACCTTGCAAACTTCAGCAAGCTAAAGTGATCGGGAAAAGACGGTAAGACCAGTGAGAATCACAAATGAGATTTCAGACTTGCTTTCCTGACTCAAATCATCCCTACACTTAGCTTCAAGACATAGCCCAAAACACTTCAGTCTTTCTCTTCTAGTGTTCTTGACCTCATAAACTGAGAAACTTATAGGAACCTCAAGAAAACAATGCAATGAGTGTTCCTACAGGAACCAGTTTGAAGTTCTGGCAAGATGCCTTACAGCAAACAGTTACTCACTGGGGCCTGAAATCCCATGGGGGTTTGAGGGCTTTTCTATTTCTGGCTAAACCCTCACAACAAGCCTTTTAAGTCTGCTCCACTATCATACTTAACGTACACAAGAGGAACTAAACTTCCTTAGACAAAAAAAGAAAGAAAGAAAGAAAAGCATATAAACTTTTGTGATGAGGAAAAGTCTGAATTTCTTTAAAAGCAACAACAACAACATTTTGTGGAGGAGATGAAATTGATGAGTGAAAATTGCCTCCAGTTCTGTTTGTGTATAATCACAGAGCCATGTAGCTGTAAGGGATATTTTAGGGCAAACTTCTAAATTGTTTTTTGGTCTTTCTTCAGTGAAGAAGTGAAGGTAATTGTCTAATTTGAAAGAGATAGGTATTCTCAAGAATCTGTGGGCACAACCCCTGGCCAGAAATAGTATATTCAGCAGCATAAGTGTACATTTTAAAGCATAGAGAAACTTCACCTTACACGCTTTTTGGTTTAGCTGCCTGCAGCAAGGACTCTTGGTTAATGAGGAGCACAGCCATGCTTTAAATAAAGAAGACATTGTGGTCAAAGAATCTGTGTGTGTGTGTGTGTGTGTGAGAGAGAGAGAGAGAGAGAGAGAGAGAGAGAGAAAGAGTCTTGTTTAGTCTTTTTGGTTTCCCAGCAAGGAGAATCCATTTTAATCTACCTTATTCTGATATCTACCTTCCAAACTTGATACCTGCCTTATCAGAAGGCTGATTTCTTCTCACCCACCTCATCAGCTGCCAAAGCACCAAGGATAGGTCATGTCTGACCTCTAGAAGGAGGAGCATTAGATATGTGGAAGGATATTGGGCAGGAAATAAGAAATGCCTCATTGCATCTGATTCTAGTGCCCGGTATGCAAATGAGGAAAGGAACAGCAAACTCCTGGAGCGATGAGGCAGCGTGTCTTTCTCCCTGGTCAAAGCCATAGAAAAGGGAAGCAGGAGAGAGATGCACACCAGAGCATCCGTTTCATCTCCATTGTCCACTTTCCATCTGGAGGGGTAGGATAGGTCATCTCCCAGGTGGTTTCACAATCTACTGAATAACAAGACGGGCTGATTTTGGTGCTCCCAAGGCTCAATTTCTATATGGAACAGATGAGATTGCTGAGTTTGCTGAATGAAGATTCAGACATTAGTAACTAGGTTGCTAGGCATTTACTGGAGTAGGCACCATTGTTAGGACAAAAAGAATCTGTAGCTGAAGAATATTCTACTAGAATAGGAGTCACAGCCAACTTTCAGGGGCATACAGCCCAAGTAGGCAGGGCTTTCTGACACTATCTAAACCACAGGAAAACAGATCTCAAGCTATGAGAGGTGCATAATTCAGCAGTGGATTTCAGAGATAGTGAATTACATAAGCCCTCTACAGGCCCAGACACTACTCTGAAGAAATCAACTTCTTAAGCTAATCCAAAACACCAAATCATCCAAAATGCATTAGTTTTCAGCAGAGATTCCAAATCACTGAATTCTGTATTTCCTGAATGTGTCGAAAATATAGTCTTTCCATTTCCCAAGGAAATGTAAGAAAGTTCAGGTCTATTGTCACAAGGAAAAGTGTCTGCAATTTTTTTTTTTTTTAATCAGTTGTGGGGCTTGAATTCTGGGCCTAGGCGCTGTCCCTCAGCTCATCAGAGCCACAGCGCCACTTCTGGATTTTTGGTGGTTTATTGGAGATAAGAGTTTCACAGACTTTCCTGCCTGGGCTGGCTTTGAACTGTTATACTCAGATCTCAGCCACCCGAGTAACTAGGATTAAAGGCGTGAGCCACTGGCATCTAGTGGCGGTATTTTTTTAATGCAATGGCATCCTTAAGTGTAAAAGAATGAACTGAAGCAGTATCAGTGAGTCCCTGGGTATAGCACTTGCAGCCACCCAAAATCCAGATATCTTCCCCTTCTGTCACTCTCCTTCCATGTGCAAGTACACATGTAAGGCCTGCAGAGAAGAATATTTTTTAATCTTAATGCCAATCTGATCACTGGGTCACAGAAAACAAATATAGCTTCTAAAAGGTGTCAACTCCCAAGTCAGGTAATTGTTATTAAAGAAGTGAGATCGCTAACATGGTTTCTGCCACTCTTTTTTAACTTTCCATTTTCTCATATCATCAAGTATTTTACAAAAACATGGTATACTTGCATGCACAATACTCAACTCTTCCCTTGTTGATTATAAGTTTTTATACTAATGTTTTTCTGAGTTAGCTTATATTATGTTGAGCATGCTAATGCTTAAATTCATGTGCCTATATTTTATTATTTCTTTAGGACAGTTTTATAGAAGTGAAATTACTGATTATTAAGAATCTGGACTATTTAATTATGATTGAATAGTAAAAATTCCTAAACTTATCTTGTTTAGAAAATGGCATCAAATAAATACAATAATCCTTGAAACAAAAATGCCCAAAATATTCACTGTCTCCCATACACAATGAAATTATTACTTTGGTTAGTGTATATAATGCAGAAGAAATTCATGCAGCTTTCTGTTTTAATGTTTTAGACTTATGGTTGTATTGGGGCACAGAGTTCTTTTAAATATTTTAAGTACCAAAAACTGAAACTGTTAGTGCATGTGATTTTTTTTTAATCTAGGGAAATTTCTAAACTGTGCTAAAAGTATCTGTGAATTCAATACCATGTTTGCCAAGTCTACGAAGATACTTCAGCTTTGGAGAAAATAATACATAGAAGAATTTACTGGATCTAAATGATGCGAAGTTCATACACTTGGAAACATAGACACTTCAGATTTGTTACAAATAAGGTGTACTAGGCAAGTTCAGAGGTAGAGAACATTGTCCCAGCGTTGGACTAAGCCTTAGTGGAAAGGACAATTCTAACTGTTGACCTGAGTTTTTGTCCCCCCACTAGACAGGCATCCACCTTGTTTATCTTACTTACCTTTGACCCTAGAATTGGAATTCAATGTACATCGTTGATTGCGAGAGAAATGGAAAACTCACTCATGAAGACCTAGGTGGTACTTTGCAAGGAAGTGGGTTGATCAAGTTCAGACCCAGAGAGGAAACTTTGAAGAGAAAGGGGGATAAGTATCAAATCTTCAAAACAATGCCTTGAACCTTTGATCTCCTTGTAAAGAGTCAACTACAGAGACTAAGATGAGTAGAAACTAAATTCCCCTGTGTCCTGTGTGAAGTTGTCATCGTACACAGATGTACGCTGTGTGTGCATTAGTTTATAGAAATGGGGAGGAGGACAGGTTTTGGTTTCACAGTATAATCTTCTCCCTTCAGGACTCAGTATCCCTCTGTCAGACAGGAATAATAATAACCCTGACTTCAGAGTGACCTTAGGATTGAATGAGGGGAGGTGTTGGTCTAGTGTCAGACCTACAGGGGACCATTAGCAATCTTCGACCTTCATGATGCTGAAAAGGAATATGGTTCTCACTCTAATTCTTTTTTTTATACATTTGAATGTTGTAATAATTTCAGGTGTTGCTTTTTCAAGTGAAAATCCCATGCTAACTCAACTGAGGAAGGTTGATCAAAAAAGGAAATGTCATGTGATGAATATGTTCACTGTCTAAAATTAATGAAATGCTGAAAAGATTTTTAATGTAAATATTATTTCAGACTGGATTCAGACTAGATTGTCCCAAGGTAGGATGAAGACCTGTAGACAAAGTTCTGCTGAGACTTTCTGCCTGTACATTTTTTCAGGAACACTGGGACCCTTCTCATTTGCTATATAACTCTAATACTGTTATTTGTTTGGATACATATAACCTATCCTATTTAAATAAGAAAATAAACCTCACTAGGTGCTGGTGGCTCACATTTGCAATCCTACTCAGGAGACTGAGGATCGAAGCCAGTCCATGAGACTTATCTCTAATTAATCACCTACACACACACATACACAAAATGCTGAAAGTGGAGATGTGGCTCAAATGGTAGAGTACTAGCCCTGAATCAAAAAAGCTCAAGGATAGTGTGCAAGCCCCAGTATTGGCACAAAAAAGAAAAAAGAAGGTAAAGTTCCACTATTTTCCTGAAGTATTCATTTACTGTATATTCCAAGTAAAGTTTACATGAACTGAACTACAAAGCTAAGTAAGCTTTTTAGGTGGAAAAGTTTTCTAAGGATCAGGTAAGAAAGGGTACACGCTGTTCAGTCTTTCTGATCTTTCCTGAGCCTTTGATGCTGTGAGCTGGTATTGAACATGAGGTACCTTAAATTCAAAACATAACCTAGCTATTGATTTTAATAGAAAACTAGCTCCTTGACAGTCAAAGTGTGGAGGCCTGTGGGAGTATCCCTAATGTGGTCTGATAACAGCGTTTACTGAGATTTAAGAGGAATGCACTAACCCCTTGGACACACAGAATGTCACATTACTTGCAGATGGGCTTAATGCAAAAGGACTAAAACAATGAGCATTCACCAAGTTCAGGCAACATGAATCATAGCCACACAGCAGTAATTATTTTCACAGAGCCTGGTCCTGATGTCTATTTATAGCATTCATAGACCAAAGAGGAAAAAAAACTCAATATTTCAAAAGCAGAAGCTATAATTTTTAGAAAATGACTTTTAACACTTTATTTGAGAATATAATTCACACAGTTAACTAAGGGTATGTCTTGCAAGCACAGAAGTGTGTAAGAGGTTATCGTAATTAAATTTTACTCTTTAGAGAGTATTTTGTTGGAGATTTGTTTTAAGGGCATGAGATTAACTTATTAATATTGCTTTTGAACTTCCTTTAAAGATAAAAAAACATAATTGTTCTCTAGGACAGTATTTCTACATCTTGGATGGTATGCAGATATCCCCCTTTTTAAATAAATGTTTCAGTTATATTATGATTAATATCTAGAAACAAGAATATAAAATTTATAAGCAAAATGTATGTGTGTATATATGTGTGTGCATGTATTTTAAAATAAACTTGTCTCCTAATTTCCCAACTAGAATGTGAGCACACAATGCAAAAGCCCATGCGTGGGCCCCTCTTTTACCCCCTTATGCCTGAAGTATTCACCAGCAATCTGAGCTCAGCTTCCCTTAAGGTATTAAGAAATCGCTTTACCATCTATGAGTCCATCCCTAAATAATACATTGCTCACAATTTTCACTGTGTAAACATTGTTTTATACATTATACACTAGTCTATACTTTTGTGGCTCTGTTTTGTTGCTGTGACTCACATCTATTGTTTCTTACTAGTTATGATGCATTTGGGTTATTTTGTAATATTACATACATATATCTCAATAGACTGAGCCTTACTGTCTGCAGACATTTTTATTGTTTCCAGGTTTGTCTATTGACTATGACAGTGCTGCTATGACTGATCTTAAACAATGCAAAATTTTCATCATGCACACTACCAAAAACGTTTTGAATTTTATCCATTCTGAGGGGTATGCAGTTTTTTTTGTTTTTTTTTTTTGTTTTTTGCTCATGCTAGCTGATATAAGAGGCTGAGTTCTTCATAACACAGTCTTGTAGGCTACTTGCTATTTAAGTACCTTCTTTGGTGAAGTGTCTACTCAGATCATGACTTAGTTATTTATTTTGATTTTTGATTTTTTTGTCACTTGTGGGGCTTGAACTCAGAGCCTGAACACTGTTCCTGAGCTCTTTTGCTCAAGGATAGCACTCTACCTCTTTGAGCCATAGCTCCACTTCTGGGATTATTTTTGGAGATAAGAGTCTCACGGGGACTTTTCTGCCTGGGCTGGCTTCAAATCTCAATCCTTAGATCTCAGCCTCCTGAGAAGCTGACAGTCATGAATCACCAGCACCCAGCTGGCTTAAAAAAACAAAACAAAACTGGTGATTGTTTTCTTGTTGGTGAGTTTTAAAAAGTTCTTGTGTATTTGGGATACAAGCCATTATTATATTTACATTCTGCTAAGATATTTTTTCAAGTCTATAGTGTGTTTTTTTCTTTTAAAAGTATTTTTATTATCTTTAAGTAGCTGTACAAAGGAGTTGCCACTCACCAACGCAGTTTATGAACACGGTGCATCTTGATCAATGCCATGTTTTCAACATTTTCACCCCCAGCCCCCAGCCCAACCCTTCCCTTACTTATCTTCATTTTAGGTTACGTATTGAATTTTTGCAATTTAACAAAGCAGTTTATGTGTACAGTGCATCTTGATCCATGTCATCATTTCAACATCATCACCCCTGATTTTATTCATTTATTAATAGCTTTCTTAGAGCAAAATGGATTTAATGAAGTTCAACTTACCCAACTTTTTCTTTTATAAATTTTAGTTTTAGTAGTATGTTGAGACACTCATTGTTAAACCCAAGGTCACTTAAACAATCTCCATGTTCCCTGCCAGAGGTTTTGTAGTTCAATAATTTACACTTTGCTCCATGATCCATGTTTTATTTAAATTTACTCTTAACTGATACATGTAGGGTACCATTATGATTCATTGTGAGTTAATTTTTATAAAAGGTACAAGGTTTGTGTCTCTCTGCATTGACTGTCCTGCCTGTGAATATCCTGCTGGTCTAGCACCATTTATTCTTTCCTTTAACAGAACCTATCCCACTCTCAGCTAGAGTCGGTAAGGCTCTTGACAGCAGCCTTTGATTGGTATTACGTTTCCCAGCCTCCTATATTTTTAGGTGTGATTCTATGACAGGTTCTCGTGAGTGGAGTAGGAAGAGGAGTGACAAGCTACATTAACTTCACATCCTAAGAAGGGTATTGATTGTTCTTACTTTCCTGTTACCCCTTCCCTAGGACTGGAATGTGGATATGAAAGCAGAGAATAATATTTAACCATGTAGACAAAGAAATACACTAGGGAGATAAGGCATCTACAAAATGGAAGGAACCTGGCATACTGAATAACCATGTAGCAATGATCTATTCAATAATATTCCAGCCTAGCTGTGCATCAGTCAGAAGAGTTTGGGTTATGCTGCACTAACAGACAACTCCAAAGCTTAGTAACTTAACACAATAAAGGTTTCTGCTCCACAGATGCTACACAACCAGCACAGATCAGCATAGTGTATATGCTCATGCTGTTGCTGAGTAATTCAGCCAATGAAGAGTCTCTCTTTTCCCTGTTCCCTCTTCCACTGATACACCTACCACAAACAAAAAGTGCCCCTACACACACACACACACACACTTTTATTTTTATTTGTGCCAGTTCTGGGGCTTGAAATCAGGGCCCGAGTTCTGTCCCTGAGCTTCCTTTTGCACAAGGCTAGTGCTCTACCACTTGAGCCACAACACTATTTCTGGTTTATTCTGAGTACTTTATTAGAGATAAGAGTCTCACAGACATTCCTGCTTTGAACCATGATCCTCATATCTCAGCCTCCTGAGTAGTTAGGATAACAGATGTGAGCCACCAGTGACCAGATAAGTTCCCCTTTTAAAATCATGTCATACAGCTTTGTTTTTTTCTTTAGGTCTGGGCTCTTTATTATAGTCAGTAGTACTGCAGCAAGCATGAGTGTGCAGATCTTCTACTGTGTGTTTACTTATACTTTCTTAGAAATATGCCCAAGAGTTACAAGGCTGTATTTTCTTTGTAATTCCTCTTGCAATCATTATTCTTAAGTATCTAGAATAACAACCTCCACTGCATTAGGATTTCCAAATATTTATCTAAATACACAAACTCTCTCCATAAAGTCAATACTGGACTTTTAACTGTCTAGTTTAATAGCCAGTTAAACTTGATAAGAAAAAAAATACAGGGGCGGGGGGCGGGAACCCTTGATACTATTACTTCCTACCCCACCTTAATCTAATTCTTCCACAAAAACAAATGAAACATATTTTGTTTTTTTTTTCTTTTTTATCACACTATCACCAGTTCTTACAATAATGGTTGACATGAAAAAAGAACCCTATATACACATATATTCATTGGATGGATGAATGGATGGATGGATGGATGGATGGATGGATGGATGGATGGATGGATGGATGGATGTCTTCAAACTTGGCAATGGATCTCTCCTTGTCAGTCTGTAATGTGTTCACTCCCACATCCTTCTGAGTTTGCCTCTAAACTATTTTGAATATGACTTTTCATCTCTACCTGTCACATATAACTAGGTGTTCATTTTCTATCACGTAAACTGTTATAATAGTTTTCTTACCTTTAGCTCATTGTCAGCTTTTCTATTCTACCATCTGATTTATACAGCACTTCCATATTAATTTCCTTGAAGAATATGACTCATTCTGTGCCTGCTCCACAATCCTATAAGGAGCACCTAATTATAGGCAAGTGCTATGCAATGTTTTGAAGAAAAAACACAAGCAAGGAGAGGTCCCCATGCTCCAGTAGCTTACAACCCAGTGGGACAGACAGCTGTGTCTAGAAATACGCAGTAGAAAGAACAGTGCTGAGATAAAGGGGCACAGAGGTGGAGTGACAGATGCTGGGTTAGACAAGGAATCACACAAGATGGAATTACCCTGTATCCTAGCAGGCAATTTGTGGGGTCAAAATTAAACAGAAATAGAAGTCATTCAGAAATAGAAGCTATTCATCTTTTGAGTCAGAAGAAAAAAGAAAAGAATAGGTGATACATAGGTTAGTTTTGAAGTGGGAGCCGGAGAAGAAAATTGATGGCAATTAGATCTGAGGACGTCTGTCTTCTGTATAACAGAGAGGCCAGTTCTTCCTCAAGAAGGATGAGTCATTACACTATGGAGCCTTCCCTAAGACCTGGCTGTGCTACGATTGGTACAGATGGCCTTCAGGTCTCTGTACCAAATGGAAACTTTAGTCATATGCACAGCCTGCAGTTAACTTTACAAAGTGGTCTTGATGATTGAAGGCCATGTTGGCCACATTTGGAAGCTATTTCTTGCCCTTCCCTGTGTATAGCCACCATTGGTGGGAATAATACTTAGATACACATCTATTTCCTAATGTCAAATAGAGTTTGTAAATTCATAGCAGACCCTGCTACTTGGAAACAAAGTGCTTTTTATTTACATAAACCAGGGTTTATTTTTTGAGAGGTGAAATAGGATTCTTCTCTGAGTAGTAAGGGTATTCTTTTGGGAATCTAACAGAATGGGTTAAGTAGAATTTCCCCACATCATTTTATAAATGTATAGAAAAGGAAACTAGTGGGAAAGAAAGAAACAAACAAACCTACTGGGCACCAGTAATCCTAACTATTCAGAAGGCTGAGATCTGAGAATCACAGTTCGAAGTTAGCCCAGGCAGGAAAGCCCATGAGACTCTTATCTCCAATTAAGCACCAGAAAACTGGAAGTGGCCCTGTGGCTCAAGTGGTAGAATACTATCCTTGAGCTGAAGAGCTCTGGACAGCACCAGGCCCTGAGTTCGAGCCCCAGGACTGACAAAAAAAAGAGAGAAAGAAAGAAAGAAAGAAAGAAAGAAAGAAAGAAAGAAAGAAAGAAAGAAAGAAAGAAAGAAAGGAAGGAAGGAAGGAGAAGGAAGGAAGGAAGGAAGGAAGGAAGGAAGGAAGGAAGGAAGGAAGGAAGGAAGGAAAGAAGAAAGAAATCCACTTACGTAACTGTAACCCCTCTGTACATCACCTTGACAACAAAATTAAATTAAAGAAAGGAAATCAATGTTTCTTCATAGTTCCCCAGGAGGATTGTTAGTAAAGACTTTATAGCTAAATAAAGTCTTTATTCAATTAATTGAATTAAAGTACAGTGTTTGAAATCTCCTCCAAATGAGTCTAGCAGTCCTTTATGGTAAAGAATGCTATCTAAAAGGCAGGCTTTCTTCCTCTTTCTTTTTCTTTGGACAGATTTGTGAAAAACATGAAGGCTACGAAACTAGACTCTTTAAAAAAAAAAAAAGGTATCTTCCCACAACTCTCACCTGTTTTTTTTCTTTTTTCTTCAATACAAAATTTTATCATTTCTCAAAAGGATGCAAGCATGTCAAATGTCCTTTGAAAACTCCTTTTTGATAGAAAGAATGAAGAAAGATCTAGACAGAGCAGAGAACATTCCAATTCCTCTAATGTTATAATAAGTACTGAAATTGGAGTTTTGTTGAGGTTCCCAAGGAAATCTTGAGCTTCTGCCAGAGAAGTCTTTTTTTACAATCCACACCTTCTTTCTCCAAAGGAGAAACACAGGAATATGCATAAGTTATTTCATCTGAAATTTGCCTAAAATTGTGTTAATAAACAGAGCTGATTCTGAATGTACATGGAGTGTACATCCAGTACGTAACCATGGCCCTGCCCGAGTTCCCTGATGTCACTGCAATTGTCTTCGTATTACCCTGGTGGTTTGGACCAACCATCTTCATCAGAGCTGAATTAGTCTCCCTGGCTAGAAAGGTTCTGCTGCCCTGGAATGGATGTGGGACAGTCAGCCCCAGAGCAGTTCTGACAAAGTCCAGTAGGCAAATGAAGAGGCTCAGATAAGTCCCCTGGTGGCACCAGCCTGTAGTGGGACTTTCTTCCCCTGCCTGATTTTGTTTCATCAATTTCCTTTTCTCAAGAAACCTTCTCTAGAAGAATCTCTTGTCTTGGGTTCTGTTTCTAACCCCAATTAGGTTGTCATCTTCTTCAACTCTTAGCATTGAAAGAGTTCTGGAAGCAAGAAGGAAGTATCTCCCATCTCCTACTCCTGCATCTCCTAGCCACAAGTCTCCCTGGAATATTACCATAGTAGATCTGCTAGCTCAGCATTTACCAGAAACATCTCAAATTTTTTGAGACAAGTTACTTACCTTATTCTCATTTAAGAAGAGTCACAGTATATTCAATATAATACATAGACATATATATTTATACTTTTAGGTAATTGCACAAAGTTATTTAAATGCAACAAGCCAGATTACAAGTACATTGCATTCTTAAACATTTTAACTGTGAACAGAAAGTTAGTGTACAGAACAGTTACAGTTACAGAAGTTGGGCAAAGAGTACATTTCTTTTTGGACACTGTCACCCCTTCCCTCGCTGTCTCCCATCCTCACACACAAGCTATAAGTTCATTTTCAACATAGTGTCTAGAGAATACCATTGCTGAATTTGTTCACCCTTTGTTCCTCCATTTCTGTGTCCCCCTTACCCTCCTTCACAAAGATATATAAATGAACAAGTAAGTCAAAAAAGAAAAGAAACTAAAAACAGCAACAAAGAAAAAAACCTCTTATATCTATTTCCTGGCATTTGTTTCAATAAATATCATTTTGTATGATCAGCTGTTCACAGACTACAATGCATTTTGATCAATGCCAACCCTTCCATTGTTCTTCCCAATTTCCCAATTCCATACACTTATTGATACGTTGAATCAAAGAAATGTCAAAGAATCTGCTTTAGTTATGAATCCCAACTTTTTCTAAAAGTATCCAGAATTCACTAGAACTTTCCAGGATCCTATTTTTGTGTCTCAGAGTTTAGGAAACAATGATTGAGTCCAAATGTTTCATTGTAATCCACAAGAACTTGAGACACAGATTCTCTGTCTCTGGTTTGCCACCTCCCTGAAGGTTTAGGGAGTAGCAAGCTACCCCAGCTCCACAGTGATTGGAGACATGCCATGGTCAGTGCCCATTCTTGGTTTGGAGTGACTGCCCTTGCCCATTGATACTGACCTGCGCTCGTTCCACTTTCTTTAATTAATTAAGTTATTTTTTGGGTCCGGTCGTGGGGCCTGAACTCTGGGCCTGGGTGCTGTCCTTCAGCTCTTCAGCTCAAGGTTAGCGCTCTACCACTTGAGCCACAGCACCACTTCTGGCTTTTTTCTTTTTGCTTATGTGGTACTGAGGAATCAAACCCCGGCCTCAGGCATGCAAGGCAAGCGCTCTACCACTGAGCCACCTTCCCAGCCCTCGTTCCACCTTCTAAGATGACTTTTCACCATTAACAAGTCAGTATTTAGCATGCAAGCTTCAAGTCTCCAGTCCTGTCAATATAAATAGACGTATTTTCCCCAGATCCAAGTTAACTAAACAAGGGATTTTTTTTTTTAATTGAGGGAACTTTTATGGGTCTGGAAGCTCCTTTGAAGGCAGTGGGTGGTATTTCTTCACCTGTTTGAATCTGTAGTTACTCTCTGTTCCCTAGATTGCCCACCAGTTTGATGAGTTGTGATATATTTACTTGTGATATATTTTAAAGCAATTCATTTTGTGAAAATCCAGCAATTAATCCTAGAAACTTTTCCCTGATGGTTTAAGTGATCAGTAAATACAGTTTAGCAACAGTTTTTGAGCAATGCAATCAAATTAAAAGTTCTCTTTTCTATGAAAAAAAGTGAAGTGTTTAGCCTCAAAATAATTAGAGTTTGACTTTCAATTCCAAGCAGGAGAACAGAACTCAAGTTGTTTTGTTGTTTTTTTTTTCAGAGATGTGTCGTAATGTCTGTATGTTTATAAATAAGTCAGAGCTGGGGCGGGGGAGGGGTTATGCATTTAGAAATAAACCCTCTGGCTTCATGCTCCTTTTTCAGCTCACCCTTAGGAAACAACCACAAGGCCTAGAAAGGAAACCAGCCATTCGGTGCCCCATTTCATATGCAGCTTTTGTCTGGGCCTAAACATGTTTATAAAGAAACTATTAAGACAGCTTGCTTTTGTGCCACTCAAATCATTCAGCAGCATGAGTCGCATGAAGTAGAGAATCCCTAAGAAGCCAAGGTGCTGCAGACGTTCCCCTCTAAGGAAAGCCACTCTGGCCTCCTGCTCAAGGAGGCCAGCCAAGCTTCACTGCAGCCCAGTATCAGGGGGCTGGAAGTCTCGGTAGGGCATTGGTACCTTTCTCCATCTCCCTAGAAATAGAAAAAGGAGGAGGGAAAAAAGAATCACCTCACAAATATGTATACAGATGACACATTTTAGGAGTGAAAAGAGACTTGTCTGAGTCTGGTTTACATGGCTAACACATAATACCCAGTGCTGAGTAACATATAAAGAAAAGAACGTTAAGATCGTGGCACTAATATTGGCTTTTGATGAGGACTCCACAATCTCAGATAACATCACATAATGGGAACACAAGGGTGAGAAAGGAAGAGGAGGGGAGCAGGAGTAGGATGAGAGGAGGGGAGGGACTGGACAAGAAGGAGATTGAAGGGGAGAAGAGAGGGAAGGAGGGTATGAGAGGGGGAGAGGGGAAAGGGCGGGAGAGGAGCCAGACTCACAACCACCCACTTTTGCAGAACCAATCCAGTCTCAAGGGCAAGAGCTTACTCCCATACCAAAAAGACAGACAGACCAGAAGTCATTAATCTCTCCTAAAGTCTTCACTATATCATTAACCAAACTTCCAGCACACTAGCCTTTGGGGAACAAACCATGTCCAAATCATAGCCAGCATTTCTGTGCCTTGCTCTTCACCCAGGGAAATTCTGCTTCTCCAGGAAGGCTGCTGTCATCAATTCTTTTTGGGTACTCACGGAGCAGGTGCATTTTACTGCCATTAGCAGTGCAGCCTCTCCAATTCCAACTTCAGCATTCAGTAATAATTAAGCCTACACACACACACACACACACACACACACACACACACACACACATTTTTAATTACACAATTAGAGGAACAGATGTTGAAGCCTGAAGAGGAAATACTCATTTTGGTAAAGTAAATTTGTGTGTATGGGTGGTCAGAGCTGATCTTCAGCAGATTTCGTCTGTGGCTTCTCCAGGGAAATGTTTGTTTTCTCCATGTTGAATGATTGCTTTTTCCGGGGAAGATGAGGTAGCTGGCCTGTATTAGTTTGCTAGGACTGCCAGAGCAAAATACCACTGACTGGCTAGCTTAAACCAAAGAAGTGTATTGTCTTACAATTCTGCACACTAGAAGTCCAAGGGCAAAGGTCATCAGGTTTCCTTTGAGGCCTCCCTCCTTCACTGGCAGATGTCCATCTTCTGATTCTCTGATTCTCCATTTGGTTTTTCCTCTGTGGCTGTGTCCTAATTTCCCCCTGCTTTAAGGACACAGTCAAACTATGTCTAAATAATGATCTCATTTTAACAGTCTATGCAGATATTGATGTGGTTCCCTTAGCTCGAGTAGTCATATGAATGAAACCAACATTTGAGACCCAGTAGCAGTCTTGAGAAACTACTACATAGAAAAGAGTATTGCAGTCTCCAGGTACAGTTTCTCTTCATTTTGGGTACACAAATTTGATCAAGGATATATTTAACTTTATTTGACATGATGTACCTTACCTATTACCAAATCAAGATTCTTGTTCTTTCAGTCCTCAGGTCATTCTCAATGGATATTTTCTTCAACTTTAACCAATTTAATGAAAGACAAAAGCTAAACTGTATAACACCCATGGAGAATCAGTGTGTGTGTGTGTGTGTGTGTGTGTGTGTATGCGCACGCACGCATGTGTGCTTTTTTTTCCCCACCAATAGGTCCTTTTTTGGAGCAATTTGCTTTGTGTCTATAAAAGATATTAAGCACTAATGCAGTTCACACTTGATAATTTATTTTCTCTTGCCTGGTAATTCTTCTACTACTTAGCGGAAGATATCTACACTTTCCATTGAAAGATAATACTAGGGATGAAGTTCTGAGAGGATGGCTATTAACAATCCTTACCCCATTGCTCAGTATATTTAAACTTTGTGACAGAAAACACTGTTCCCAACTTGAATTCACTTGTTGTTATATTTTAAATTTCCTTTCTCAGAATGAGACTACTAAAAAAAACCACAGCTGATGAAGCAGGTTGAGGAATAATAATGATGTTTTCTAGCTCTTCAGAGTGGAATATTTTGAAATTAATAAAGCCACTTGCCTGGGACTCTTCCAAGACTCCATAGCTAATTTTCCATTTGTAATTTTCCATCCCAACCTGTGTAATAGTCATATTCTACAAAACGTGGAATTGAGTCCAAGTAATTCAGACCTAACTAACCTGTGAGTAAACTCAGAGACAGAATATTTTTCTAATTCCACAGCAACTGCTCTCCCGTCACTTCAGTCTTCTTAAAAGTCTTTTCTGGATCATCCTGTGTCCTTGTTTCAGGATATTAGACAAATATATATACAAGATGCAGGGTACCAAAATCAAGTACAATGACAATAGGGGATGTGCCATAGGGGACGAACATACAAAAGAAACAAACAAAAAAGAAATCACATAGTATAGTTAAAATGATAACAATAAAGACAGATCTCTTGTGTCCATATCTTAGGGTTCATTTCACTTGGCATTTTCTTATATGGACATATGTACAGGATGACCCATTGCAACAATGGTATCCACAGGACAGTATACTGGAAATGAACTTATAACTTGGGGGGGGGCGGTGGAGTGGGGAGGAGTGTGGGAGGTGGGGGAGGGAAGGGATAATGGGACAAAAACAAGAGAAGGGGTAACAATGATGGACAAGTAATGTACTCATTGCCATACTCGTGTAACTGTAACCCCTCTGTACAGCATCTTTACAATAAAATAAAATTTAACAAGTCCTTTCAATTATTTCCAGAAATTTCCAGAAGCATTTCATGTTTTCTAAGCAGATTTTCTTAGCAATAGTGGCAACCATTTTCTTCCTGCTCATTCTAATTCTGGCCCTAACTCTAACCCTTACCCTAGCTCTCACACTAACCCTCTAGGTTAACTTGACACCTCCAAGTTAATGATGAATCCTGTTGGTGTCCATAAAAGGAAAAGTCACTGCTCTGCTGTTAGGACCAGCTCCACTACTGACACTCATTGCTATGGTTTAGATCTCGAGTGTCCTCCAAAGGCCAACTTGTTAAAAGATTAATCTTCTACATGGTATTTTGGGGGAGAATCTTAAAGAGGTAAAATCGTTAGCAGGAGAGCTTGAGGTCATTGAAGGCATGCCCTTGTAGAAAACAAAGGAACTCCGCCCTTGCTCTTTTTTTTTTCCTGCCTCTGAGTTGAGCAGTTTGACTCTGCCATGTAAGGTCCGCTCCTGGATAGCGAGTGACTCCACCGTCCTCGCAGCAACAAAGTCTCCGCCCAGTACCTGCATTACCTAGGCAACTGGCACACCTGGAAGAGGTCACATCTGCACCCACTGAGGTCACATCTGGTTTCGATGTGGCCACACCTTTCCCAGCCCCTACCCTAGATAAGGACTATCCCAAGGCCAGACACTCTCTTTCCCAAGGCTTTCCCAGCTGCGTGGAGTGCCAACATGGCCTGGTGCCAGCCTGAACAATGAATAAACCTACCCCTTACCTGAATACCACATGCATGGTGATGTTCTTACTGGGAGTCATATTCTACCAACATGTACTGCCTTACCTTAACTCCAAAGCCACACAGAACTTCCAGAACCTTAAGCCAAAATAAACCACTTCTCTGTAAGTTGATTATCTCAGATATTTTGGTATAGTGACAGAAATCTGACTAGCAACATACAATGTTCAAGTCAGAGAAACTAGTGCCAATGTCAAGCAGAAAATGCCTACATGGACGGTACCATTTCCAACTTTCTATGACCATCTCCTGTGAGTGAGACAGACCTAGCTGCTTTTCCTGCCAAGGCCCTTTTTGTTGTTACAATCAACAGATTGTAGCCAGCTCTTTACATGACTCAGACTTAATGCTGTAGAGGCCAGTCTGGAGATAGTGGTAGAGATAGACATCAGTCCCTTTCTTCACAGCTCTTTCTTCCACAGCTGTGTTCTTTCTTACCTCTTGGGTAAAATACACTCCTAGAGATTGTACTCCCATGGGCTTGTATAGACATTTACAGGCAAGGAAATCAGGAGAGCAAAGGAAAGCTACCAAGCAACTACATGATCACCTGAGGGCATTGGCAAGTTTTGCAGTGTCTGGGGGTCAGGAATATGTACTCTGATCTTGAGTCTGACACCTAATAGTTCTGCAGCCTTTGGCAAATTATTTATTCCTTTCTTGCCTCAGATATTCCCTCATCCATGGGGTAAAGATGACAACATGTGCTGCATGGGAGTGTTAGAAGTGAGTCAATAAATTTTAAAGGCGTGGAGCATGGCATTATATGGGAAAGTTACATGGATTTGGATCACTTGATCTGGCTAAGGCTCAAGTGGTAGAATGCAAGCCTAGCAAGAGAAAGGCCCTGATTTCAAATAGAGTCCAAAGGAAAAGGAAAGAAGAAAAAAGTCCTGTAGCAGAAAAAGGAGGAGAAACATTAGGACTTCTCAGCACAGGCAGGAACTTTCTGAGTAAAGATCCAGAAGCACAGTAAATCAATGAAGGAATTGTTAAATGGGATTGCATCAAACTAAAAAGTTTCTGCATGGCAAAGGACACAGTTAACAAGCTAAAAAGACATCTCACAGAATGGGAGAGGATCTTTGCCAGCTACACATCAGACAAAGGCTTAATATCTAGAAAATATCGAGAGCTTAAGAAACGATAATCTCAAAGAATCAACATCTTAATTAATAAATGGGCAAATTAGCTAGATAGAGATTTCTCAGAAGTAAAAATGGCCAACAAACACATGAAGAAATGTTCAACATCCCTGGCCATAAAGGAAATGCAAATCAAAACAACATTGATATTTCACCTTACCCCAGTTAGAATGACCATCATCACAAACACAAGCAACAGATGCTGGCATGAATGTGAGTGAAAAGGATCTTTAGTATAATGCTAGTGGGAATGTTAACTGTTCAACCACTCTAGAAAGCAGTATGGCAGTTCCTCAAAAACTGAAACATAGAACTACCCTATGACCCAGCTATTCCACTTCTGGGCACTTATTACAAACCAGGATACAGTAAGTCACCAGCATACCCATGTTCAATGTAGCACTGTTCATCATACCTAAGGAATGGAATCAGCCCAGAAGCTGCTCGGTGGATGAATGGATCAAGAAAATGTGATATATGTACACAGTAAAATTTTACTCATGTACTAGAATGATACTGAATCATTTGCAAAGCTATGAAAGGACCAGGGAAAAATCATGTTAAATGAAGCAAGTTAAGCCTAGAGAGAAAATGGATTCATGTTTTCTATCATCTGTAGAACACAGAATTAACTTATTAAAATATAAGTAAACACTTTGGGGAAGTATTCATGTGTACATAAGTATATTATGTGTACATAATATACTTCAGGAGAGAACTCCATGTCATTCCTTAGAAAGGTTTAACTCACAGTGCAACAAAATTAACACTTGGAAATTGGTACTCAAAAGTTGGGGGAGGAGGGGAATTGAGATCAAGGGGCGGGGGTAGAATCATGGAGAGAAGAGGAGAATGCAATCATAAAATTCAATGCATATCCTACAAAATTAAGAAAATCGAAGAAAAGGTCAGGGTTGGGAGGCATGAGGGAGAATGATGTAAAGGTTAATATTGATCAAGATCATTGCATTCACAAACTTCTTTGTTAAATGTCAACTCCTTTCTACAACTACTTTAAGATAATAATAATTAAAATAATAATCATAATAATAAAAAGATCCTGTGTTATGGAATAAATATCAATATTTAAATTGCGTGTTTGTTATTTGCTTAGCATTTATTTAGTTTGTGGAGTAAGAGCAATCAATATACCCCAAAATCTAAAGCATTCAAAAAACATAGAATGAAAAAAAAAATCCTATCCCTGGAAGTTTGATGTGGGTGAAAAGGAACACATCCCTTGCTCAGGTGAAATCCTGCCAGTCTCCCCTGCACACATCAGGACTACAATGTATGATTTTGAACACATATGCTGGTTTAAGTTGTTCCATGGCTTAAGATGTGCCTACAAAGGTGACTGAAGCGACAGCAACCAGCACTCCTACAATTTGCCTTAGGAAGCTGACCATCTGGAGGAAAATCGATTCAGGACAAGATAGCATAGAAAGGACACAAAGCTGCAGTCAGGAAAGTCAGACAAAATGAGGGGGAAAGCAGAAGTAATTGAGAATGTCCTAAAGGAGTGCTTTGGCTGTGTGTGTGTGTGTGTGTGTGTGTGTGTGTGTGTGTGTTCAAAAATGTATTCTATCGAATTCCCCAAGTTTAAATGTGAAAAAAAATCTCATATAGCTGATATAATTTGGCTCTACAATGTTCAGTATATCCAAATCCTGTTGACTCAATGCTTAATTTAATTTAGAAAAATAAAACGTGAGTAGCATATGTGGAACATTGTAGCAAAAAAATCAGTCCAGTCTTCAGGCTGCCATAACCCTATGGGTATGCTCGGGCCCACTGTACCATTACAGGAACAGCCCCGCTACCTGCCTTCCAGGCTTTGGATCTAGTTCAAGTTCACTGGCAGCCCAGCACTTTGTGTTGCAGACCAGGCCACTCTATCTGAAATTCTTTCTGCCCATAGAACCTGAGTGCTGCGCCACTAGCAAACACACTGCTAGCATCGACCCCCTTCCAGTGGGCTTTTGTTTCTAGCTCCAGCTTCCTCCAATTCTTTTTCCCTGCTAACAACCAGATGACCTTTGCTATTATGTTGATTTGCTTAACTGTTCTGTATTATGATTTATAGCTGTATAAGTTGCTTTAGAAAGGCATTCATATTGATTAATATAATTCAATTTGTTTATCCTCTGCAGTTTGAACTAAAAGCTGTACATAACTCATATGTAAGTGAAATAAACAGGGCTAGGTTTATTTCTTTATCTATTGAAAATGTGTAGAAATGTTCCCTTAAATCCTTTTGAAGCAGGCACAAAGAACCATGAGAAATTTACTCTCGCTTTACTTTTAAAAAGAAAACTAAAACAAGTAGAAGCTTAATGATTGGTCCCATGGAACAAATTTGCAATGTTTCAGTATGAGTTTAAATTTTTTCAGCAATTATTGTTTGGTAGGACATAATACTGATACTAAAGCATATGCTTTAAAGGGCACATGTTTGTCTGCAGTATGTCCGCTCAATTCACTGTACTACACACATTCCCTAAGAAAATAAAAATTTTCCACTCCTGTATGATCAAAAATTTGCTTCTGCTATATGCCTACTAAAGGTTGCTGACGGTATTTGCTCATTGTTCCCATTGTTTATAGGGAATGACTTACTGGTCCACCCCCTGAGTCTCCCCTGGTATGGTCTCCTGTTGCATTTGCATTAGCTGTCTGTACCTCAAACACATGTACCTTGTTCCCAAACATGGGATGCAATCCCTACCATAGGAGAGCACTAACCTTTCTCTCAGACAAACACCACCTTCCACCCCTCTCCCTGTGCCCGCCATCTTTCTCACTCAGTCTTCAATCTTTCGAGAGGCTGTCACTGAACTCCTGCGCAAGACAAACCTAATGAGGACACCCACAGTGTCCCGCACCTTTCCTCTTGGCCTCTCTCGCACTTGTATTCTGCTGTCCATTCGAGTGAACTGATGTTATTTAGTCCGGTGAGGAGGACATTCACTCTATTTTGTCTTCTGTAGCTTTTCCAGCATCCAGCACAGTGCCTGGCACATAACCAGTAGTCGTTACACAATTAATGGAGGAGCTGACAGATAAAATGGACACCTTGTTCATCTGTGCTTTCTCATCTTGTTCTGTTAGGTGGGTGGTATCCATAGATACAGTGGTGGATATATCTGAGTTGGATTAAGGGCAAAAAAATCCTTTGGTAATTGATGCAGCTTTGTTCCTACAGAGAAAATGATCCACCTGGATAAAAGCTGAAGGTTGAGAAATAGTGACAAACACTGCTTTTGCACGGTCAACAGAGATTTTCACAGCATGCTGTCACTGTTTTTTTTCTTCCTTCCAGAAAACTATTGCCTAAAGCCCAGAGGCATGCAATGGAGAGAAATGAGGAGGCGCTGGGCAGGGGATCAGGGAAAGTAACAGGATGTGATGTCAGCTGACATCTTGGGAGCCAGGTCCTCAGAGTCCCCTACCAGGTTGCATTTGAACTGATAGCATCTTCCTGGGGAAGCAAGCATCCCCCATCTTGTGCACAAAGCTGACAGAGCCTGGGCTTTCAGGAGCTCCTGAAAAAAGATTGTTGCCAGAAGCACCAGGATATCTTGGTTTCTTAGAGGCAAGCGACACGCTGTGTAAATTTATGTTGGCCTTCAACTGCCATAAAGGCAGTCCACTGAAAAGTTAATTTCCAGTTGAAAAGAAAAGGAAACATCTGAAATGAATCCAGCTGTTTGTTTGAGTTCTCATTTTATTTTAACTAGTTGAATCGAGCACATTGATTTTTTTTTTTTAGGAAAATAAAATAAAGAGGCTGCAGATGCACATTGCTGAAGATAATGGTGTTGAGGGGGGAAATTTGGTCTAATAATGAAAATATCACCACTGGAGAAGAGTTTCTATGTTTGAGGATCTTCTGTGGGTCCTATGGAAGTCCTTTAGGAACTGAGGAAGGAGGGGGATGGGGAAGGGGGGTTTCCAGCTTCTTGTGAGCAAGTGATCCATTAGAAATGGGTGTCTTCTCTCATTGTTCTCCCATTGTTCCAGTTCTGGTCTCTGGACTGAAAAGAAAAAAATGTTGTTTTTCATAATAAAGAAAATTGCAACTTAGTGCCTACACTAAGATGCAAATTGCCCAGGTTTCTTAACATAAGATATAGATGTATTCTGTCAAATAGGAAAGCCAAGATCCTGGGGTTTTGTTGTTGTTGCTGCTGCTGCATGATTCAATCCCCAACCCCTCCCCCCCAACTGGCGAAGGAGAGAGGACTTGCACACCCACACATTTGTCACTGGGCTTCAGAGATTTTTGCCTTTGTTTTCAGCCTAATTAAAATTGCCATTAACTTTTACAAATGATTAGGCTCCAGTCATTATCTAAAGAGATGTCACTGGTACAATTTCGCTTTTACACTCCTTTCTAAGTGTTTGTTCAAAATGAAGCATTTCATTCCTAATTGTTGCAAGTTGGACTTACCGAGTCAAGGCAATTACCGTCAACAGCCAGTGTCATTAAAAATTAAGTCTTTGTAAGCAGAGTGTGAGTTTTCTTCAAAGGAGACTTGCTTTGTCCTTAGGCTTTTAGGTAGTCTACGATTAACACAACTTTAGATTAGCCTAGTGTGTGTCACCAACCTCCACCTCTGGAAAGAGGTCCTGGCAGTTTCCGTCTTTCGCTCTTCCCTCCCCGGATCTACAGCCTCTGCATGGTTTAACCTTCTGTCATCGTGCACTTCCTCCCAGAGTGGAGGTCTGAGTCTGCAGAGAATCAGATCCCCTGCCAACAGTGACCTGTTTGAGGGTGGGCTCATGACAGGGCCAGGGAAATCAGAGTTTCTGTCAGAGCTCTGCGGGGCGCCATCTCTAGTGAGTCCCTAAGCAGTAGACTGTCAGCCTCTGATCCCTGAATCCATCTTGCTAAGCACCTGGGGGAGAAGCCTGCTCAACACAGAGCTGTGCAGAGACAAGGGAAACAGAGAAACGGGGTAAAAGCTCTGACTCCATCAAAGCCCCCTAAACCTGCCATTCTTAACTCTCTGCCTAGCCCTTGCTAGTAATAGAGCAATAAATCCTTCTGTTTTCAATTTATGGACTTTCGCCTGGTGTTAGTTGGGTTTGTGATAGCCTGCTAATTCATAACTCTATTGAAATTCTGATTTTTACCTCTGTAAATGGGAGAGGAGGCAGGCTTGGTGGTGCACACTTGAATCCAAACTACTTGGAAGAGATCAAAAGGATTGAAGTTCAGAGCCAGACTGGGCAAAAAAAAAAAAAAGTTAGTGAGCTTGGTAACCTGTTACAGGCCTATAATCCCAGCTACATGGGAAGTCGAAGATCATGTTTTTCAGAAAAATTTTTTCCCAGAAAAAAATTGAGACCCTATCCAAAAATTAGCTAAAGCCTTCAGAAGGGGGGTGGGAGCGTTCAGTGTAGTTCAAATGACAGAGCACCTGCCTAGCAAGTGTAAGGCCCTGAATTAAAGCACACTGCTGTCACACACACACAGAAAGTCATAGATACTCAAAATACTGTACAGTCAGTGACCGAGCATCAAGGAAGAGTGTCCCCGTGGTTAAAGGGCCTGTAGACTCATTGCCTGCTGAAGAGTTGCAGCCCGTGGAATGGTGATTACAGCTCTCCTCCCATCCCTTCTCCCCATAATGCTCGCATAGAGGCTGTGGCCTCCCTATAAAATAATAACAAATTAAATTCATAAGCAAGACTAAGACAACTAGGCGATTCCTATCTTAGTTTCTTACCTAGAAGGAGCAGATTTTTTATTGGGGCTATTTTGTCTGTACTAGTATTTCAGGGTCCCATTCTTTTTCTTTTTTTTTTCATTTTTCTTTAAGTTTGAAGTCTAGGATACATAAAGCAAAAAGAAACATAAAAAACTCACACTGCAACCCCCCTGGGGTCCGGAAATCCCTATGTGGCATGTCTTATTGTCTCCACCTTTCAGAGTCTTCTTACGTCTCAGTTACATATATTTCGGAGGGTTTCATTATGCATATCAGGATGAGGAATAGGGGGAATTAAGTCTACTCCATTTGGGGGAAACAAGATTTATTCCATTACTGAGCACTTAAACGGTCCATTTATTGGTTTTCTTGTTTGATTGATTCATTAATGTGGTTTAGAGCTTTATAAGATAGGATCTCATTATATAGCCCAGCTGGCCTCAAACCTGAGCATTGGAGTTACAGGTACGCACACTATTTTCAAATAACTTTTAAGTAGAAAAGTAAGCATCATGGATCTTAATTTTTTAAAAATCTATCTTGGTGGACATTTTTTTTTTTTGGTCGGTTGTGGGGCTGTTGTGCCCAAGTCACAGGACCTCACCAAGAAGACCACCGAGAATCAGACTTTACAGCTGTTTTAAGGTTTTATTTAGATGAGCTGCAGCTCGGCCTGGTCTTACACTCTGACACAGCCACAGTGGAGCCTAGGAGGAGAGCCTGAGCTAAAGATTTGCAGGGCTTATAAAGGCAAACAACCAGGTGTTGGGATTACCACCACGTGTGGCTCTGCTAGCTGAGATAAACAAGCAACAAATGGTCACTGCCTCAAAAATGGAGTTACTTTAACCCTTCAGAGCTTGAACTCTGGGCCTGGGTGCTGTCCCTCAGCTCTTCAGCCCAAGGCGAGTGCTCTACCACTTGAGCCACAGCAACACTTCTGGTTTTCTGGTGGTTTATTAGAGATAAGAGTCTCATGGACTTTACTGCCCAGGCTGGCTTTGAACTGTGATCCTCAGATCTCAGACTCCTTAGTAGCTAAGATTACAGGCGTGAGCCACCAGCACCTGGTTGACATTTTTACTCAATGTAGGCCAAGCTTATAACAACTTTTTTTTCCCCCTCTCCCTTCCCCTTTTCTTTTCTCTGGACCTTTTCTGATAGGAAATGTAAAATAATACTCAGACTTCCTCCAAGTCTTCCTGAAGTTTATCAAGTGTCTGCCGTGTGCCCATCCAGCTAGAATTTTCCTTCAACCCTCACAGAGACAGAAACCTGTTGAAATGTTTTCACCTCAGCACTGATTGAATGTTCCTACCTGACTAATTTCTAACTTAGGAACAGATATGATTATTTCAGACTGTTTTTCCACCTTCTCCCATTTTAGAAGAAGTCACTATGCTCTCTAAAAGACAATCAACTCAAAGTTGACTTTAGAAAAGAAAAAAACACACCAACTTCATGGGCCTCATACGTGAGTCCGTCCAGTGCCTTCTCACAAGTGATGTAATCAAGTTAATGGATGAACTTGGAAATCTTCCATAGTAAATTTTGCTACTAAAAATCACAACCTTCTCATTCTTTTGGAACATGTAAAATTACATTTCTATTAGGTAAGTAGAGAATATAGTCATTAAGATGGAGAAGAAAAAAATCTTAGCCATCATTTCCATATAGAGCACTGAGTTATTAGATATAGACACAAATACTTTCTGAGAAGCATGGATTCTACTTAAGAAGCTACGGTCCGCCCAACAAGCTCAAAAAAAATGGAGACTAGCTGAACTGCAATGGCCAAGAGGAGCAGCCTTACTTTGCCTGTGTCAGCGCCCTCCCCTCACCCGCGTAATACAATCCCAATAGCTCTTGCCTCCCACTTCTCACTCACAGGAAGAAAAGGGGTGGAACAGATATGTATGCCAACTTCTGGCCTTTCTGACATAGAGTGTTGATGGTCTCTGAAGCAGTTAAGAATGAAGCAAAAGGGCTGGGAAGGTGGCTCAGTGGTAGAGTGCTTGCCTCGCAGGCATGAGGCCCTGGGTTCAATTCCTCATCACCACATAAACAGAAAAAGCTGGAAGCAGCTCTGTAGCTCAAATGGTAGAGAGCGAGCCTTGAGCTGAAGAGCTGAGGGATTGTGCCAAGGCCCAGAGTTCAAGCCCCATGACCAACAAAAGAAAAAGAATGAAGCAAAAGAAGAAGGGTTCCTTGCTAAGTCCAACATGGTTCTGTGAGGTTGGAAATAGGTGGCTCATCTGTGGCTTCTCCACTGAGCAATATCCTAGCTGTGAAGACAGATGTCAGGTACCAGAATAAAGAAACTGCAGGTTTAGTAAACTTAAAAACCAAAAACAGTACATTCTTTTCATTAGAAAGCCATACAACCGGGCTGGGAAGGTGGCTCAGTGGTAGAGCGCTTGCCTTGCATGCTCGAGGCCCTGGGTTCGATTCCTCAGCACCACATAAGCAAAAAGAAAAGAGCCGGAAGTGGCTCTGTGGCTCAAGTGGTAGAGCACTAGCCTTGAGCTGAAGAGCTGAGGGACAGCGCCCAGGCCCAGAGTTCAGGCCCCACGACTGGACCCAAAAAAAAAAAAAAAGAAGAAAGCCATACAACCTTAGAAGTCCATAGATGATACATCCATAAAACAATAAGACATTACTGCAAAGCTTTGAGGGAACAAAGAATCAGGGAAGCAGAACACAACTGCAAGATCAAAATAAATCTCACAACCAACCATGAAAAATGGCCTACGATGGGTCAGACAAGTGATTCAATAATCATTTTAAAGAAGTTCAGTGAGTTACAAGAAAACACAGATAAATAAAATCTAGAAAGTAGGCATGAATAAAATTAAAATCTTAATAAAAAGATAGCAACTATTTAAAAGAACCAAACAGAAAAGTTGGAACTAAAGAGTATAATAATTGGGCTGGGAAGGTGCCTTGCATGCCTGAGACCCTGGGTTCGATTCCTTAGCACCACATAAGCAAAAAGAAAAAAGCTGGAAGTGGCTCTGTGACTCAAGTGGTAGAGCACTAGCCTTGAGTTGAAGAGCTGAGGGACAGCGCCCAGGCCCAGAGTTCAGGCCCCACGATCGGACCCCCCCCCAAAAAAAGAGTATAATAATTAAGCTGGAAAGTACACTAAAGGGATTAAATATTAAGACTGCCTCATCAAGCAGAAAAAGAATCCATCATTTAAAGTAGGAGTCATTTAGACGAGCCAAACAAAAACAAAACAACAAAGGTTTAAAATTGGGGCTTGTGGAATACCACCAACTATTCCACACTTGTTATGGAATCTCTGAAGGAAAGAGAGGAAAAGGCAAAAAGAAATAATGGGTGAAAACTTTTGAAGTCTCAGGAGGAAAATGAATATGAAGACTAGTTCACTCTGAAGAACCCTCAAAAAAGTAGACAGTGGGACATTTTATTATCAAATTGTCAAAAGTCAAAGACAAAAAAAGAATTCTGAAAGTAAAAAAGGAAAAGTAATTTGACATGTACCAACAAATCTCCATAAGACTTTTAGTGTATTTAGGCAGACCATAAGGAAGTGGGAGGATATATTCAAAGTACTAAAGGGGGGGGGGGAACTGCCAGTGAGGAATTCTATATTGAGAAAAACAGTCTTTCTAATATGTAAGAGAGCTAAGACTTTCCAGACAAACAAAAGCTGAAGGCGTTATCACCACTGGAACTGCCTCCTAGAAAATGCTAACAGGAGTTCTTTAAGTTGAAATAAAAGAATGCTAAGCAATAGCATGAAAGCAAGTACAAGAATAAAATTCACAGGTGAAGGTAATTATACACAAGTAGAGAGTCTTGTAAGAATGCAAACGGCATCATGTAAGTCGCTTTTTAGCCTAGTATAAAAGTTAAATACACTAAATATTACTACAACTACAAAATTGATTACTGGATAAGAAGATTAAATTGTGACTGAAGAACATAAAAAGTTGAGTGGGGGAGAAAAAGTGTAGTTTTGTACATGATTAAGTAAAATACACTGTCAGAATTATAGGGTTTTATGTAACTCATGGTAATCACAAAACAAATTTCCACAGGAAATAAGGAAGAGAAGGAGGGAGAGAGAAAGACACAGAGTACAATTCAACCAAATGGCTACCAAGAAAAATCAACAAACCAGGAAAGAAGGCAAAAATAGAGGAAAAAGACAAAAGAGCTACAAGACAGGTAGAAAACAATGAACAAAATGGTAATAAGTCCTTGCTCATCAATAGATCACATTCTTCCTAGAAAAAAAGATAAAAAATAGCCAAATGTATTTTTTAATGATCTAATTATGTTCTGTTTATAAGAGACTACTTCAGAGCTAAGTGAAGAAATGATGTTAAGCACCAATAACTGTGCCCCCTCCTACCCCAAACTTCAGATGTGAAATCCTACCAACAATACAATAGTTTTAGGAAGTAAGGTTTGGGGGAGGTAATGAAGATTAGATGAGATCATGAGAGTATCCTCATGAATGGCTTTCTTATCATTATGAAAGTCCCAGCTTGCTTCTCTCCGTCCCCCACTGTTTTTGTTGTTGTTGTTGTTTTTTGGTCAGTTGGTCTTGAACCCTGGGCCTGGGCACTGTCCCTGAGCTTTTCAACTCAAGAAGACACTCTACCACCTGAGCCACAGTGCCATGGCCAGTTTTCTGGTGGTTAATTGGAGATAAGAGTCTCACGGACTTTCCTACCCAGGCTGGCTTTGAACCGCGATCCTCAGATCTCAGCCTCTGAGTAGCTGGGATGACAGGCGTGCTGGCACCTGGCATGTTTCTCCCTTCTGTCATGTGAACACATCAACAATTTGGAAATTAAAACCAGTATTTGGATTTTTACTAGAACTCTTGGACTTCTAGCCTCCAAAATTGGAAGAAACAAATTTTTGTTATTTCTAAATTACATAGTTTATAGTAATTTGTTATAATGGCCAAACGAACTAAACTAGATGGAAAAAGACATAACATGTAAACAGTCAAAAAGAAGAAAGGGATGGCTATATTTACATGAGAGAAAAAAGACTGAAAGTCTAAATAGACACAAGAGATAAAGAAGATCATGATATCATGATAAAAGAGTCAATTTGGGCTGGGCAGGTGGCTCAGTAGTAGAGTGCTTGCCTTGAATGCATGGCTCCCTGGGTTCAATTCCTCAGCACCCATAAGCAGAAAAAGCTGGAAGTGGCACTGTGACTCAGGTGGTAGAGCACTAGCCTGAAGCTGAAGAGCTGAGGGACAGCGCCCAGGCCCAGAGTTCAAGCCCCACGACAGACAAAAAAAAAAAAGAAGTCAATTTAGGCTGGGCACAATCCTAGCTACTTAGGTGGCTGAAATCTGAGAATTGAGGTTCAAAGCCAGCCTGGGCAAGAAAGTCCGTGAGACTCTTATCTCCAATTAACCACCAGAAAAGTAGAAGTGGTGCTGTGGCTCAAGTGGTAGAGTGCTAGTCTTGAGCTGAAGAGCTGAGAGACAGCGCCCAGGCCCGGAGTTCAAGCCCCACGACCACTAACAACAACACCAATAACAACAGCAACAACAGCCAGAAGTGGAGTTGTAGCTCAAATGGTAGAGCAGGAGCCTTGAGAACAAAAGCTCAGGGACAGCGCATAGGCCCATAGTCAGAGTTCAAGCCCCAAGACCAGAGAAAGAAAGAAAGAAGGAAAGAAAGAAGGAAGGGAAAGAAAGAAAGAAAGAAAGAAAGAAAGAAAGACAGAAAGAAAGAAAGAAAGAAAGAAGGAAGGAAGGAAAGAAAGGAGGAAGGAAGGAAAGAAAGGAAGGAAGGAAGAAAGAAAGGAAGGAAGAAAGAAAGAAAGAAAAGAAGGAAGGAAGGAAGGAAGAACGAAAGGAAGAAAGAAAGAAGGGAAGGAAGGAAGGAAGAAAGAAAGAAAGGAAAGAAGGAAGAAAGAGAGAAAAAGAGAGAAAGAAAATCAGTTTAATAGAACTATAATTATAAGTATACATGCACTCATCATAAGAACAACTTGTGTCTATTTAGATGTTCCTTGACTTCCAATGAAGTTCTGTCCTAACATATATGGATAATTTCACAACTTAGTAACATAGTTGCTATACTTCACCTACCAAATACCTTGGCCTATCCCAGCCTAAACCACTTTAAACATGCTCAGACTCTGGGGGCAAAAACCATCTAACAAAAAGTATATTTTATAATAGATTGTAGAATCTCAGGTAATTTATTGAATACTAAAATGGAAAGAAGAATGTTTGGATATGTTTTTACACTATCATAAAGTTAAAAAAAATCCTAAGTTGAGTTAAAAAAACCTAAGTTGAATCATAATAAGTGGGGACAGTCCATATATAAAACAATCAATAAACAGAACCGAGGACAGACATATCCAGCAGTATGATAGCATTAGCAAGCTTCAATTCCCCATTTTCAGTAATGGATAGAACATCAAAATAGAAAAGTAAAAAGAAATGAACTATATACTATACACCAAGTAACTTTAACAGAGATACGGAACATTCCATGCAACAGCAAAGAAAACACATTCTTCTCTAGCATACACATAATATTCTCAAGAGGAAATCTCATATTAGGTCACAAAATAAATCCTATCTAATTTAAGAAGATCATAGCAAGTATCATTTTTAACCACTATCAGATAAAACTCAAAGTCAATAACAGTGAGAGAATTGGAAGATTTCCACATGTGTAGAAATTAAATAACATATGCTTGAAGTCCTAATGCATCAAACAATTGAAAAATGCCTTAAGACATATAATCTACCATAATAGAAATTAAATACATAATCTTCCAAGTGATAGATATTAATTACATAAAAATTATATGATTTCTAGTCCTTTTCTATGCATAAGGAAACTTGTCTGATATTAAGAGAAACCAATTCAGAGAAATATGTTTGCTGAAAATTTTTGAATCTATACTCAAGTTTACAGATTTTTGTGTATGCAAAAAAACACAGAGATGAAGTACTCTTAAAAATAGTACAAAAAATACAAAAAAGTACAAAAAAAGATATATTTTTTAATAGCTGGTTGGCAAGTACAATGCTCTGAGTTCAGTCCTCAGCTCTATTAAAAAATATATATGTAAATATATATGCATATATATATTTGCATATATATAGGCACTAGTAGCTCCTGCAATCCTAGTTACTCAGGAGGCTGAGATCTGAGGATCATGGTTGGAGGCCAGCCTGGGCAAGCAAAATCCATGAGACTACTATTTCCAATTAAACACACACACACACACACAGCCAGAAATGGAGCCGGGGCTCAAGTGGTAGAGCACTAGTCTAGAGAAAAAGTGAAACGAGAAGGAAAGAAAAGAAAAGCCTAGGAACAATGTCCAGGCCCTGAGTTCAATCCAGGACCAGCACCAAAATAAATAAATGAACGAATAAATAAAGCATCTCAATATCCTAAAGATGGGTCAATTATTAAGGCGAGGGAAATAGAATAGGGATGGAAATATACTTAGAGAAATGTTGATTTGTTACCTAAAACACTTAAACCTTTCCTTCCAGCAAGTACAATTTCTTTGGGCTGCCTTCTCATTACCGGCATGATATACACTCTAGGAAGTCACTGGTGACAAGACAGGCAAGGCTCCTGCTGTGTAGTGTCATAGGAGACAGGAGATCCTGTGTAAACAAATAGGTCACACAATTTCAGAGGTGCCAAACACGACAGCGAAAATGAAGGGCAGAGGAAAATCTCCTCCCAGGAGGTAGCAGGGAAAGCCTCTTAGAAACAAGCAGCCTGGGGTTTACACTGAATGTAGTGAAAGTTCCATGCCAAGAAATGTAACCCAGAGGTTCTGACGGCCATGTTGATTCTGAACTGCGAGTCCAAACCACAAGTTGTGTTATGAATCTGGAACACAGGCCTGATGCCAAGCCAGGGACCTCAGAGTGGAGATGCAATTTGGCTTTGAGTTCTACCAGAAGCCACCAACAGTTGCCTCCAGATAATCTAAAGCAATTAGATTATTTGAGAAGTACAGGAAACATTAGCTGGGAAAGGAAAGGGCATTGAGTTACTGGAACACTTACCAAAGTAGGAGATAACTGGAGAACGGGGTGGGGGTGGGAGATAATGAGTAAACAATGACATCCCGTGAAGGATGTTGATGGCCACCTCCTGAGGTCGTTTGTGAAGGGCATCCTCCTGGCCTGCTGCAAAGTCAAGTGGAACAGGGTCCCGTGGAATGGCTCAGAGCCTCACACAATGGCAAATGGGAGTCAGCCAAGGTTGAATGACAGGTCCAAGAAATATAGGAAGGTCACCAGCAATGTCTGCCCCATCTTTTGGGACCATCAAAACTAGACTGTTGTCACTTGAATCCAGTTCTGCCACTTACTGAGTGACCCACAGACACAATTAACTGAACTTCTGTGAGCTTACTCATTCATTGACCAGGACAGCATTCCCTATGTCACAGGGGCTGAGGCAAAGTGAATCACTCAGTATATGGAGTTCTATAAGCAGAAGCTCGCATATAAAGGGGGAAACTATTTGCTACAACTATTAGCATTGTCATTGTAACTATTGCTTTAGTTGTTATTTTGGGTGTTGAGATTGCCTACATCTCTTATTTGAAAACATTGATCAAAACTCAAAGCTGTGAGCACCACACGTTGGAAAGAGTAAACACTGGCAAAGGAGAATGAGAAGACAAGATTGGTGAGGTAGGGGAAAATCAAGTAAATAACTGTGACATGGGTAAGCATTTCGAGAATGAGAGAATTCCTACATGCTGAATGGTGCTAAGAAGCAGGTAAGGACTGAAATATGGACACTGAACCCCAAATAAATACTTATGCATTTGGAAGGAGGGATTTACCTGTACATCCGTTACTCAGCAAGAGCTTTGCCAAGTCCATCCTGGTTTTCACTACCCAGAATCCCTTCTTTCTTTCCAAGGTGGCGGACAACTCTTGTGGAGTAGTGAGTGTCCATTCCATTGTCTTGTATTCTTCCACTTGAGATACAGTATAGCTTAAAATAATCCTCACTGGAAAGATGCATTTCTGAGTTTGGGAGAATTCTGTTTCTTTGTCTTTTGTTGTTAAGCTAATAACATATTAGTCTGAAGTTACATACAGACAGCCATTTTTCTACCCAATAGAGAGAACAAGTTAAGGAGGTAAATCTTCAGTCTTGATTATATTGTGGGGGCACTGAGATTTAATCAGCCCTTTCTTCAGGATTCCTTAGAATCTTAAATTGGCATGAAATATTTTTTCAGTCACTGTCAGTCAAAGGCATTTTGATGGTATCATAAATATTTTCACAGTGATTATAACATTAAAACAGAGAGTGAGATTTATATTTTGACACATCTAAAAAAATGTATGAAAAGAACATTGAAAAGCAAACATGGCAGACGGCAGTCACCGTAGAATAATTCATTTGGCACATGTGTCTCAAAGACAAGGCCACACTCTCTATTCTATTAGCTAGTGCGCTCAAGCTTTGACTCCTTAGTTATTGGTTATCTTTCCAGTCCTACCCAGAAGCCACCAGGTGTGCAGGTATGATAGAGCAGGTAACATCAGACAACCCAAGACATCAGTTGGTTGAATAAAGAGGATTTACTTATACTGTCAGGTAACTCACAGATTGTCAAGATAGGCCACAAACTTGGGCTTTGGGAATAACCAGTCAAGGCCACATATCAAATCAGAAATGGTCCAATGACATTATTCACCACGACTTGCCTCTTAGACACTGGCAGTTCCCAATAATAAATCCAGTTGCCACCCTCACCAATATGTATCATGCCAAGCCTCTGTTTCTTTATAGGTTTTCAAACAGAAGTCTTGTTGTTAGAACCGGGTTAAATTAAACAAATAGAGTAATTCCTGCGGCTGAAAAGGTGGCTCAGTGGTAGAGTGCTTGCCTTGCAAGCATGAGGCTCTGGGTTCGATTCCTCAGCACCATATAATCAGAAAAAGCCAGAAGTGGCTCTGTGGCTCAAGTGGTACAGCGCCAGTCTTGATCTGGGACAGCACCCAGGCTCAGAGTTCAGGCCCTATGACTGACAAAAACAAAACAAGACAAAAACAAATAGAGTAATTCCGTAAATAGTAATAAAACAATTAGTATCCGCCTTGGAGGACTCTCCAGGCCAGAAGCAACACAGAAGGCAGAGCAACATAAATAACCAGAATCAAGCCTGACCTTGGCAGAATCTGAGAAATGGGTGAGAGGGAAACCAAGCATAACCACGTAATTCTCACTATTTCTCACTTCTGTACCCCCAGCACCAAATTCCTGCTAATTGCGATTCTCGCTTCTCTACCCCCAGCTTGCTTGCTCTGGCTTATTGCAAAAAAAAAAAAAACAAAAAACTGCCACCTGCGTGTTTGGCTTGTGTCCTTAAGTACCCAGCAGATCCCCCTATCAGGGCTGGATTCCTAAGCTCTGTGAGCTGGATGCAGACACTGCCTGGCATAAAGACTCCTAGCCTAATTGACCAAGTGTTGGAGTGTCTTATTGGGAAACCTGGGTACTACATTGAGAGCCAGGGCATTGGCAGGTGAAGATAGATGAAGAAAAGATAAGTTCATGTACCCAAGGCTGAGTCCAAGAGAGCCTGGGAAAGTGAAGACAGAGGGGTCTTGACAGCTTCTAGCATGGGAAATATTGTGAAGGATTGTTAAAGATAGGAAAAATAGTCAAACAATAATTGTAAGAAAATAACAGGAAATGTACTAACCCTGTAAAAAGATTGTATAGTGGCTCAAGGTATGATCTTTGGGATGAGACTGCCTAGGTTTGTTTGTTTTTGCCAACCCTGGGGCTTGAACTCTGGGCCTGGTTCAATCATGTCTCTGAGCTCTTTTACTCAAGGTAAGCACTCTACCACTTGAGCCACTTCCGGCTTTTTCTGAGTAGTTTTATTGGAGACAGGAGTTTCATAGACTTTTTTTTCCCTGGGCTGGCTTTGAATTTTAATCATCAGATCTCAGCATCTGAGTAGCTAAGATTGCAGGCATGAGCTACCAGCACCTGGCTTCAAAGTCTAATAGTTTCTTACTCTTTGATTTCTCATTTCACTCATCTGAGAAGTGATAATAAGAATAGAATCTAGCCTAAAAAAATAGATGTAGCCACGAGAGAAGGGGTCAACTGTAGAGAACAGATAAATTACTACCCTGGGGATGGCTGACTTTTCCTTCTTCCTGACTGCTAAAGAAGATTCTGGTATCAACTTGTCAGTTTAGTATGTGCCTTTATCCCCTGAAAAAGACTATGCTACTTTCAAAGATCTCTGTGTGTATATGTGTGTGTGTGTGTGTGTGTGTGTGTGTGTGTGTGTGTGCTAGAACTGGGGCTTAAACTCCCTTAGCTTTTTTGCTCAAGGCTGGTGTTCTACTGTTGAGCCACATCTCCACTTCTGGCTTTTTGATCAATAATTGGAGATAAGAGTTTCAGAGACTTTCTTCCTGCCCCAGGTGGCTTCAAATAGGAACCATCAGATCTTAGCCTCTTGAGTAGCTCAGGTTACAGGCTTGAGCCATGGGTACCCAGCTCAAAGCTATTCTTTTATTATTCTTATTAATTTAATTTATTGTTATTATAGAGGTGATGTACTGAGGGATTACAATTGCATGAGTCAGGTAATGAGTGCTTTTCCTTTCGTACAGTATCTTCTGTTCCCTTGCTCTCTCTGTCCCTCCCTCTCATCTCCACCCACAAGTTTATAGTTTACTTTCATCAGTGTCCAGTGAGGTTCACTGCTGCACTTTTTTCTCTCTTTGTCTCTTGAGTTCTGTACCTTCCCCCCAATCCTTCTGAAGACATATACTTGAATATACTATGCATAAGGAAAATAAGACAAAATTATCAAAAAAATAAAGACTATAAATTTAAATTTTTAAACAATAATAAAAAAGAAAAAGAGGGGTCTCTAGTTTCCATATCTTGGAGTTTGTTTCAATATGTATGTTATTTTATATAAATATGATGAGGCACTTAGGCATCTCCTTAATGTTTCTCTCCTAAGAATCTTTCAGTCTCACTGTATATGCATTATCTAGAATCCTGTATAGTTTATCATATCCAGTGTATTTTAGACCTAATTGCTGTATATCAGAGGGAACATGTGCCATTTATCTCTCTGAGCTTGGGTATCTCACTTAACATGATTTGTTCTAACTCCATCCATTTCCCTGCAAATGGTATTATTTTATTTTTTCTAATGATTGTATAAATTTCCATTATAGATAGGTACTACATTTTTTGGATCCATTTGTCTATTGGGACATCTTGGCTGTTTCCATATCATGGCTATTGTGAACAGTGCAGCAATGAACATGGATGTGCCAGTGTCTTTAACATATCCTTGATCATGATGTTCAGGGTAGATGCCCAGGAATGGTATGGCTGGGTAGAGAAGATCTGTTTAGTTCTTTGAGGAACTTCCAGACTACAGTCCAGAGTGGTTATGCTAGTTCACATTCTTACCAATAGTGCACATCCCTGCCAACATTTGTTGTTGTTCAAATTTACCATATTGGCCAATCTAACTTTGGTGAGATGGAATCTCAGAATTGTTTTGATTTTCATTTCCTTTATGGCAAGGGATTATGAGAATTTCATCATGTGTTGCTTTTTATTCTTACTTCTTTTCCTAAGTCCCTTAGCTCCCTTACCCATTTAATGATCAGTTTATGAGTTTGGGGAGGGGTTAGTTTCTTGAGCTCCTTCTATGTATTTTGGATATTAGGCCTTTGTCTGATATATTGCAAGAGACAGTAGGAAAAACAGAACTTATAGGTACAGGTAGAAACTTCTTGAAAAGAGTTCCAGGGGCACAACAAATAAGAGAAAGACTTGGCTAGTGGGGCTACAACAAAATAAAATGTTTCTGGACAGCTAAGGACATTGTTTCTAGAATGAGGGCCAACAGGTTAGGATAAGATCTTTTGAGCAATATATCAAAGCTATTCCTAATGCTTGGGAGAACTGGTGACCCTAGAGAAGTAGATGGAGCAGTGAGGAGGGCTTTCAACAATACCACACTACATAAGGAATCACACCAAAGCTGTGAACAGTGGGAGAGTAGGAGAGATTAGGAGATAGAACATGACAGAGGGGCTAATCTGATGAACATATCATATATGCACATGAGAAATACCATGATGAAACTCCTTAGAACAATTAATATGCACTAAAAATGACAGACTAACAACAGGCTCTTTTGGGGTTCCCACTGTTGGTGGGGGAAGTCAATGGCGAAGGTGAATATGGGTGAATATGATCAAAGTGCTATCTATCCATGAATGAAACCATGACATCCATGAATGAAACAATGAAACCTGTTGAAAGTGTTCTAATAAGGGGGACAGGAGGAGATAAAGGAAAGAGATGGAGGGGTGAGTTTAACAGGGTACAGTATATGTGTGTTAATAAAAAATCTTAATCAAATAAGAATATAATGATGTGTGTGTATGTGTGTGTGAGAGAGAGAGAGAGAGAGAGAGAGGAGAGAAAAGAAAAGAGAGAGAGGAGAGGGTGAGGGGGACCGAAGGGGGAGCAGAAGGAGAAAAGCTACAGTTTGTGGCCTCTCCAGGGGCCCAATCAGCATTCCTAAAAGGTTCCAGGGGCCCAATGATCAGTCTTGTGAGCTTACTCATCCCCACCCAACCAGATTTCTCCAAGAGCCAACTGGAAAACTCCTGATTCATTTCTACCAGCATGCCAGGAAAAACTGACCCTTCTCCACCTAATCCTCAGTTCCCAGAGGAAGGGATAAAAGGAGACCCCAGGTATTGAGGAAATGCTAACACTGAATATGATGATCTTTTTTTTTTAAAGCTTCTCAAATACTTTCTATTTTTTTCTTTTCTTTTTGCTAATATTATCTTAAGCCTGTATCAAGCAGATTGTGGCCTTATTAAGAAGGAAATGGAAATATAAATAAAACACAACACAGTGCCTGGACAGTATGTTAGCTACTGCTTTCAAAACTGGCTCAGAGCCAGAGGAAGACTTTATAGCAAGAGGGAAATGGTGGGAGTCATCTCTTTTTTGTTCTTGTTGTTTTGTTTTTGTGCCAGTCCTGAGGCTTGAACTCAAAACCTAAATGCTGTCCCTGAGCTTATGTTGCTCAAGAATAGTGTTCTACCACTTGAGCCACAACTCCATTTCTGGTTTTTTGGTAGTTCATTGGAAATAAGAGTCTCACAGACTTTCCTGCGTAGGCTGACTTTCAACCATGATCCACAGATATTGTTGAAAAGTGAGAAATCAGAGAAGCCACATTTTGAAGGATCAAATCTTGGAATCTTTATTAAAAAGCTGGCGACTGCATGGTAGACTCCTATCTCAAAGACCAGCAACCAGCAAATACACTTTAACACTGTTAGGAAATTGTGCTATGAAGGCCAGAACGGAAAGAAAGAACAAAAACAATACCAACAAACCAATTTAACTCCAAAAGAGAGCTGAATTGGGATGCCATGTTGACTGGAGAAGAGCCAGGAGATGGAAGACATGAACACAGAGACATGTGGTATGGCGTAATGGCGCCTGAGCTGGTCCAGGTCTAAATGGGGTCAGGTCAGGGGGCAGGGTCACAGGAAACTCCCAGCCCCAGGCACTGGACTGACAGGTTTAGTAACCTATCAGCCAAGTGCTCACCCCTGCCTGCAGGCATTCAGACCCACCCATCACCAGGGAGGTAGGGGCTTCACCTTCTCCCACCATGGAGATGAGATGGCAGACCCTACCATCCACCATGTGGCCAAGATAGCACTGTCCAGACCTGATTTTCCTATTTCAATATCAACCTCCTGAGTAAGCTGAGTAGCTTACTCTTTTTGGTCCTTTCATATTTTCCTGCCACTCAATTTACCTACCAATCAGAAGCAAGTGTTCTTAACATCCTTTTCTTCTGAAACACACTGGTAGGGCATTTCTTAACCGAAAAGAGACTAACAAGATTCTTCCTTTTACCCATGATCAATTATCAGGATGAGAAAAATCATTTTGCTAAATTTCAGGAGTCCTCTGGTGTGACCCAGATTTTTTCTCTCTCCTCAGTGTTATTAAATCCATTATGATTGCCATTCTAATCATGGCCTTACAGAAAGATCCTGACTTTCCATTTTCCCCATTCACAGTTTTCTGTATTTGGCAGTCTTGGCACTGGGGATCTGGGGTGTTCTGGGTCCCCCTCCCCTCTCCCGCTGGTTCTATTTACAACTTCATACTGTTCCCACACAGTTACAGATGGGTCCTCAGGCCTTTGTCTACCACAGATTTCTTTCTGGATGGAATGTGTGAGGAGTGACCTAGATTTTTTTTTTAAATGCCCACAGTCTCTTTGAAATAGCCATGACTTCAAAGGCAGAATCTATCCTGGAGAATACAAACATAAGATTTCAGCTGGGAGAAACCCAGAGAATTTATAATTTACCGTTTAATAGGATTTGGTGGTGTTTTTGCATTGGCAAAGAGAACACATTCTGCTGCAGCAAACCACTTCTTTGGATCAGAGTCTAGCACCACATGGCTTAGAAGGCAAAAATAATCTTACCATCTAGCTGAGAGCAAGGGCTATTGTACTTTATAATTGTAACTCCTAAAAAGCTACATAAGCTGTGATTGAAGAGAAGAGACATGTAACCAGTTGCAAACGCTTCTTGTTTTTGTGTGCGCCTGGTCACATTTTTTTCCCCCTAAGTCTGGTCTTAGAGCAAAAATCCCTATTTCTAAATTTCATCTGAAAGTGTGATAGAAAAACAAAAATAACCACCTCATTTGAAATTTCCTGCCACTGTGAGGCTGTTTCTGAGGTACTCTCTGATTGCCAACAGCATAATGTGCCCTTAAGGCAGATCAGATTCATAAACTAGGACTTTGTAAGCTTTATCTCCACAATTAGTCTGGGAATAGTACCTTGAATTCATTATGTTTTTCAAATTAAATTTTAATTGATGAATTTTTCATGCATGCTGTATAAAATAATCAGTATCCTGATGTGTATTTGTTCAGTATTTGCACTCTGCTTGCTGGAAAACATACAAGGCGAGATTATTGTTCATGGCTAGTACAAAAAGATTTTTTAAATGAAAACTTAAGACTTAAAGGGACCAAATAGGAAAAACTAATGATTCCTCATTTGGAACTCAGTTCCATTGCTTGTATTACAGACTGTATAAAAGTCAAAATTTGTGCCATTGTTAGTATATGCACCTTCAGATCAATGTTAGTGTTTGGTGTAATTGTTAATGCGTCTGTCAGTTTCACTAAAGGGCAAAATAGTGTCCTAAATTTTACCCTGTGCCTGGACAGCCACCTCCTGGTTTTCCTTTCCAGCTTCCTCCTTGGTTGACCCATACCATTCATCCCTTTGCTCTGCTGGCTTGGTTTGGACTCAGCCTGGTGACCCTGCCCTCACCTGGTCCAAATGTCTTAGCCAACCAACTCACCTAGCTACCTGGAAATCACAGAGGCGATCTACCCTGTCCTGTGACCTGTCTGTGAGATAAAGAATTCACGCATGACCCAACTTAGTGAAAGTGATTGGAAAAAGTTTATTAGGACACACTTTCAATAGACTGGAAGTGGGCCATCTCTAGGGAAAGAATGACAATTATTTTTATCCTTTACACATTTTTATTGACATATAAAGGGTTTGGTCTCTATTCAGGACCAGCCATAGAGACATAGTCATTGTCCCAAAGGTAAGAAGGTTACATTTGGCCTTTAAAATGGGAAGTGGGGTGGGGGAGGGGAGGTATAATTGCCCTAGGTAGGAAAGATTTGTTGTTTCAGGAACTATTTGTTGACCCACCTTTGGCTGAAATGAAGCCTTTCATTCATTCTGACCTGATAAGGTGCCAGGGAACTTCAGGAGGCTAAGACCTAGAGGATCATGGTTCAAAGCTAATACAGACAGAAAAGTCCTTGAGATTCATCTCCAATTAACTAGCAAAACGTAGGGCTGGATACATAAGTAGTAAAGCACCCTATAGTGAGAAAAAAAAAAAAAACAAAGCAAAACCAGAACACAGTCTTCATGCAATTCCATGACTTTGGTAGGCTACATAACTTAATTGCCATGATTTCTTCAAAGACCATGTGATCTCATCTTCCATTTCAAATTTTCTTCACCTTTCCCCATCAATCATGGCTAATGACTACCTATCAATTCCAGCTTGCCCTCTGACCCTGTATGAATTCCCTTCCATTTCCCTCAGAGTAGGCCTTCCTCAGGGCCCAGGCTCCAGGATTCTCTCTCTGTATTCACCATTCTCATGAAATGGATCAACTATTGAGCAGTAGATGAAACTCTGAAAAACAAACAAGTATATTCTTTGCATTAGAGAGTCTTAAAGCATCAGAGTACTGTTTTTTTCTTTTGGATATCAGGCATATATTGTTTAATGATTTACAATCCTTAGTTCACACTTCATCATTGTTGTCAATGATTTCTACAAGCTCCCCATTTTGTGTTATTAAGAAAAGTAAGATTGATTATTTACTTACTTATTTTCCTATTCCCATAGCTAATTCCCTTTCTTCCATTCCTCTGCAGAAAATTATTCTGGAGTGTTTGTGTGAATTTTTCAGTCAAATGTGTTGCTACAAACTACTCATTGGTGTGTGTGGGTGGACATGTCTGCAGTATCAGTGTGTGTGTGTGTGTGTGTGTGTGTGTGTGTTACAGTTTTCATTATGTTTCTTTCCAAATTACTTTTTTTTTTTGCCAGTCCTGGTCCTTAAACTCAGGGTCTAGGCACTGTCCCTGAGCTTTTTGCTTAAGGTTACCACTCTACCACTTGAGCACAGACCCACTTTCATCTTTTTCTAGTTATGTAGTACTGAGGAATCAAACCCAGGGCATCATGCATGCTGGGCAAGCACTCTAGCACTAAGCATATTCCCAGCCCCTCTCCAAATTACTTTTAAGATTCATAATACAGATCATCCTCCTGATGCCCTTGTCATATTCCAAGAGCACTCCACTCACTCCACTATTACCTCACTAACTTAGGACAGTTAGTGAGTTATCATCTTCTGTATTCTGAAGATAAACCCTGCACTGAGGTGTTAAGTATATGGCCAAAAGCCATAGAATTAGTAGACAAGAGTCCAGGTATCATCCCTGGCAAGCCCAGCCTATCCTTCTATGGTCTACCTTTCCCTAGTCAGTATTTGCTCACTTCCTCTTCCATTTTACACTCTCCCTCAGTTCTCCTTCTGGGACTGAGTCCCAGAGTAGGGTGCGGTTCTGAAAAACTGTATTTCAGGGTGGGGTTCTGAGGAACTATATTTCAGGCTTCTGCCACTATTCAGTACAAAGTCCACTTGGTTCACATCATCTTGTTTTTAACTAAATATTCAATGGAAGACTATGAGACCAGCATGTTAAAATTCTTAATGACATGATCCGCATTCATTTTGTATTGTTACTATAAAAATCTTCACAAGCTGGGCGCCAGTGGCTCATGCCTGTAATCCTAGCTACTTAGGAGGCTGAGATTTGAGGATCCTGGTTCAAAGCCAGCCAGAGCAAGAAAGTCCATGACTCTCTTGTCTCCAATAAATCAATAGAAAACCAAAAGTGGCACTGTGGCTCAAGTGAACACTAGCCTTGAGCTGAAAAGCTCAGGGACAGCGCCCAGGCCGAGAGTTCAAGCCCCTTAACCGACAAAAAAAATAAAAAATAAAAAAGTAAATATCATCACAAATTTAGTGGCTTAAAAGAACATCTGTATTTTCCCACCGTTTCTGAAGCCAGAATTTCACATGACTTAAACTGACTGTTGTGCCTTGGGTCTCAGAAGATTGAAATCAAGGTGTCAGCAGACCAAGGTTTTTATCTGAACGCTCTGGGGTAGAAGCTGACTCGAAATGGAAGCTGGTGGTTGGCAGGATTGTGCTTCTCACCATCATGGGGCTACGTTGCTGTCTCCCCACGGACTGCCAGCCAGAAGCCCCTCTCCGCACTTGCAAGCCACCTACACAGCCTCCTGCTGCACCTGCATTTTCACATCTACAGCAGCCCACTGAGGCTCTTCTGTTTGCAACCCTGCTTCCCCTCTGCTGCTTCTCAAGTGTCTCCAGGCAAAGTTCTTCATGTCTGAGCACTGATTAGAGTAGGCCCACCTCCAACACTCAGAGTCCATTCCCTATTTTATGGTCTGTAAGCTTAGTTAGTCACCAAGTCCTTTGCCCTATAATATAATTCAGTCATATGCTCCTAGGATTAGGGCATGGTCGATTTTTTTTTTAATGTGGCAGGGGACATCTGACCACCACGAAGCTTTAACAGGAACCTAGAGTCAGCATTCCAAATATCAGCAATAACAGCACAAGTAATAGATAATTCAGGAATTAAATTGTTAGTGCCATAGAGGTGCTTATTTGGAATGAATTCTGACTGTACTTGAAAGACTGGAAAGTGGAGATGATTAAGATGAAATCTTCTTATCTATGGCCCAGACTGGCAAGGAGTTGTTGCTGAAAATTGTTGAGAGAACTTTTGTTGTCATTTGTAGTGACAAAGGGTACCTGAATTCCAGGCAATGGGATCCATTGCTTAGCAGACTCTGGTTATTGCGATGATTACTGTAAAGGTGAATATGAGGAAATGGTTGCTTTCAGAACTCATTTACTTAAAGACCCAGAAAGTCAATCCATCTCCTGTGTACCTGGATACTGGGGCAGTTAAGCCTACATTGCATTGTACAGGGGGTATGGGTATACAGCCCCGGGTAACCCAAGAAACATTTCCTGAAAGAAGCAACTGCCAGCTGCTTTTGAGTCTCCTAGTTTCCATTGCAGACCCTTTGCTGCACTCTAGTAGACCGACTGAACAGTCACCATATAACCTTGGGTATTGAGGAAGGGTGACGCTATCCAAAAAGAAATGTACTCTTTACCTGACTTAGTAACTGTAATGCCTCTGTGCATCACCTTTATAATAATAATAATTTAAAAATTAAAAAGTGTAATAAAACCTGGGTACTTCCCAGGTTCAAAGCTTTTAGCTCCTGACCAGTCACATACCAAGTGGACTTGAATGTTGCCTCTGCTCTCATCTAGCTATTTAAGACTGGAAAAAAAAATCTCCTGGAAGCAAAATGAAGCTTAGCAATAATTGCCTTTAGCTCTGTCAGAGTTTATGTTATGACCAAAATAACTGAAAGACCTACTGGTGCTTGGTACCAGAAATAAGCATTCAGAAATGGCCATGATCATCACACATTAGTTCTAAGAATGCCTGGGGAAATGTAGAGCATTAGTTCCATTCAAAATTTAGATAGACAACCAATGTTTTAGGATGAGTACATCCCAAAGAGTAAATAATTAAGTGGAACTGAAGTTATTCTGAAACAGTGTTTTTATTTACTAAATGCAGCCACTGTAAGTATTTAATTTGATCCTCATGAAACCAGTGTAGTTGGATACTTTTCTCGTTTTGCAGGTGAGGAAACTGAGGCTCAGAAAAGGCAGTTCAAAATAATGACAAGCACAATAAATTACAGGACTTGTTTTGCTTCCAACCAAAGTCCCTCCAGCCCCCAAATAAAATGTTCTAGTTAGTCTCTGATATTTTTCTTTCTTTGTCTTCATCCCATGCCCAAAGTTCTTACCATTGCCACCTAAACAGTTTTTGTGCAGGGACTGTTGATCTAAACTGCAGAAGGAGGGCACCAGGGGCCCTCTGGACTCCAGAGAAGAGAGCTGACTTCAAACCCAAGGACTGAGACAAGGCAAATTCAAAAGAAAGATGGAGGGCTGGGAAGGTGGCTCAGTGGTAGAGTGCTTGCCTTGCATGCATGAGGCCCTGGGTTCAATTCCTCAGCACCACATACACAGAAAAAGCCGGGAGTGGCGCTGTGGCTCAAGTGGTAGAGTGCTAGCCTTGAGCTGAAGAGCTCAGGGACAGTGCCCAGGCCCAGAGTTCAGGTCCCACAACCGGCAAAAAAAAAAAAAAAAAGAGAAGAGAGACAGAGTTCGGACTAAGTATTGCCCACTATGAAGTCACTGTAGTTGAGAGTCCATGAGATTTCACTAAGCTAGGCCAGAGTTAGCCTTACTCATGATGACATTACAAAGGAAGGGGGAGAAAAACTTTAGAGTCAATTTTTGAGTTATCTTGTGAGGATAGGCCAATTTAGAAGATTTCATCAAAGACCTGGAGTACAAGAAGCATACATACATTTCTGGTATTCCCCCAAGACCCTGTCTTGGGTTCCTCATAGTCTCTGCAGAAGAACTTGGAATTCTTATTTCTGCAAGCACAACAAACCCCACTTTTCTATTTTAAGTATATACCCAGAAAGAAAATAAAAACCCACATAAGAGGTTAGGGTTACACACATGTAGCTAATATAGAACCTCTTCTGTAAAGGAGCAGAATCTGGAGTCCTTCACACACACACTGTGTCCAGGATCCTGTGTTCCCCCTCCCCCCCACCTCTCTATAGAGCATCTGTCTCCCCAGCTATTCCCACAACCTCTTTCTATGTTTTTGTGACAATGATAGTTTTTATTTTCATTGATTTGCTTGGTTTGGTAGAAGAGCTGAATTTGGGGAATTATTTTTAATCCTCATTAAAAAAAATCCTCCCCATGTTTCCTCTTCTATATTTAGTACAGCCTGACTTGGCATCTCTTTAAGAAGAAATCTCTACACAGGGTAGAAATGCTTATGTGAGCCCAAAGTCAACCGGGCTGGCCAAGTGGGCCAGAGCGATGCTGCGTCTGCCTGGTACCTGTTTCTCAGCTCATGGCTGCACACTCAGATTGAGAGTATCTGCTTTGGGCCTGAACTGGTCATTCACTCAGATCAGCAAGATGCTGGGCTCAGAGACCTGCAACATGTCTCAAAGCTGAATTGTTGACCACTTATACCAGGTTCCTTCATAAAAGACAGATTCCTGGGACCCCTACAAGACATACAGCCAAAGCAGGATCTGTAACTAAAAATAATGGTTCATAAAGCTTTGTGTTTGAAAATGTACTGTGCTGAAAAAATTATTTGGAGCTGGGCACCTGCAGCTCATGTTTACAACCCCAGCTACTCAGGTGACTGAGACATGGAGTACCATGGCTCAAACCCAGACTGGGCAGAAAAGTCCATGAAATTCCATCTCTAAAATAGCCTGTAAAATGCTGGACTGTCTCGGGTGGTAGCTTGCCAGGCATGAGCAATCAAGCTCAGCGAGCATGAGGCCTCTAAGCTCAAGCCCCAGTATTGGCAAATAAAAAACAGTAATATTAAAAATCCACACAAAGAATTGAGAACTACGTAAGACAATTTAGGTCATTTAAGCATGAATGCATTTTAAAAGTAGCTTAAGCACGAATACATGTATTCTTATGTATTGAAACTACAAATTGAATATCCTGTGGATTTTTTCCTATTAACTTGCAATGTCCGCTCTCTCTGGGAATTAGTGAATGTATTAGTTAGATTATAGTTAGAGGAATTATCCTTTTTTCCTGGCCTGCTTGTGATTTTCCTCCCTTGTCCAGCATCTGTTGTGCCCTGTTTGTTTTTATTCCAGACTGGTCTCTGTGGGGTGGCTATCCCACTCAGTGGGGCCTGGGACTGTCTAGATCTTACACACTGGGGTGGCACCTCTTGGGTGTCTGTGCTCTTTCTCATTCCCTAATTATGCAGAACGAAAGTTGTTCCCACAGAGTCCAAATTTCTCTTTAAGATCCCCAAACCCAGAGACACAAGGTGCAGCTCTCATTCTGCCCCTGGGCTCTGAGCTTCCTACAGGTTTCCAGTCACTGTCCCACCACCGCTGGTCACTCATTTTAGGGCATGAGAAGAACTTCTAGCTCAAGACAACCCTCACTCCCCTGGAAAATTTTCCTCATCCATACAAAAACACTTCACAACATATCCTGTTTTCAAACATTCTTAAAGTCACCTAAAGTCATCCTGTCACACACACTACCCTGTCATGCACAACCCTGCCAACCTGTCTGCAGGTGAATGAATGAAAGGACTCCTCTCTTCTGGAAGGGTTGTGGCTTTCTCCAGAGCACCCAGAAAAATGGCAGGTGCATTGAGGAAAGGAGCTTGTGGGAAGCTTGTTTGTCTCCTGAGTGTTCTGTCTTCACAGAGAGGACCGATGGTGGGAGAGGCAGATTCGAACCCGTGGTTCATGTTCTAGGCAGAGATGAGCATGTGTCACATGCAGAGATGCTGCTACTGCTGCTCTCTGCATGAGGATGACCAGGTCATAATCCAGGGGCATTCATAACAGGAGCTTTGGATGCTTGAGGAAGAGTCAGTGAAAGTGAAGAAAGTTCCTCTTCCTCCTCCTTGGGGAATAAGTGTAGTTGATGCCACCAGGTTCCAAGAGAGGTGGAGTTTTAATCAAACATGAAATCATTGTTGATGATGAAAATAACATAACAAGTGGAAAAAGAGAAATCTACTGTTGCTTTGTAGGTATTGATGGATTTATAATGAGGTCCTCTGAAGTGGGAGTTGAATTTTAAACCTTTCTTGGATTTTGTTCAAATTCAATTTTCCAGAGAATGAGGTGCTACAATTTTTTAAATCACTCTAGAGAATTAGTCTTTCACAAAAATTGTCTATGTCATACAGAAAACATTCTATAATGAAAGGCAATAGAGATCTGTAATTACATGAAATGAGAATTTTCTAGTCAATGTGGGCAGGGAACCAGATCAAGTTGGAAAATCTGTGCTATGAAACTTTGATCCTCTAGTGAATAAAGCACCAAGACAGCTGCTTACCTTTATTTATTTTTAACCAGAATCACTTTAACAATCGATATTACATAGGACCGATTTAACTAAACTGAAATCTGATTTACTAAACAACCTTCCTCAAAAGTGGTATGCCTATAATCTTTAAATTGATTTAGCAGTAGAAATCCAAGATTTTATAAAGGGATATGCAGATTTGTGACACTGGATCCAAGATACTCATTCACTTATTCAAAGACGTTGATTTGTACCCAAAACTAGACTAGCCAACACATGTAATAAGTATTCTTTCCTTTAGTCTTTCAAATACTAGTAATTTTGTGAGGATGTTTCCAAAGATTAAAATTTCCTAAAATTAAAAAGAAGTTTCCACTCTAATCTTACCCCTAAACTGGTACTAACAACCCTTTGTTAATCCCACTGAAATTTTTTAATGAATTTGTCTATGGTTTCTCCTTTACTTAAATAATCTTATACATACATATTTTTATTTTCTTTATACTGTATATCATATTAGACAGTATATATGTATATACATATATATATGAACAAAACCTTTGTAACTATGTTTGCTTTATTGTCTAAGACAGCATGTAGAGCTATGTCTCATTTTACTTAATTATATAGTATGCTGTTTTTTAATTCCTTAATTAAAATTAATTCCCTAATTAAAATTTCCTAATTAAAAATGATAAATTTGCCATAACATTTTTAATGGCATTTATATGCAAATAATTCTTCCAATGAATGTACATTCGAATATAATTGCTGTATTAAATTGTAATTTAACCTTATATTTTAATTGGAATTAACATTTTAAATTTTTATAAGTGCCAGATTGGTTTTGTATGGACTATGGAACTTCAAAGCACCCCATTTGTGTGTGTAAGTTCCCCACACTCAAGCCAGTACTTGATACAGTAGAGAAAGAAATACCTTAGCTAGTCTAGCTGGGCCCCTGGGACTGACAGAAGGTAGACTAACAGAGTGAAAGAAACAGAAGCTCACTGACATTAGCCTGCTGCACTGCTATGTACCCAGGAGTGCTCAGCATGCAGAATGCAAAGGGGTGGTTAGAATTTGGGCTTCTAGAGCATCTTAACAAAAGAATAGTTCCTTTTTAGAGAAAGGACAAGACAAAAGAAAAGGCCTTTGAGTTCCTAGGACTGCCAATTGTAAGGAGGCAACTTAGGGGAAACTAATGGAAGATAAAGGCTAGTTAATAAAAGCTTGATTATGTAGATTCTTCTGGTATTCAGATAAAAGTCTAAGGTTATCTCCTGTGATTGAGTTCTGTCCTTCATGATACCCTTCAACATTATCAATATTGGAGTCTAATAATGGCTGAAGATAATGGCTTGTTTTCATTTTAATTTACATTTCTGAGATAATCAATAGAGCTCAAACAGTTATTGGACCTGTGAGGGCTCAGAGCATGATACCTCAGTGTAAGATGACTTGACACACTAAGTAATTTGAAAGCATGGAGACTGGGAACCCCACTGAAGCCAAAAGGCCTCTCTGACCTTCTCCTATCTCCTTCCTTCCCCTTCCTTCCTCACCTTGGAACAGATCATAGAAAGCAGAATTGCCCTACCCCAATCGGGTCATATAACCGGAAAGTTCTCTACTCCCATCCAAGACATACGATGAAGGAAAGCTACTCTGGCTTCCTTCTCTCTCTCCTGCGAAGATCCCTTGGTGACAGGTACACTGTCGTATAGGACAAAAGAAGGAAGCAGAGGGAGGCTTTGATGAGGCCCTCTTACCCAAACACAACAGCCTACTTCTCTCACATGTTCTCCTGCTCCTGTGTCATAGAAAACTTGTTAGGTAAATTTGTTATACTTTTTTCATTGTTAATCAAGCCATGGAAACTTGTGGCAAGTGAAAGAAAATATTCCTTTTCTTCCATATTGACTTGTTCCATTTTCTGCCTATGTCCTGAGCTCATTTCTCAAGTTTATCATTTGTTTGTCCATTTGCCAGAAGCTCATTGAAATATAATCCTTTGTTATGTCTATTGCAAACATTGTCTCCCAGGTTATTTCTCTGTTTGTCTTCTGGCTTTAGTTTTTGGTGGTTGTTTTTGACCACAGAAGCTTTTAATTTGTAGATAATTTCTATCGGTATGATTTATGACATTTTCCCATCTCGCTTAAAAAAAGCTTATCGTACCTACAATCTGTGCCTCAAAGGCTCAAAGATATCTGCATGTTGAAGCCTATGTTGTCATTTGGAGCTAGCTTGTGCTTACTTTTCAGAACCCTTTCCATACAATTTTGCATAGTGTCTTCCTATGCTTCCTCCTCAAAGTGTTCCTCTATTTTGGAAGAGGAAGGTTATTTGCTATTGTTGTGTGTTTTGTTTTGTATTTTTGCAGACTTGATTTGCTCTGTCAAAGAAAAAAATATCATGGGAATTATTTGCACAGATGTGTTCATTTTTCAAGAGATCTAGAGAGAAGAAAATGCATAATGCAGAGACAGTGACGACAGACACAGAACCTATTCCTCATGACTTTTTGCATGCAGGCTTCACCCAGCCATTAAAACATTAGTGTCACCATATGCCAGGGTCATGCTTTTTTGATCTTCCTCAACAATGCACCTGTTACAGATTGCACTCCTCAAAGATTATTCACAGACAGCTCTCCCATGCGATGACTTTCTAGAACTTTAGTGTTCTAATTCTCCTCCTCTTGAGTCTAGGTGAAATTGTAGTTTACTTGTCTCCAACTGGATGAAGCAAAACCAACTCCATTGGCCTCCCAACCTTAGAGGAGAGTGCAGCTTCTACAGTATTAGGTAAAAGTTTGCTCAGAAAGCTGAAATACATGTTCTCCAACTCTTGAGCTGCCATCTAAGTGGTTTCCTTATGTGAGTCCTTCAAGCTGTAACTAAAGCTAAACTAGCTTTACAGGGAAGTGTGTGAACACATACACACACACACACACAAACACACTCATATGTGTAGCCACATATACATTATATGTATGCATAAATATATGTATTTATCCATATACTCATATATATGTATATATATTTATAAGTTCAAACATATTACATATTTATATGTTCAAATTTGCATGTTTAAACTTGTGTGCATGTGTGTACACACACTCATCTATATAGAGAGAATGAGGTCCAGTCTGCTTGACTCCACTGGTGTATGAGAGATCATAATCCAGGATTTCCCAACTATAGAAACCAAGAGTGATCACACACGCACACACACACACACACACACATACACACATACTGTTTTAAGTCACAAAGTTTTGAAGTGGTTACTTAGACATCAATAAATAGCCAGAATTATGGAACAATCTACATACTGTGTCCTCTAACCCATTTCAGCCCTTCACTTGATATGCCCAGGTAAAATCTCTTTCATCAAGTATGACCAAAACTGTCCTTTCTATCAAAATGTGTTGTTTAAATGTTCCTACTTTGGCCTGGTGGTTCAGCTCCCGTTAAGGAAAAAGGAACACCTTTTGGATAAGGAAGGATCTTTTGAAATGTAAGCTTTTGTCTTAAAATGGTTTCTTTTCTTTTTTAAAGTAAGTTTTTATTGTGAAAATACTGTACAGAAGGGTTACATGAGCAAGGTAATGAGTGCATTTCTTTTTTTATTGTGAAAATACTGTACAGAGGGGTTACAACTACATGGGCAAGATAACAAGTACATTTCTTTTTTTATTGTGAAAATACTGTACAGAAGGGTTACAATAACATGGGCAAGATGATGAGTACATTTCTCATCAAGCATTGTAGCCTCCTCCTTCGTTTCCCCTTCCCATCCCTTCCCATCCTCCCCCCGCCCCCCAATCCTTCCCGCTCCCGCCCCCCCCACACCAAAGTTGTAAAGTTCGTTTTCGACATAACAACTTGTACATCTCATTGTTGCAATGGGTCCACCTGAATCCCTATTTAAACGATTTGTTTTTCCCCTTCCCCTCCACAAATTATACCAACATCAAATACAGTGAAAGCAGGGGTTATACTGTGGGGGAGGGACATACAAAGCAACATAGAAATAATCGTATAAATGTGTTAGATAAGGTGATGTTAGGGAAATGAACCCTAAGATATGTATTCAAATGTTTTTTTTTCTTTCATGCGATTGTTTCTAACACATTTTCAAGATAGACTTAAGGCACACCTGAGATTGTTCAAGAAATAGCAGAGAATATTACTTTTTTTAGATTACTTGTATACTGTTAATGTTATTTCAAAGTCACCTTACGTACGCACATCTTATGCTATTCACACTAGTCAATCACCAGCAGATTGTGAACCTGAGCTCAACCAATCAGAGCAAAATGATGGAGCCTACTGTATTAGGGATAAATAGAGGACTAGCCTGCCTGCTCTGTGTGCTTGCTTGCCAGATTTTTGGCTGATAGCACATCCTTCTGCAGAGGTAAGGTTGTCCTTGCTGAGACAATTCCTTATTTTTGTGTATATTTTTGTGACTCAAAAGATTCTTGGAGAGCATATTTCTAACACAAGTCCCAAGGAATGGGGAAGCTCCTGAGAAGTCTGAAAGAAAGGGTATGCCTTCACATCTTGGCATACTCTTAGAGATACTCATAAATGAGCACAGGTTTTCAGGTTGCCCTGATTTGTCTCTGCCTTCTCTTGCTTCATTTCCCTGCATACACACCATTTTCAAGGTAACCTATGAAAGTAATTGACCTATATCCTTGCCTGGTTTCAGCTGTGCTCAAAACAAGCCCACACAGCCAGAGGTACAGGTGCATTATTAAATGAAAGCTCATGCTTTTCCACTAAGCTCACTGACAAGCTCAATGGTGTATGGCAAGCCACACGCCATGCCTTCTTGGCCTCCTTATTTGTGACTTGTGCAATTCCTACCATACTTCCTTCTCATGGGACTTGATTCAGTGAGATGATTGCTAGCTAATTTCCTGCCTCTTGCCTTCCTTCATAAGATTCTTCCCAGTCATGTTTACTATTTTGTGTTCAATGGCTTCTCAAAGAATGCAGGTTCTACAGGAGGAGGGACACATGGGTGTTACCTGAGATGGCTGGTGGCCAAGGTACTTTCTAATCCCCATTGGGGGAATAGACAATGCCTCACCGGATAGGGTCACAGGCCTAAACTCTGTGGCAGACTCCATGTCAGCTACATATTCACCAGACAAGGTAGAAAAAAAGCACTATGAGCTTTTGCTCTCTTATTGTTCCATTGTCACCATCGTGACAGACCTTATTTTTAAAAATCAGCTGCTTCTCTGTGGAAACAATGTAGGTTGAACACTGGCCTTGAGGAAGTTGCAAAGATTATGACTTAATTCTTATAGACCTCTATGGGATTTCTCTTCTATATTAGTTTTTCTTTTAAATGTCCTTTATTCCAAGATAATAATCGAAGATAAAATAAAAACTCAAGGAAGCATCTTCTGGATTTCTTCAAAGATTACATGATTCACTCATAGGAAAAAAGATATTGGTGGGGGACTTGAAAACAAAATCAAATACATGCAAAAATTCACAGGAAGCAGCAAAAGAAGCCTATGGGGTGGTGAGTATTGAACCTTGATTGAGAGAGTTTTATTTTTTAAATAAAAGCATGAATTCCTACCATTAGACCAAAACTGGGAATAACTGCATCTGGAATCTGGTACGTCTCATTAATGATTAGAGCCCTGATCCAACATAAATTCAGAATCCAAATGATTGTTCCTAAGTCAATTTAAATAATGGCACAATTTGGTCTAGGCATCGTGGCTTACAGTTGTAATCCCAGTTAATTTGAAAGCAGAAATCAGGAAGATCAGGGTTCAGGGTCAGCAAGAGCCCATCTCAACAAATAATCTAGGTAGGGTAGAATGTTTCCATAGTCCAAGCTGTGCAAGAGGTAGAGGTGAGAGGTGAGAGGACTGTCTTCTGAACTGAACCCAAACAAAAATGAGACCTATGTGAAAAACAACTAAAGCAAAAAAGGATGGGGTGTGGTTTAAGTGGTAAGTACCTGTCTTACAAGTGTGAGGGCCTGAGCCCAAACCCCAATATATCCAAAAGAAAATGGCATAACTAAGAAGATACAAGGATATCCGGGACAGAATGATCAAATGAGGTGACTAGAAAAGAGAAAGAAACCCATACCCTCATCACCAGTTTGTGTCGACTATGAATTCACAAGCATGCCAACCACCAAAGCCTTAGAACTGGATTTGATTTTCAAATCATGTGGCAAATTCTGGCCCTTCCCAGGAGATTTCCTTAGAAGAAGTCAAATGTAAGACAAAAAATGTTCCCACTATCCAGAAGTTCTAGAAAATAGGGCAAATACAAGATTGTAGATAGACCCAAATGCAATTCAGTTTTCATTCATAGAAACTAGAATTAGGTAGATTACAAAGATGAGCTTTTGAACTTCTTTCAAAAGTTATGTGTGCCAATTTGAGTATTTGCACAATCTGTCCACCTACTTCTTTTATGATAAAGCTTTATAATAGGTAATGATTCATCTAGACAGAATTTTAAATTTGTCCTAGGGATCAAACCCAGAGCCTCAAACACACAAAGGCAATCATTCAATCTCTTGAGCCATGCTCTAGCCCTTCTGTTTGTATTTTTGAAGTATTTTTATGTTGTTATTGCTAAGGTTTTTTTTAACATAGGGATTTTTTTATTTTATTGTAAAAGTGATGTATAGAGGGGTTACATTTACTTAAGAAAGGTAATGAGTACATTTCTTTTTAAGCAGTGGAAATAGGGATACTTTTTACAAATTGGATCTTTGCCTAGGCCAACCTCAAATTTCAGATCCTCCTGTTTTCCACCTCCAATATCTAGGGTCTATGGGTATGCACCATTATACCCAGATGGAAATCAGAAAAAAAATGGAAAATTATGGACTTAATGGGTCTTCAGGAAATGTATGATTGTGTAGATAAGTTTATTACTATAAATCTGGCTCAGTACAATGGTTTACATTTCTTTCTGGGAATTTAAGCCTTAGTATTAGAAACCTGAGTTTTTAAACTATGTTTCTGCTTTTCATAAACTAGGCGATGCAGGTAAATTTTAATCTCTAAACCTTATCAATAACCTTATCTTTCACCTCAGAGAATTTTGGGGGTTTTGTTTGTTTTTAAATTTAATTTAATTTAATTTTATTTTTTTGTCAGTCATGGGGCTTGAACTCTGGGCCTGGGTGCTGTCCCTGAACTCTTCAGCTCAAAGCGAGCGCTCTACGGCTTGAGTCACAATGCCACTTCTGTTTTTCTAGTGGTTTATTGGAGATAAGAGTTTCATGGACTTCCTACTCAGGCTGGTTTTGAACCGTGACCCTCCGATCTCAGCCTCCTGAGTAGCTATGATTACAGGCGTGAGCCACCGGCGCCCGGCTTGTTTTGTTTTTATACAGGGCCTCACGTTTGCTAAATGGGTACTTTCTCATTTGGGCCGTGCCCCTAACATTTTCTTCTTTTTAACTTATTTGTTTCTTACATAGAGTCATTTTGAGACTGCAATTCTTTGACTTTCTGCTTCCTGAGTAGCTGGGATCACATATATATATATACTGCCACACCTTTCTAATTGATTGAGATGAAGTTTCACTTTTTTTGCCCAGGTAGTCTGAAACTCCCTGTATCCATCTCCTGAGTGGCTGCGATTACAGGTGTGAGCCACTGCCCCCCCTCATCAGACAACTTTAGCAGCTATTTTTCATGCCTTAGACGTAAAGTTCCTAATATGCACTTTAAAAAGCTAATCTTATGCTCTGTGCCAGTGGCTCATGCCTGTAATACTAGCTATGCCTGTAATACTAGCTACTAAGGAGGCTCAGATCTGAGGATCATGGCTCAAAGCCAGCCCAGACAGTAAAGTCCGTGAGATCTTATCTCCAATAAACCACAAGAAAACCAGAAGTGGAGCTGTGGCTCAAATGGTAGAGTGCTCGCCTTGAGCTGAAGAGCTCAGGAAGAGCTCCCAGGCCCAGACTTCAATCCCCAAGACCGATTAAATAAAAAAGCTAACCTTAATAGTGTCTGTATTGAACTCACATTTTATATGTATTTATGTGTAATACATATGTCTTTATATTCACATAAATTCAAACAAGCCAGAAATCTCCGTTTCATCTTTTGATCTTGATTAGAAATTATTATAGAAGACACTTAAATTTGCAAAGAGCTTCTCATTTAGTGGGTTGCAGCAACGTTAGCACTATCAGAATAAAGAAGTCTAAGTTCTAAAAAAAAAAAGAAAATTAGAAATAAATCCATGCACTTATTCCTAGAATAAATATTTGCCTCATGTTCGCACCATCACATTAAAAGATGATAAATGTCAATTTGTTTGGAAACTGAGTTGCCCAGGATTCAGATGAACAGCTCGGGTTAGGAGAAAACATGAGCCTTCAGCCCTCTAAGGCATGAGCAGCAGAGTAATTGGGAAATGGTGGGAAAATTATACAATTATATTACATTTGTTCAACCCAGTGGATTTGACAGATAACTATTTACCTCTGAAATTGGTTTCTGTGAAATGAAAAAGAACACTGGGACCATGTAGAAAAATCAAATAAGTTTTGGTTAAGAGCTTTTCAAAAAGCAGCGAATTGCTCTTCAGAAAGCCATGCCCGCCTCCAGCCCTGTATCTCAGAGCCATGACTGAACGTTTCTGAAGTTGCATGATTTGGAAACCTGGGGTGTCAGACCTTTTCAAAATTGCAGTTTTCTAGAAGGATCTCAAAATGTCCTCTGATTCACATCCTTCACTTGTTAGAAACCATCATTAGCATTTTCCTCAGGTGGTCACTTCTTATGTTAGAAAATATAAAAGATATTCTGAGAAAGACCTGGAGAGAATTTGCAACCTGGGATCTTTCATTTCCTCCCACAACCTTGTCCAGGGTCTGACAGCCACCATCCTCTCTCTACCCCAGTGATCTGAAGAGCACCATTTTGCATCTATTTAGTGCCTTCCCTTTGTCATCTGTGTGGCGGGAAAGACTAGTATTGTGAAATTGTGGACTGAAGCAACTGTCCAGCTGTCTAGAACCTGAGGCAAATCACAAGTCATCTCAACTTTCCACAGTTTCTTCCAGATACAAAGCTTGTTTATCTAAGCATAGGACAATTGGTTTCTTTTCAATCTCACTCCCAACCAAGGGAACAAACTCACTCTCTCTCCAAATGCATTCAGAAAAAGGCTTCAGAAATCTTGCTTAGCCCAGACCCACTCTCCAGTCTCCCTTCCTGTGAAGGAAGCCCTAGAATTTGGCTTAGGGCTAGTGCAACAAGAGCAAAGCCCAGGACGCCCTGCCAGGGCCTCCCGGTTGCTGAGCCCCGGGGCCTATCTGATCTGAGGACTTGCAAGGAGGGTTGCTGGAGAAATGAATTTGTTTGCTCACTGACCTAACCTGTTCACTACATTAAAAGGACACAAGAAGGGCTGGAAGTGTGGCTCAAGAGGTAGAGCATCTGCCTAGGAAGCATGAAATCCAAAGTTCAAACCCCATTATCACCAAGCAAAGAAACAAAAACAGCAACAACAAAAACCCTACACTGGCATGTTCCCAGACTATTGTATGACTGGTAGAATGCTCACTCCTTCAAACTTGCTTCACCATGTAAACTTCATGATGGACTCCGTTCTAATTTATGGACTCAACTTTTGTCTTATAATGTTTCATTTGGAAATAAATGTCTTGCTTGTCATGGACTTTTGCCAAAGAAGATATTCTTGAAGAATTCATTTCCATGAAAGCCCCTTTAAAGATGCTTCTAACCTAGGCCAAGTGGTCTGGCTCATTAGAGTAGATTTCTTGTAAACATCTCTCCTCATGTGGATATCTAACTGAGCACTGAAGGTGATGACTTTGGCAACTCTTGAATGGTTATGAAAAAACTGGAATGTGTTTAAATGACCTAGACATTTTTTGAGATGAGCGCATGCTCTCTGAATTCTTCTGTGAGCTCTATCCTTGTCCTTTTTCTCCTCTCTGCCTGCTCCCATTTCCCTCAGGATTCCCTGAGCTAGGCCAATGCTGCCTAAATTAGCACTGGAATCTTCTTTTCCACTTCTCTGAATGAGATTGTTAATTTGCAAGCTTATGTGAATCCATGAGTTTGTATCAGTTAATACAGGTTTCCCTCCCAAGTTGGTAGACTCGGTCTAAATGGAAAGCTGTGAGACGTTCAAGACACATCTCCAATGCCTTCCTGAAGTGGAGTTCATAGAAGGAAGCACACTCAACTTGCTTGTTCTTCCCGTAGCTGCCCCTATTCTTCCCTGGTCCTCTCCCTCCATCTAGTACTTTGAGCCCTAGATTTCCTGTTACCTTCTTGTTGAATTTAATTGATATGTCTTATTAAATATTAACACAAATAGTCATAAAGTAGTGAGAGGCTGTAAAACGACTAGTAGTTAACAGGAATACGATCGACATTGTTCTAGTTAGTGTTGAGAAATCACAAGTTTAAAGAACTTAGCCATTTTTGTGCCTTGAAAATAGGTCAGCTAAAGGAAATTATCATGCTATAGGCTTTTTCAAACATATATTTACTCTCAAATACTTAGGAATTTTTTATTTTTTCTTTAACTTCTGGAAATCATAAGTTTTAATTTTGTTATAAAAAGAAAAGCTGAGTGTATAGAAGAAATGAAATTGCTTAAAGTTAGATGTTCTCTGGGTTGTTTATGTACAAAGTTTGATCTCCAGAGTAAGTGTAAGTCTGCCCAGGGCCATGCAAGCCCTGGCCTCCCCACCTCCTGCATAAGTCTCCAGCCAGTACCTGTGTCACCTAGGTCACTGGCACACCAGTGCCATTGCAGTCACCTTCCCCTCTGAGGTCACATCCTGGGCCTCCCCAGGTCACACCTCCCATTGGACAGAGGGAGGCTCCCAGGCCCTGAGGTCACATTGGCATCCTGTGCGGCCACAGCTTCCCTCATCCCTCAGCAACCCGGCCTTGAGCCTGTGCACCTCCACCACGCACTGCAGGCAGCAGTTCAGTAAATAAACTTCTCTTCCTGCCTGAATACTGCATGGTGTTCTTTTTATCGGCTACTTAATTAAGCCTACCTATTTAAGTTACCTAGCAGTAAGTATTGGGAATATGTTCCAAACTGAAATTAGTGTTGTCACTGATTTATAACAGAACAATCTGTGGCTTTAATTGCCCAATTAAAGTTTTGAAAGCTCTCAAATCATCAATAGTTTTGTTTTTCTTGAAAAAAAAAAACAAGAAAGGAAGGAAGCAGAGAAGGAAGGAAACTTCCTATTATCTGTGAATAATCCATTGCCCTGTTTTTCCACAAAGCAGAAGTAAGCAGTTGCTCAGACACACAAGATTTCCTAACAGTTTAGACATTGCCAGCCCTGAACAATTGATGTTCAAATAACATGATCAGCCCTTAAAACGTAATGTGACAAATTATCCGCAACTGTAAATGCTGCTTCCTCTAAATGGTAGGTATGCTCTGACCTAAGTTTTCCTTCTTAATTTAGACATATGAGTCATTCTTCCTGAGAATGATCTGGAAATAAGATGTGAGAAACCAGAGGAACCAACAACTTCTAATGACAAATTTTAAAGGTCTTGAACATTTGAGCCAAGACTGAAACAAACGAGGCAGAGAGGTAGAGAGCTTTTCAGAATGCTTATTATCGGCAACAAAGCAAAATGAATTTGACAGTAGCTCAATGGGGGATGATAAGTTTCTTCAGAGTTAGAAATGGTAAATGGAATATAATTGTACTCATAATTACTCTTTTAAGATTTATAAGATGCCACTTTCACTTGCTTTATTTAATGTATTGCACTGATGATGTTGTCCTAGTAAATTTGTGGCATATTTATAATACCCCTCACTGTTTTGCTTGCAACCTTCAGTCCTCCCATAGATTTTTGGATTCTTCTATCTAGTCCTTTTACTGCTATAAATTCAAGGCTCCTCATGGTTTGGGGAGTCTCCTTTGAACTTCAGGGGTTTTGCAAGGGATTATAGGCTTAAAAAATCTCTATTTCCAATTTCCATTATAAACATTAGTTACAGGAAATAATCCTCAAAGAAGGTTGGCTAAAGGTTAGACTATTTACTTCAATTGTTTTTTGTTTTTTTTTAACATTTTTAGCAAAATAGACTGCTAAGAATCTAATTAGAGTTTTGGATCTCCTCCATAGAAAAGGAGTATGTAATGCTCACACATACATTTACAATGCAATAGGGTTTACTGGACCACTAAAATAACTCTTTAGGAAGGTTGAATCTGTGTTAAGTGCTGTTGTTTAAATGCTTGTTTACTTACTTGTGTGTGTGTGTGTGTGTGTGTGTGTGTGTGTATGTTTGAGAGAGAGAGAGAGAGAGAGTATGTGTGTCCTGGGACTTGAACTTAGAGCCTAGGCACTGTCCCTGAGCTTCTTTTGCTCGACACTAGCACTCTACCATTTAGTCACAGCTCTACTTCCAGTTTTTTGTTTTTTGGTGTTTTTTTTTGGTAGTTTAGTGGAGATAAGAGTCTCACAAACTTTCCTGCCAGGGCTGGCTTTGAACCACAATCCTCACATCTCAGCATCCTGAGTAGCTAGGATTACAGGTGTGAGTCACCAGCTACTGACTTATTTTTGAGACAAGGTCTTGCTACATAGTCCACTTTAGGCTTGAACTCGCTCTTTTGAACTTAGGGTTCTCTGCTTTTCCTACCCAATAATGAAGTTACAGGTATGCACTACAATACCAGGTTTGATTAATCCTTTCTTTAAAAAATAACTTGGAATAAATATGTACAAAGGTAGAAGAGTATCATGAGTGTCCACGTGCATACCATTCAACTCCTACAGTGATTGGTCTCAAGCCAGTTCTGTGTGCTTTTTATCTTATTGAATCTGTTCTTAAATCAAGCAAGATCATCAAACAATGTACACCCAGGCACTATTATTAGCTTTTTTGAAAACGAGACAGGGTTCACCAAATTATACTTCAGCATAATTATAAGCTTGTGATGCCTTCATAAATATTCAAAGTGCCTCCTAGAAATTTGTTCTTATTCGCCTTGTACATTCATGTTTAGACTGTTATACATTCCATGACCCCTCCCCCCCCCCGCCTACCCCCCCCCAGACTCATTGCTAGGATCAGAATACAGTGCTCCTCCACTACTTCTTTGAGTATCTTAGGAATATTACAAATTTCCTAATTATTTTTCATAAGGTTTTTGGTGGATAACTTAAGTGTTGCAAATGTGAGTGTAAAATATTGTTCATGATATTTAATTTCTGGCCTGTGGATTAACTTTTGGTGTGCTTATCATATCTGACATGCCATCAAACTTTAAATTTAATTTCTAGAATTCTTCTGTTGTGTCTTGTGTGTTGTCAAACACAATATTTAGTCTTCCATTCAATATATTTTTCTATTAATTCAATGTTATATCTCATATCACTGATCAAAATATTTAGTGTGGTATTATTCAATAATAATAATAAAGGATCACATAATGTATTTCTGATTTGAAGAGAATACTTTGAAGTTTTGCCACTAAATAGGCTCTGTTTTATTGATTTCAAGTATATATGCCTTTCATATTAAAAAATTTTCCTTCCATTTTAAATAATAAAGAAATTTGCTTTATTTTACTTTAACTTTTAACAATTTTCAAATACTTATATGAATTACATTGAGATAAACATATTTTATTCCTAAGTTATTGCTTCATGTTATGTTTCTTTAGTTATGTTCTTAATACTCAACTTAGCTGCCACTGTAGTCCTACAATATAGCTCAGTTAACATGGTTGTTATTATTTCACATACCACTAAGTTATTTAATCCTTCATTCATAATTTGTTTCACATATACAACAATATGAGAGGTTGGGCTATGGTATCTTGGCTGAAACTACTTTGACATCTGGGTTGCATTTATTGTATAAAATGAAGTAAATGATTTATAATTTATTGTTTATAATTAACTGATACTTGATAGTAAGAAATAATAAACTTATAAATCAATTAATATTTATTGTCTTTGAAAAAATCAGTTTTTATTTTATTGTCATGTTTATGCTTAGTATGTCACTTGAATTCCTAACATTTTCATTTTAATTAAAATGTACAGACTTAAACCATACTATTAAAATGGGGGAATATTATAATATATAAATTATACCTCAGTTTAAAACGTGAATCCAAGAAAGAAAAGATAGAAGAAAAATAGGATTATTTGGGGTTCCCTAACATTTAAAAATATTTTTCTGGGTATCGGTGGCTCATGCCTGTAACCTTGCTACTGAGGAGGCTGAGATCTGAGGATCGCAGTTCAAAGCCAATCCACGCAGGAAAGTCTGTGAGACTCTTATCTCCAGTAAACCAAGAGTGCAAGGACAGCTCCCAGGCCCAGAGTTCAAGCCCCATAACTGACAAAAACAAACAAATAAATAAAATTAAAATATTTTAATTATTTTTACTTAAATGTGACAGGATTGTTGGTAGATATTTTAATGTATTATGATTGGGTATAAGAAAAAGCAACTGGAAAAATCATTTTTAAAGCAACAATAGCAATTTTTGCTATAAAAAGTCAATTCTGTCTTGCTGCAATAATGAAAACAGCATGGTAACTGGAACATACAGAGGCTAGACTTTCTCTGATGCTTCATAATTACTGTCGAATGCTACTAATCCTTTTGAGCCTGTGCAAGGTCTATTCTATTAAAATATGTGCTGCATGGTCTATATTCAGTGATTGCTAAGTCTAGCTACTTATTCTTATAATTTTGATGTCCAACTGAAAAGTATCTTGTCACAATACTTAAAAAGTTGCCAAAAGATGTGGAAAAATTGGATATTTTCATTGGTGTACATGCTTGCAACTCATTCGGAGGTGAGCCATCTGAACTTGTTCTTTCCATTGTTTTGTCTTTGTCTGTGTTTTTGTTATCATGCTAGTACTCGGGCTTGGACTCAGAGCTTTGCATGCTCACTTGACTTCTTTGCTCAAGCTGATGCTCTACCACTTAAGCCACATCTCCAATTCTGACTTTTTGCTGGTAAGTTGAAGAATCTCACAAATAAATCTGCCCTGGTAGGCTTTGCAATTTGATCCTCAGATCTCAGCCTCCTGAGTAGTGAAGATGATATACAAGAGCCACCAGTGCCCAGCTGTGCCCAGTTCTTTCCACTGTTACTGACAAATCATGAAAAACAGAACAGATAACCAGATTGGACAGATGGAAACTTCTATGTAAGAGAAATCTCATCAATTGTGTGTCCAACAGAGGATTTTATTTACAGACCCAGCTTGATCTAACAGAACCAGGCTTCAACTATGATCCAGAAAGGAGCATCAAGAAAGCATAATTCCTTTGAGGAATTACATTCACAGCTCTTCCATCTTTATAGACACATTACTATAATTGCACATAAAATCTGAGAAAAAATGACCTCTGAGCAACTGAAAATAGTGGTTGCACATTATGAAATAAGATGTGAAAAAAGACCCTAGAAATCACTAGATGTCATCAAATAAATCTCATATCCCCTCTCCCACACACCCAAAGTATTCATTAACTGTGGAATATGGTGAAGTCTGGAAATGTTAACTGGATTGTGCATGGCTTAATAGGTAGCAGAACTAGGTAGCAGAAGTGAAGCTAGAATCCAGCTGCCAGTGAAGGGCTGGCTCCAACACTATATATTTAATGATTAGGAAATGGGCCACTAGGGCTGGATACTCGGGCAAAGATTATATTTTTGCCATCACCGCCTATTTCCTCCCCACCCCCCTTTTTTTTTTTGGTTTGTCATGGGCTTGAACTCTGGGCCTAGGAACTGTCCTTCAGCTCTTCAGCTCAAGGCTAGAGCTCTACCACTTGAGCCACAGAGCCACTTCTGGTTTTCTAGTGGTCTATTGGAGATAAGAGTCTTACAGATGTTCTTACACATTCTTGCCTGGGCTGGCTCTGAACTGCAATCCTCAGATCTCAGCCTCCTGGGTAGCTAGGATTACAGGCCACTGGCACACAGCCCCTTTGGCTATTTAGATCCAGCTTCAATACAGCATAGAAATGGAATTCCAAGTATGAAATGGAATAAATAGAACTGGCTATCCCACAGGAATCCATTCCAGTGAAATTATCTATGTATCATTAATAAAATCATAGCCAGACTCAAATTTGAGTCTTTGGAACCATTTGTTGGAAATTTTTATCTCAAAAATGTTCTATTAAACTGAGTAACATTGAGGTGTCTCTGGAACTTCAGTCAAGAGTGTTAATTTTTGCTTTTGCTTTACTGGGATCACTCTGTGTGTGTTTGAACATGTCTGCTGTTTCTAGTCCCCATTCATTCTTGCACTCTGATCAATGAACAGCCCTCTTGTGAGCACTTTGTATTTGCAGGCCATTGTACTGGGTCCTATGCAGGGCACAGTGATTTGTCAGATGGTGCCTTGTACTTCACTAACTTACAAAACAAGTGAGAGGAAAAAGAAGCAATTTGGGCAATTTAGGTGTCATTTCATTTGTCATCTGCAGGGGGAAAAAAAGAATAAGGTGCAGAGGAGGGAAAAATTAAACTGCTGACTGAAAATGGTGTTGGGTCATGTTGGCCATGTGACCTAAAAGTAATCTTTTAACTACAGTGCAATAGAATGAGCACAAGAAGATGAATATTGAGTCTCGGGGTTTCTGCACATCTATTCTTCTGTAAAATAAGGCTAATAATACACTCCTGTATTTTTACAGGTTGCTATAACATATGTGGAAGGTTTGGGGTTTTGTTTTATTTGTTGTGGTTGCCAGTTAGGTACTCCACACTTGAACTATGCCACCAGCCCTTTTTGCTTTTCTAATTTTTTTTGGGGGGGGGTCCGGTCATGGGGCCTGAACTCTGGGCCTGGGCACTGTCCCTCACTTCTGGCTTTTTTCTTTTTGCTTATGTGGTGCTGAGGAATTGAACCCAGGGCCTCATGCATGCAAGGCAAGCACTCTACCACTGAGCCACCTTCCCAGACTCCCCTTTTCTAATTTTTTTTACTATCATATTTCTACCCAGGCTGGCCCGCACCACAATCCTAGTCATACTTTATGGGGTAGCTGACAGTTGTATCCTACCACACCCAATTATTTTATATGTGTGTGTGTGCTTATGTATATGTGTGCTCATGACGTATACTGGTAATAAAACTTGAGCTCAGTGTCCAGTACTCTTGATTGGCTTGCTCACAGTTAGTATTGTACCACTTGAACTTCCAGCCCAGCTTTTTGCCGATTAATTAGAGATGGAGTCTCAGAGACCTTTCTGCCGAGGCTGGCTTTGAACCATGGTCCTTCATGTCTCAGAATCTTTAAGTTTCTAAGATTACAACTGTGAGCCACCATCCCTCAGCTCACATTCAGTTTTTTAAAATGTCTGATATGTGAGAGAAGGGAGTACCTTGAACATATTTTTTATTGTTATTGTAAAGGTAATGTACAGGTGGGTTATAGTTACATAACGTACATTTCTTTTTGAGCAGTGTCACCTCTTCTTTCGTTTTCTCCCACTTTTTCCCTCCCACCCCATGCCCCACAAGGTGTATAGTTCATTTTCAATATAGTGCCTAGTATCATTGCTGCCTTTGTTCACCCTTTGTCCCTCCATTTCTGTGCTCTCCATTACCCTCCCACACAAATAAACTTACATACAAGACAAAAGGAACAGAAATCACACCATAGTGACAAAGCAGAAAGAAACAGAAACAAATAGCAAAATTTTTAAAAACCCTCTTGTGGCTGAGCCAGTGGCTCACACCTGTAATCCTTGCTACTCAGAAGGCTGAGATCTAAGGACTGCTGGTTTTTTTAAAATTTGTTTTGTTTTTAATTTTGTTTTATTGTAAAGATGCTGTACAGAGGGGTTACAGTTACATTTCTTGTTGAACACTGTTACCCCTTCCTTTGATTTTTTCCTACGATCCCTTCCCTCCCCACCCCTCCTCTTGTTACAATTGGTCATTTTATGTCCTTGTTATTCTCCTTCCCCTCCCCAAATTAGATAAATGCATATACAAGATGCAGGGCACCAAAATCAAATACAGTGACAACAGGGGATATGCCATAGGGGGAAGAACATACCAAAGAAACAACAACAAAAGCACATAGTACATTAAAAACAACAAAAGCAAAGTAAGACTGGGCAGAAAAGTCCCAATGAGACTCTTATCTCCAATTAACCGCTTAAAACCCAGAAGTAGCACTGTGGCTCAAAGTGGTAGAGTGCCAGCCTTGAGCAAAAGAGCTCAGGCACAGCGCTCAAGCCCTGAATTCAAGCCCCATGATGGACAAACAACAACAACAAAAATAACTCTCTTGTTTCCATTTGTTGGAGTTGATTTTAATAAACATCTTTTTTTTTTTTTGCCAATTCTGAGGCTTGAACTCAGAACATGGGCACTGTCCCTGAGCTTCTTTTGCTCAAGGCTAGCACTCTACCACTTGAGCCACAGTGCCCCTTCCGGCTTTTTCTGTTTATGTAGTACTGAGGAATCAAATGCATGCTAGGCAAGCACTCTAAGTCATATTCCCAGTTCAATAAACATTTTATATGATCATATGAACACAGCTACTGAGCCTTTGTGATCCTATCCTAAGAATATCCTCCTTTGGTCTCACTGTATAAATGTCTAGAGTCCTGAATAATTTACCCAAGTGTACATTTTTTGTCTTTTACCATCCAGTGTGTTTACTTGTAGACTTATAGGCACATACTAGTTACAGTACATGAGAGAAACCATTTTACCTATGTTTCTTTAGGGCTGGCTTACTTCGCTTAATATGATTTTTTTTCCAAGTCTTTCTTTTTCCTTACCAGAGGTACAATATCATTCTTTCTGATGGAAGCATAGAGTTCCATTGTGTATATAAACCACATTTTCCTGAGGGGCATCTGGGTTGATTCCATATCTTATCTATGGTAAACAATGCTGCAATGAACATGGTTGTACTAGTAGCTTTATTGTGGCCTTGTCTGTGGTCTATTGTATAAATGCCCAGGAGTGGAATTGCTAGGTCATAGGGCAGCTCTATATTTAGTTTTTTGAGGAAACTATTACTGCTTTCCAACAGAATAATAGAGTTCCTTTTTGGCTACATCCCCACCAGCATCTGTGATTGTTAGTTTTCTTAATAATGGCCATTCTAATGAGGTGAGGTGGCATCTCAATGTAGTTTTGATTTGCATTTCTTTTATGGTCAGAGATGTTGAACATTTCTTCATGTGTCTATTGGCCATTCTTACTTCTTTTTCTGATAAGTCTCTCTTTAAGTCTTTAGCCAATATTAATTATGCTGTTGTTTCTTTGAGGGTTTATTTTTAGGGGGCTTAACATTTTGAATTCTAAGTATATTTTGGAGATAAGGCCCTTGTCTGATGCATAGCTAGTAAAAGATCTTCTCCCATTCTGGGGGCTTTTTATTTATCTTGCTAGGTAACTTTTTTTCTTTATTTGGCCTGGGCTGGCCTAGAATCATGATAGTTCGGACTTCTGCCCAGTGAGGGACATACATGTTCTAATAGTAACATACATGTATTATTTCACAGCATAGTCTGATTTCTCATAAGAATATCATTAAGGCCAGTCTATTAGTTATAATTCAGGGACATTGAGGAATGAATGATAAAAAAAATGGCTACATGAATAAGATAGGGAGGGAAGAACAGAAGGAAGGGCTGACTCTAAGATAATTACAAAAGAATTTTAATGGATTTTTACTGAATTAGAAGGAATGTCATAAATTTATTTTCATTATCCATGCAGATAATGGTGAAGACTCAATTATATGTACAGATCTCATATGCAATAATGATATATAATTTGAATTGAGGTTTCAAAGCTAGGGCAACTCTGGAATGTAAAACCTGTGAAACTTCAATAATATGTTAATTGGGAATAATTCATTTGATTTAGAATCAAACTAAGTCTTTTTATTATAAAAATCAGTGAGTTAAAGTTATTGATAATTTGATCTGTTGCACTGAAGAAGAAAATCTTCCCCTCAATGTTATAGTACTTACTGGTGATATCCCTGCTTTTTCAGAACTAAATCTGCCAATCCAGGTTAGATGGGATTTTGTAATGAAGAATTAACACGTAGCTCTTACAAAATTTTAAGAAATGCTCAACGTCCCTAGCCATAATAGAAATGCAAATCAAAACAACATTGAGATACCACCTCACCACAGTTAGAATGGCTATAATCAAGAATTCTAACAACAACAGATGCTGGAGGGATGTGGACAGAAGGGAACCCTACTGCATTGTTGATGGGAGTGTAAACATGTTCAACCACTTTGGAAAGCAGTATGGAGGTTCCTCAAAAGACTCCACATAGACCTCCCCTATGACCCAGCAATCCCACTTTTGGGCATTTACCCAAATGTTCACAAACAAGACCACATTAAAGCTACCAGCACAACTATGTTTATTGCAGCATTATTTTTTTTCATTAGTTTCTTTTTGTTTATTGGATTTATTTGTTCGTTTTGTTTCTGTGAACTTAAAATCTTTTATAGTTTCCCAGGAAGATAAACCTTCATTTTGAATATGTTTCTAGATTCCTTAAGTCCCCATCAAATAGAAGTTGACCCTGATTGTTTCAGAAGGAAAAAATAGTTGTGTGGTTTGGGGAGAGATAGTATTTTCTTTTTTTTTAATTTTATTTTATTTGTGAACATACTGTACAGAGGGGTTACAATTACATGGGCAGGATAATGCGTACATTTCTTACCAATATTGCGGTATTATTTACAATAGCTAAGAAATGGAACCAACCCAGATGCCCCTCAGTAGATGAATGGATCAAGAAAATGTGGTATATATAAACAATTGAATTCTATGCCTCCATCAGAAAGAATGACATTGCCCCATTTGTTAGGAAATGGAAAGACTTGGAAAAAATTATTTTAAGTGAAGTAAGCCAGGCCCAAAGAAACATAGGTCCCATAGTTTCTCTTATTTGCAATTACTAGTATATGTCTGAGACAAGCAGAAACGGTTAGATAAATTGATGTTAGGTGAAATAATCCCCAAGATAAGGACTCAAATGTTTTTTTTCCTTTCTTGCTATTGTTTCTAACATGGATATCTCTTTGTTGCTTTGTATGTCCCCCCATGGTATAACCCCTGTTTTCACTGTATTTTATGTTGGTATAATTTGTGGAGGGGAAGGTGAACCCATTGCAACAATGAGATGGACAAGATGTTATGTTGAAAAACAAACTTTACAACTTTGCTGCAGGAGGAGGGGAGGGGAGGAGGAGGAGATGGGAAGGGATGGGAAGGGGAAACAAAGGAGGAGGCAACCATGTTTGATAAGAAATGTACTCATTACTTTGCCCATGTAATTGTAACCCCTCTGTATGGTATTTTCACAATAAAAATGTTTCTAAAAAGTATATAAAAAAGAAGCAAATAAAACATATAAATAGATATTCAACCAAGATATCCATTCAATAGATATCAATAAACAATACCACATCTGTGAACCACCTTAACATACATGTTCTGATTGAACTCTGATTGGACTCATGTTCTGCCTTTCTTTTGTTTTCTTTTTCCATTTTTTTGCCAGTCCTGGAGCTTGAACTCAGCCTGGGCACTGTCTCTCAGCTTCTTTTCTCAAGGCTAGACTCTACCACTTGAGCCACAGCACCACTTCTGGCTTTTTATGTTTATGTGGAAGACTAACCAAACCCAGGGCAAGAACTCTACCAGTAAGCCACATCCCCAGCTCAATATTCTCCTTTTTTAACAGATGTTTTGGGTTGTTTATTTTTCTGGTCCATTAACTTCCCTTTGAAGAATAAGATAATCGTTATGAACTCCAGTTCCATTGACAATATCTGGAGCCCTTAATTCAGTCTGCTAGTTGGAATCCCAGTTGCTGAACCTGTTTTTGTGAAAAGGAAGAACAAATGTATGTTTTGGTAATTAGTGTAATGGCAATCCCAAGTGAACTTAAAACATTTGATCTCCAATACTTGTTAGTTTGCTCTTCCTTTCTATACATTGCATGGTTTCTATGGAGAATTAATTTGAAACCAGAAAATCTTACAATATTTAATTTTGAAAGACTATCACCTTTTCTACCAAAGAAAACATTACATATAGACAAGCATGCTTTCAAAATATCAAGTTTAATGAGAGAACAAGTAAAAATATCTGTTCTATGTGAGGAATAGACTCTAGGGACCATTAGCTCAACACTATCATTCTAGCTCAATAGGAAAAAAAAAATGAATCATCCCTAAGGAATCCTCCCCCCACCCAACTCCTGCCTAAAGTAAGAGCAAACTCTACTTACAAAGAAGCACTGAGCCCATAGTTTAATTTGGGGGAACCTGGTATCTGCACATCAAGTTTTCTAATTCATAAGCATGATATATATATATATATATATATATATCATGCTTATGAATTTTATATATATATATATATATATATATATATATATATCCCTTTGGTTAGTCTTCTTAATGTCCCTCAGCAAGGTTTTATAGTATTCACTGCAGTAATTTAATGTTTTGTCTTATACAGATTTTATATTTTTCTGTTTTTCATGTTTTGAGATACTAATATAAATGATTTTAAAATTTTTAAATATTCAACTCTTATTGATAATAAAGATGCAAGTGAAGTTTATATATTGACCATATCTCCAACAGTCTTCCTGAACTTTTACTAGCTCTACCAGCTTTTTAATAGTCTGTGTGAATTTCTGTGTGTATAATCATAGCATCTGGGAACAAAGCCTCTTTGAACTATCAATTTCCCACCTATATTCCTTACATTTCCTTTTCTTGTCTTATTACACTGGATAGAAGCGCTGGATAGAAATCATGCTTCTGAGCCAGGCGCTGGTGGCTCACGCCTGTAATCCTAGCTACTTAGGAGGCTGAGATCTGAGCATCGCGGTTCAAAGCCAGCCCGGGCAGGAAAGACCGTGAGACTACTATCTCCAATAAACCACCAGAAAACCGGAAGTGGCGCTGTAGCTCAAGTGGTAGAGCGCTCGCCTTGAGCTGAAGAGCTGAGGGACAGCGCCCAGGCCCAGAGTTCAAGCCCCCGACCGACAAAAAAAAAAAAAAAAGGAAATCATGCTTCTGTATACAGCAACACATATCCATAATCTCAGCTGCTCAGGAAGTCGAGGCAGGAAGATCACAAGTTTGAGACCAGCCTATGCAACACAGCAAGACCTATCAATTACAAAAAAGAAGAATGAAAAATAAGAAAGGGAAAAAAGAAAGAAGGAGTGATAGAAGGGAAAGGAGATTTGATTTGCTAAATTTTTTTTATTTTTTTAAGCTGCTCAAAAGAGTCTTGAGGGAACTGAACTGGGCAAATTTAAAGAATAAATTCTATAGGCATAAAATGTTTGATATGACTCATAGTTTGTGGAAGAAATGGAATCATCACTCTTACTTTATAACCTGTTTTTGGAAGTCTGATTATGCCTTCTTGTGTCCATACTGTGTGAAAGTGGAAATATAGAGATGCTTATTCTTGTTAAGGCTTATTGAACTTGAATTAGAAGAGTTTACAGTTTTCATAAAATGTGAAAAAATTTCAAGCATTTCTTTGGTTATTTCTCTGTCCCTCACCCGTTTACAATATCCTTCTGAATCTCCAACTAAAAGTATGTCAGATCCTTTGATTTTTGTTCCTCAGAACAGTAAAATTCTTATTTCCAATAATTTTTCTGTATTTAACTTTGGATAAGTTCTATTTCTATGTCTTTGGCTTTACTAATTTCTTTGTTCTACAGAGTCTGATCTACCTTTAATCCTACCCAGTGATATTTTTATTTCAGATATTAGATTTTTTTTAACTCCTGGAGGCTCTACTTTTTAATATTTCTTTTCTCTTTTATTGTGTTTATGTTGACCTTTAAATATTTTACATATTTATACATATTGTTTTAATAATCTTGTCTAATAATTTCATTCTCTTTATTATCTTGAGATCTATTTATTGTCATAATTTCTGTCTTTAGTCTGGATCACATTTCCTTCTTCTTGATGGGGCTAATAATTTGCTATTAAGCACTAAATGTCATTGTTATTGATTATCTGAAGTTTGTTTCCTTCCTTTTCCAAATAGATTTTCGTTTTGGAAAATTGTAGGCCAGTTTGATGCCTAATAGTTCTATTTTTAAACTTTACCAGAGTTATTGTAGTCTTATGTTCCCTCGAGCGACAGTTCAGATCTGGAACTGAGAATTTTCCTCACTGACATCTCCACTGAATGCCTTGGGTGACCACTAAAGAAACACTCCTTTGCTATATGAGCTCCAGAGAATTTGTTTCCTTTCAATAACCCAGGTTTTCTTTCCCTGTAAAATATCACTCTCTGTAGAATATCATCATATGTATCCTAGAACTTTGTAACGACTAAAGAAAACTCCTATCTGGATTCCTAGAACTCTTTTGTGTGCATACATAGCTCCCCTTTTCCCAGAACTGTTTCACAATTTCCAGCCATCTCAATCAACCTCCTCAAGCTTTCATAGCCCTAAACTCAAGGAGGCCAGCAGGTGAGTCCCTCCCTGGAATATGCCTTTCAGATGACAATTAAAACATCAGGGGTTGGGGCTGGGAAGGTATCTCACTGGTAGAGTGCTTGCCTTGCATGCCTGAGGCCCTGGGTTTGATTCCTCAGCACCACATAAACAAAAAGAAAAAAGCCAGAAGTGCTGCTGTGGCTCAAGTGGTAGAGAGCTAGCCTTGAGCTGAAGAGCTGAGGGACAATGCCCAGACCCAGAGTTCAGACCCCACAACCGGACCCCCCCCAAAAAAAACCCACACACACATCAGGGGTTGTTTGTCTCCTCCTAAGGACCACAGCTTTTTGCTGCCTAATATCTAATGTCTGCAAACAGTTGTGTTACTTATTTACTTATTTCTAGTTGGCTATGAGGAAAGGATTTGTCTGGCTCTGACAGTTTGGTCATGGAAGTATGGACAAATTTCATTGACTGCCACTGTGAGACAAGACTATACATTTATGCCTAGATGGTAATGTATGCCACAATACTGAGGTGAGGGTCACACACTTCAGCTCTGTGACAAGTAATTATGGATCTGCCAATGAAGGCTGATAGGAAGGCACTATGTCTTGTCATTTGAATGGTTTTTGCATCTTGGGAATGAAACAATACTACCTAACTCAGGGAAGCATCTTTCTGGAGGGAAACTGGGGCAGGAATAAAAGGGAGGCTTAAACTTTCAGAAGTAGATGTTTAGCTAGTTCCTCAGCAGAAAAATGCTAATAAATAGCAGCTAGAAAACCAAACCCTGGATGAGCCCTTCAGAAATCATTGCCTTGTGAGGTAGAAAGAGATACCCTGGAAAATGCTTATTTTCTTTTTTTAACAACAGACTAGATTGCCAGCTTTCATTCCCAAAGTTATAGCATATTTGTGTTTGGCTCTAGAAACAATGGTAAAACTTTAATTCTCAAGTCGTTCACTTTGAACTTGTGGACAAAGAAAAGTTTTGTGTTACTGAAGCCTTCCATGACAGAGAGAGAGAGAGAAAGAGAGAGAGAGGGAGAGAGGGAGGGAGAGAGAGGGAGAGGGAGGAAAGGGAGAGAGAGGGGGGAGAGATGCATTTAAGCAGTGATTTAGAGCATGCTCAGGGTATAAGGAGAGCACAGGGAGGAAACACTTACTGCTCTTAGGACAGCAGCCAAACATGAAACTCAAATAGATCTTTCCTTATAGTATTCCCATCTCATCAGAAGAATTATGGGTAAATGTATTTGCCCAATGAGGTCCAGAGAATGGTCTAGCAGTTTTTCAGTCCTTAGTAGACTTTCATCTTTCTCCAATGTGAAAGAACAACCAGTGAAGACTTTTCCCAGAGGCTCGGCACAGTACTGGTGACACATAAATACATTTCAATGCTCTATCTTGTTATTGGACTAGTCTGCTTTCTTGAATACACATTTTTATAATTTCCAAAAATGAAGACTTTAGAAGCAAATAGAGAACATTACCAACTCCAAAGGAAATAGAACTTTTAAAGCAAATCCATTATACTTGTAACCCACTTTAAAGAAAACGCTAGGAAGTCCAGAATTGAGCCCACTGGCAAATCTGATTGATTCTAACAGCCTAAAATTAACCATTTGACTAATTCAAGTTATCACATAGCTATTACTCAGGTTCAGGGATCTGTCCCACACTGCACCACAGAGCCTCATGGGAGAACACCATAAGGCAAGCCAATTTGCAAATGATTCTCTAGCTATCATATTTAAAATTACAACCACCTCTGCCTCACATGTGTGTGTATGTGCATATGTGCATATGCCTCTGAGCACTGAAAATGGAGGTTACAGCTTTTATTTACTCAGCAGGTATTGATCTCTCTATCTGCCAAATATGTTAACCTCAACAGGAATTCCAAAGCACAATATTAATCCGTTCCCTAAATAATGGTTTTCAGCACATGAAAGAGCAGATCTCAGCAGCAGTGAGAATGTATTACTTATAATGGAAGCTAGAAATGTCCCTGGGGCAGCAAGAGACAAGCTATGGTTTTCTCACCTCATAGATTTGCAACTCACTTTTGTGGTTCACACTATTATACTGTACAGAGCACAGACTATGTTGAATAAACCTCTGCCAGTTTGGAAGGTCAGCGGATTTCTAAAGAACAAGAAAACATGCAGCTAAGGACTGCTTACTTAGCAATAGAATAAGCTCAGTGCCCAGCTAAGGAGCAAATTTAATTAAAAATGGAGTCATTATGTTTCCATATGCAGAGACTGAGACCAGCCTGTGGGAAGATGAGTTTTCTTCCATCTTGCTTATGGAGGACATATATTTGAACATACCTAAAATAGAAAAGGCAAATTGGAATACATATGCTTTAAATAGATGAAGCTCTCTTTGCATATAAGGAAAGCACCATGTTTGGCAATGCCTGTTTGCTTCTCCATTTCTTATAGGATGTCAAGATGCTGTCTGTGTAAGCTCTACAGTTACTGAGCCTTTCCTGCAAAGAAAAATATATATGTATATAAGCAAATCCTTTATGTATGGTAAGTAGAATTACCCAGCTTCAAATGAGTATGTGCTACACATTTCAATTTACATGACATTTCAGAAAAGGCAAAAATACAGGAACAGAGGATGGAGAATTGGTTGCCTAAAGCTGGGAGGAGAGTCTGAGGATAGAGTGGTACATATTATTGGGGATGTTAAAATTATTTTGTTTCTTATCTACAGGGATGGTCACAAGAATCTATGATAAAATGTGTATATAACAATGTTTAAGTTATGCATACCCCCCAAGTAAAATTTTACTCTTTAAATTTTGTTGTTGTTGCTGTTATGAGGCTTAAACTCAGGGCCTGAGCGCTGCCCTTGAGCATTTTTTTTTTTGCCACAGCTCCACTTGTGGCTTTCTGGTGGTTAGTCTCACAGACTTTCCTGCTCAGGGTGGCTTTAAACTACGATGCTCAGATCTCAGCCTCCGAAATAGGATTACAGGCATGAGCCACCGGCGCCTGGCTTCTATAGAAAAATGTTAAATGGATTCTAAAATTATTTGAATGCCTATCTGATATGAAGAAAACAATAAGATTTACCTTGCTATGAAGATACTGGTATTCAGCATCTCGCCCACCGTCTTAATCAGCTCATTATAGCACAATTACCTCAGCAACATTTGAATGCTATTGCAGCATTGTTTCCAGCATCATGGCCACACTGCTACTTCAGTGTCAACAAAGTTGCCCAAGCTTCTTACATAAGTAATGTAGCTCAAACTACAATTCGTTAGTGCTGTAATGGCTCCACGTCTTCCATTTTCTTGACTTTCATATCACTTCTCTAGTTTAGGAGCCAAAGTTTTAAATAGGTAACTACAAAGATACAGACATGGTAGGATATTTTTGTTCTCTTATTTCAAAAGGGTATACTTCCCTTACATTCTTTACTTCCTTTGGCCTTTCTTCTTTAAAAGAAGAACCAGAAGTTTTACAAAAACTCCATGACTTGCTCTTATTTTTTTTCCTACCTCCTCCCTACCCCCCAAAATCTTCTGCTTGCTAGGCAGGCAGTGTATCACTGAGCTATGCCTCTAGCCCTGTTTTGATGCTGGCTATTCTGTTCTGGGCACACATTTCAATACTGATCTATATATTTTAGGCTACTTGTCCTACCTAGCATGGTAGGCTTATGCAACTATTCCCTGCATCCTTCATGGAAATGGAGTCTCATGGACTTCTCTTTCCAGGTTGGGTTAGAAACTATGATCCTCCCAATCTCAACTTCCCAAGTTGCTAGTATTCTAGTATCACCAGTGCCAGCTTACAAGCTCAATTTTGAGACAGTTTATCTCAATGACGTTCTTCCTAAAAAATATAAGGCAGACTTGTATGGGTTGCTCTTTCCCTTATTCTCTTTAATTTCTGTTCCTTTGGTCATTTTCAAGTTGTTAATAAGAACTAGGGTGCTGCTTTGCTTTTCATTATGTGCAGTTGTCACATAGTGTGTCTTCAAATTCAGAATCACCATCAGAGAGCAAAACTTTCCTACTTTCTTTACTGTGGATTCAGATATGTACGCTCTACTCCAAAGCCCTTCCTGGAGAAAGTGTTTTCTATTTTGTTATGTTTGGAGGAACAGAGGTGTCCATGACATTTCTTTGTCAAGACCTATACTAATAACAAATTCTGTGGTAAACCATACGGGGAGAAACAACCCTCTCGTGAAGTTTCTTAGGTGCTACACTAAGAATCTCTAGACATTAACTATAACTGGCTCGCCAATGCTGAATCTTTGCATTTCTATCTTTGAGAAGGACAAAATCCTGTCTTAGTTGTTCTCATTCCGTTTCTCTTGCTTTTCCCTGTCAGCATTCATAATTTCACTGATTTCCTGTTTCAGAAACTGAACTTGTCTTTAAGGCTCCTAACTTCAATTATCCATCTTCCTAGTCCCTGACATTGACAGAGCTCTTCAATGTGAGCCTACCTCTCTGGAGACCCTAGGTTTTATCTCCCAGCGTGCACTGGTAGAAAGTTAACCTAATTTGTCTTCTAGCTCCTGTGTCATACTTTCCAAAGGAAGCATTTGCAATAAGTTATTGGATATCCTTCCAGAACTTTCCTCATGCCACTGTGTGTGTGTGTGTGTGTGTGTGTGTGTGTGTGTGTCTGAACATGAGGCTCTGAGTTAAATACCCAATATTAACAACTTTAAAATAAAAAAGATTTATTTTGAAAAAAGATACATGCACACATATGCTTTGCCTACATACAACACCTTAGAACATCCCACTTATGGATAAAACTGTATTATTCATATTGTCCTGTGCTTGCATTTTGTTTCACTTACACATCTTTGCATTTCAAAATAAATATATAACATTTTATTCTTTTGAATAGCTGTAAACTTTATATGTAACTTACTAATCAAGTATTTAAATTTAAATTATTTACCTTTTTGTTGTCATCAGAACTAAGAACATATATGTTTATATTTTTGCAAATTCATGAAAATATAATTGTTGAATAAATTGAAGTGAAATTCATTGACCTTTTCTTTTACATCACTTCATGATTGTTCTACATCCTTTATTCAACAGCAGTAGCAACCCACGGTCAACCATGGCTTCAGTCGAGTGACTGAATTCTATTTCAAGGTCTGAACTCTGCTTTTCAAGGTATTAGTGGCAACACAACAAACCACAAATTTGAAAGTGTTAAATGATAAAATGCCAGGTATCATTTATAAGTTTTAAAGTAGCTTATACTGTTAAAATTATACTATCTTATTATTCGTCTACAGTTGTGCTTAAATTTAAGGATTAACTTTTCTCATTTAAGAATGTGGATATAAGGGGAAAAAAGGTTTTATACTACTCATCCTTTCTAGCACCTACAGGGGGTCTTGGAATACATCTTCCTTTATAAAGTCGGGGATTACTGAGTCGGGGATTAGTGAGATCTGTACCTTTATATGTAATTTAAGCCAATTTACATCTTTTTCTGAAAAGTGTATTTTCCCCTCTGTTCTCAGAACACACATCAGGTGGTTGATCCTGGGTTGGCTTTTGCCTCCTCAAGCTCATAAAGACCCATTGACCCCAACATTTTAACCCTCACAGCTGACTTCCAGGACAGCAGGAAGGGTTTCTTCTATCCTAGTCGGTGCTCTGGCAATTCCACTAGAAATGAACAAATTCAAATCAGTTAGTTCCTTGAATTTAAAAGAGAAGGAGATGGATCTCAGCAACAGCCAACTACTCTCTAGAGCAAGGTCAAGAAGGAACATGAGCCTGCTCTGTCCTCCTTTGTCCTCCCTGAAGGCTCTTCAGAAGCCTGGGTAGAGACTATGGGAATCTAATGCAGTCAAATCTTGCTTGGACCAGTCTATTCATCAACCAGGTCTTGTGGTGTTATACAAATACAGCTTTGTTTTTATTTGCTATTGGTAATTCACACCAGGATGAAAATTCTGGCAGTCCTTTGGATTTTTGGCTTTCTCTCTTATAAACTCTCTCTCTCTCTCTCTCCCTCCCTCCCTCCCTCCCTCCCTTCCTCCCCTTCACTTTCTGCCATATATATATATATATATATATATATATATATATATATATATGCAATCATTTTTTGACTTTCAGAATGTCCAGCTCAGTTATAGTGAAAAGTCCACCTTGCCTGGTACCATTTCTTCTGAGTTCTTGCTTGAACAGCTTCATCTGGAGGTGTGGCGTGGGGAGGGGGGTGTTTTGAATGTTATTATTCAGCCTTGCTCTCCACCCTTTCCTTATCCCATGACTCCTTCAACATCCCTCCCCCCTGCAAGAGTAGACAAGGAGGTGACACAAGGGGACTTGGCTGGGTTCTTTCATGCTCCCAGGAGCTGCCCCTTGTTTCCAGCTGGCCTTCTGCAGTGAGAACATAAGTGACAGAAGTTTGTTTCAGCAAGATCTGTCAGCCCTCCTTTGCCCCTCCCCACTCCCCCCCAAGCAGGCTGCATCTCTGCTCCACAGTGGTCCCCACATGCCTTCCTCAGCACACAGTTTGGCTGAGTCCTTCTCAACGCTTGGCCATCCACTGTATGCCTAGCTTCCCTCCCATGGGGGACAGTTGTGAACTTGAGGTCCCATAAAGCAGCACCCATCCAGGAGGGGGTCTGTGCTTTCTCTCCCTCTAGGTTTCCCAGGTAGGAGTGTGGCTACCACTGTGGGCTTCTTTGACTCTCTCCAAGGCCACGGGCATCAGTCCCCTGGGTCTGGGAAATGGGAGTCCCAGATTTCCTGTGTGGTCCTACCCAGGCAAGTTTGAGCTGAGCGGCTTGACATCAAAAATAAGTAAGGCTGGGAATTAGTTAAAGCAGGAAAAACAGACATGGTTCAGGACATACTGCCTCAAATATGGCACGTTGGCTTTTGAGAAACCGCAGAATCAAGAACTCTCTGGCCTTCTGTCATTCCTTTCCCCTGAAGCAGGGCCTAAAAAAATACTCTGACCTTCCTCCAAAGTGGGTCATAGGTCCTTACTTGACAGATCCCTTCCTGCAGCCAGACAAAAAGAATGTCTAACATCTGAAGACTCTGTGACACAGAGAAGGATCTGACCAAACAGGCTCTACTAAGTTCCCCCATTTGGGGCACTACAAACTATACTATCCTTTGTCCAACCCGACTTCTCCACAATTAACCACTTATTGCAACTTAGCGTCAAAACATAAAAGTTCTCTGTTTCCTTGGGTTGGATCTGAGCCCTGCCGAAAGAGGCCTCAGCCTTCTGCTAGACATTTACTGCAGAGGACTTCCAGTTGGAAACACATGTCTCTTGCATACTCTCAAGGACCTGAGAGTCATGCCTTGGAGTGATATAATAAAATAATAATAATAATAAAACCTCTGTCTCCAAAACTCCATGGGAGAACAGAATCTTAACCCTGGCAGCTGCCAGCCAACAAACACAGCTGCTCTAATCTCATTTACAAAACACCCAACTCAAAATGGAGCTTGCCCTTTACTCTAAGAGTAGCATTTTGAAATCATGTGTTCATTTCCAATTGTTCAATGTTGTACAGAATATCTCCTAAGAGGTACCTTAAAGTTTAATCTAAAAACGACTATAAGCTGGATGGAATTAAACATCTTAGACCAACAGAATTTCACATTCAGAACTGGGAGCTTCTTGTGGGGAAAAAGAGATAGGTGCTGTCCCAAAGCATACTCTAGCACTACAGTAGTAAAAACTTTGAAAGACATGGCTTCATCTGAGAAAGCCCCAAACATCAGCCCATCCATTTCCCTGAACCCTCCAAAGCTTCCTCACTGGCAAACCACCAAGGCAGATTTGAGCTTGCTTCCTCTCTTCTGTCCATTAACCTCTCTTCCGTAAAGCTCTTTTTTTTTTTATTGCAAAACAAAAACAAAACAAAACAGTGCCTTAATATTGGCTTTATAGAAGATGGGCAGGAAGTCAGTATCCTTGTGTCACAAACTTCATATTGAATGAATCTGCATTAACTATGTTTTTTCTTTTGTTAATCTGTCTTTGTGATAGGTGCTCAGCCCCTGAACCTGAGGAATGAAGAAAAGCTGTTTCTTTTCCCCTCCGAACCTTTTACTCCACAAGTGCTGCAGCAGGAGAGAGCTTGGCTTTGAGGGGAGAAGGCCATTTGTTTGAAAGGGAAATGAGGAAGCAGAGAGGAAGCACTAAAAGAGTCAGGTAAGAGAAAGTATGGCAAAAAGTAGACAAAAGGGTTTTCCAAGTGGGGGTGGACCATCCCCACCCATGAACTGGCATTTATGAAAATTAGGTATCTACCAATGAGAATGGCAGACAAAAATCCTGTTCCTTCTGCCCATTATAATGGGTTGCCTTTTCAGATCCTTCAGAAGACAAGCTTGAGATGTAGGACACACACACACACACACACACACACACACACACACACACCGTTCTTAAGGGGCATAGGAAAGATTTATTGTTGGAATAGGCCATCTCTGGGACCCAGGCTTAGGTAAGGCTGCTAGAAGACCTCATATTCTGGCCAAATCTCATTCTAAGATACTCCCTGCAATGGAGAAGCTAAGATATACAACAGGTCTGTGCCAAAACCTGATCCGCACAGAATACTTTTATGCTTCCCATGTTCTGAGGTATTTCTGCCTTTGTTCACATGATTTGAGGGAAAATTCTATCATACATAGACATACAGACATAATCACACAGACACACATTAGTATTTGTGTGCAGCTTGCTGAACTCTCCATGGATGTATCAGTAAACAAAGCCCAATTCCAACATATTGTCAGCCAATAGTTTATAGCAATAATTGGGCCAGAGGGAGTCCAAAAACTGAATATATGTGAATCAGTCTCCTCCACTTCTATACCCATTTTAGTTGCAGCTTCTCATTGAAGACAAGGTATTACTGAAAATAATATAGAGGAAACAAACATTACAGAGAAGTGAATAAATACATCTCTGTCAATATGCCATACATCAGCCCAACAGATGGCTCTTTTGCATACCATCTACTCAGCCAGGATCTGACTCAAAGGAAATAATCAGAGAACACATCAATGAATGAATGAATGAACACTACTGAGTAAAGCAATCTTCATATAGTATATATTTATGTCTGAATGCAATAAATTAGCCAATATCCAAATATCCATGTTTTGTTTATAAATAGCATTTCTGATTTGGTTAATAATAATAAATGTTTCATATGCCATTTTGAAAAACATCAAAAATGCATAAATTAGAAAGCAGCCTCACCTTGATTCCTATCACTCAGAAATCACCAATAGTAAAAAGATATAAATATATAATATATATAAAACATATAAATATATAAACATATTTATTGCTTAAAAGTAGCCAGGTGCCAGTGGCTCATGCCTCTAATCCTAGCTACTCAGGAGGCTGAGATCTGAGGATCATAGTTTGAAGCCAGCCTGGATAGGAAAGTCTTAGGAGACTCTTATCTCTACTTAATCACAGAAAAAGTGGGAGATGGGGCTGAAGCTCAAGTAGTAGAGTGCCAGCCTTTAGCAAAAGGAGCTTAGGAATAGAACCTAGAACCACACAGCTCAAGGTCCAGGATTGGCAAAAAAAGAAAAATTTAAAAAAAAACTCAATTAAATTATGCAATGCTATCCAATGCTAGATTAATATAGTCAAAAATGGTATGTCCTGAATGCTAAATTTTTTAATGCAAAACTTCAAAATTTGCTTTTGTGCTTCAGTTGGATCTATAGGTCTTGCACTAATCAGCTTTTGCTAGGCTAATGCTTTATAATAATCAGCTACCATATATTTCTTGCTCACCTGACTTCAGGGATAGATGTACTAGTCACAGTCTCAAATGGCAAGGCTAGCTCCAGACTGAAGGTTTGGTCCGATCTGTTCTATGTATTTCCATAGTTCCATTTGTTTCATATCCACCAACACCCATTGGCCAAAGCAAGTCATATGGTCAAGCTCAACACCAATGAACAGAGGCTTTTATTCTGCTTTTTGTGGGATTACTTTATAGAGTCATGTGGAAAAGGCAGCCCCATTGAATTCTCATAGAAAATAATATTAGGAAGTGTGAAGGACTGGGAACAAGCCAGTCTTTCATAGATGTGAATATCTTGTTTCATATTGTTTCCTTCTAGTTATGTCTGGGGGTACTCAGTGAGTCCTCAATCTTTAAATCTCCTCTCCCTGAAAAAATGACATAAATCAATCAATTCATGCAACAATGACTCCGTAAGTACCAGCACACTCCTTTCACTCATTCTTCCAAGTTCAGCACTAGATACTTTGATCTCTATCATATAAAGCAAGCAAGTGATTTTATTTTCCTGTTTCTCTCCAGTTACCTGATGATGTGTGCAGAGTGAGCGTGAATTCCTTGAAAAGAAATTACTTCTTGATCCAGTGGGGATGAAGAAACATCATCTCTTCCCTGCTGTGAGAGGACTATTTAATGGTGTCTCCTCTACCAGGGTTTCATTAGTGAGGATTTGGGAAATAGGTGGAGCATACTTAAGGTTTCACAGTGACTGGAGTCTGTTACAAGTATTCAGAATCTGGGTCAGGAACATCCCACAGTAAAACAATATGCAACCCAAAATGTCTCTTGTGTCCTATGTTGAAATAATAATTTAATATAACCTGTATTAGCCAGGATTTTTAGTATCAAATACCAGAATGAACCTTAGCTAGTCTTGTGTACAAAATGAACTCTTTAAGAAACAATAGCTCATGGAATCCTCTGGTTCTGAGAATTGGGGTGAGTAGTACAATGCCTGTTAAACCATTAGCTGCTGAACAAGGTGTGGGGGTGGGGTTCACTAACCTTCTGCCTGCCTGTCCTACCTATTCACGTTCTGGGTACCTTAGATAGGCCTTCTGTAACAGCTGCTTCTTCGTGCTGGTCTTTGCTACCCTCAGCAGAATGGACTAACTCCATGCAGGGTTTTTCTTTGTCTTGGTGGAACCCAGATTCCGTGTCGAAACTTCAGTGACACAAAAGGCTGACAAGTGAGTCTCAAGCCTCTACCATGAGGAAACAGGGCTTAAAAGATAGGAAATAGAAACACAGGAAAGGCGTTCAAATGATGCTGGATAATCACTAAGTGTGATGGATATCCACCAAGCCATTAAAAGCCCTTATCCCATGCCTCTTCCTAATGACATTTCTTAGGCATTGATCTGGCAAAAGCAGCTTTGGAAGTTGTCTTCTATAGTTTTAAGAGTTGTACTTAGCCTCTCCCTACTGTTACATATTCATGCTATTTTCTCTACCTTGATTACCATATCAGATATCCTTCAGAACTAGTACACATGCAACATGCATCTTTTCAGCACAGTCATTTCTACTCAGCCCAAATGCTTCTTACTTCTTATGAACCACCATTGATAGCCTATTCTTGGAGACAAGGTCTTGCTGACTTTCTGCCCCAGCTAACCTCAAATTATGATCTGTCTATCTCTACCTTCCAAGTAGCTGCAAAAATAAGCATGAGTCATCATAATCAGAAAGATTCATATTGCCTTGTTCTCTCACCTCTTGTAACTGTATTATCCCACAAGTATGTTCAAAACAGACTTTTTCTAATTATGGAAAAGATAAAATATGTGTGCTTAGAAACACATCAGTAGAGAAAGTATAGTGTCCTGGCTGGGCATAGTGGTGCATCCGTGTGATCCCAAACATAGAGGTAGGAGAGAGAGACTTTAAGTGGTAGAGAGACTGCCAAGCAAATGCAAGACCATGAGTTCACACCTCAGTAACTCCAAAAGGAAAAAAATTAGGAAGAAAGAAATTAGAGTGGCCTATGGTTCAAAAGCGTCATGGAGATGTTGTGTCTGAGTGGTTTGGGGCAGGCACTGTACGTAGTAAACTAGTGTGTTGTGTCAATCTGAAATATAGTTAATAAAGCACAAGACCTGCAGATGTCATATAGCTGCTAAAGATGGCAGGACTACAAACAGGACTGTCACTTCTCTATGAGTCAAGGGATGCAATACAGCATTTCATGAAAGTAGTTCTCAAACAATTTAAAGCATTAAAGCAAAAGCAACATAGGCTTACTAGAAACAAGGAATCCATTTCTCAGTTTTGTTGCTCAGTTCCTCATTTATTTGGTCCTAGCTTTAACGCTATAACAAGTTCTTGGCCTTCCAATAAGTGACTAATAGTGGGAAATGTGGAGGCATAAATATTGCAGTTTCAATGTTTAAATCATTCCAAATTGCCCAGATCATTTAAATGGAGAAAAATAAGCAGTTCTGAGCATTTTACATTGCATATGATCATAGTGTCTGCTTTGAGGAGCTCGCAGATTACCTTCTAAATGAACCTTATCCCCAGCACAGTGACCCAGGAGAGAAAGGAGATAACTTCTATCACTTACTTGGAGGGAATTTCTCTAATATTCATTTTGCTGGGAATGAAAGAATCTAGGAATTTATCTTGTTTGGTCCTATCAGATTTGTGGAAGACCTTGGAAACTATTATCATAAAGTACACTGAGCTTATTTTTAAGATGAATTCTACCTAAAAGTCAGAATTCAAGAATTCAAGCACAAGACCTTTAAAGATAATAGAAGAAAGTTTGGGAAGACCGAGGAGGGAGAAAGTATAGAGGAATTGGGGTGAATATGTCCGTGTGTGTGTGTGTGTGTGTGTGTGTGTGTGTGTGTGTGTGTGTGTGTGTGTGTGTGTTGAAATGGTACTCACTAAAACTGTAAAAACAAAAGTTGTGATACAAGAAGGGGTAAGAAAGACCAATAGAGAAGGTGAATTTGATTGAAGCATATTATGTACAGGTAGAAATATCACAGCAGATCCCTTTTGTCCAATTAGAAAATCTGGAGGTCAAAACAAGGAAAATTTTTATAGGTGGTATCAGGATTGTTATTTTTGTATGTGTATGAAGCTGACCTATTTGAAATGATTTAAATTCTAAAGTTAATGATGCTTTGACAACTGTGCTCTCTTACCATAAAGTCAGGCCCATAAAACTAAAGAAACACTCAGAGATCCTGCTCCTGACTTCAGAAGAACAACATGGATCAACAAATTCCAGGAGGGAAAAAAAGAAGAGGAAAGGCAACAAGGGAAAACAATATGTTTATTAAGAGGCATGAAAATGCATAAACTCATTTATAAATAAATGTAGTATAATTTACTCAGTGAAAAAATAGCTAAAATCCATAAGCCAACTGGATTTTATATGTGAAATGATTACATATTTGATCTCTAATCATTTCTCCCCTTCATTGTGATCTATTGGTAGCAGCAATTTTTCAATGACTATAGAAAAAGCTGGTACCAATAATCATCACACAAGGAGAAATTTTTCAAGAATGCTCTTTAAAAATGAATCAGTGCAAACAAATTCAAATTACAAGGGGTATAGTAAGACCCGTGGCTTATCTTCAGGAAACTAGAAAAAAAACTGTTAAAAAATGATAAAACATACTGCAATTTGATCAGTGAAAAATAATACAGGTGGATATAAAACATTCTTAACCAGTGATTACAATTCTTAATTTATAATATTCATTCATATACTAATACCAACTCAACAAACATTCAAATTCTCATTAAATTCTATATCACTAGATGTAGATACACCTGGACAATGCTTCTGTGGGTTAACAATGATCAGGAGGCATGTGACCTTTAAAATACTGTTGTTGGTTTTTTCTTTAAGAGATTTTTTTCACAGTCTGTATTTTTATCTGCAAAGCCCCAAAGAACATCACAACAGCTAATTAAAAAGTCATTGCTAAAAAATGACTCAATAGTATAGAAATAAACATTCTAAAACATAAGTTTAGCTCAAAAAAATAATAGGGCAAAATCAGTTTTCTTTAGCAAGAAATTAACTCCTTACCAAAAGCTGGTTCACTATTATATAGAAACTATCAGGACACTTTGGATTTACCAAAGAGCTATTGAATAAGCTAAAAAGATTTCATAAACTATCTTACCGTAATAGCAATATAGAGCTTATATCAAAGCTGCGATAAAATCAACATTATTTGCTTGATTACTTTCATTTATAAGTCTTTCTTCCAAAAGCTCCCTTCTAATTTTGGCCTGAATTTCAGGCTTTAATAAAAGTTCCTTTATCTGTTTCACTTTGGACTTCAGACTCATCCTTTCTCGATGCAAAACTTCATTAAGTAAGTCTTGGATTCCAAAAGGTTTCTTGCCTAAGAAAAAAAATTATAATACATTTAAAGTACAAATATCAATGAAAAACATTTAATATGACATATTCACTTATCAAAATAAGGTTAAAAAAACCTTGAAAATGTTGCCCACCTTTTATAGAAAAGATCACATTTTGCCAAAAATATATCATTTACATAAAACATAATTTACCGTGAAGAAAGATCACCACGGAGCAACAGTACATTGAGAACAAACATGACATATTTATAGACTAATTGTACACATGATCATTTCAACAGTGATGACTTTAAATTTAGCACTTGATAATGATGTGTGAGTTTGGGTTTAGATAAAAAGCAGTCAGATGCCTCAAGCAATATAAATGGCAGTATTCCATTGGTGGCAAGACCCGTCCCACAGCCTCTGAATCCAGGAGGCATAACTCAAATTCATTCCTGTCCCTTGTGCAAGGTGGAAAGCAAGTAACACGTGGGTCATTCTTCTTTCAGAAATTAATTTCCTCTGCTAGTCCCAGCACTCACTTGTCTTCTGTTATGCTTCAGCAGTGCAAACATATTAACTGTGTAAGTGTCAGGCAATCTCCAGGGATTGGACAAGAGACACTTAAACAGCACAGGGCAAGTCAGTCCCAAGACTTAGCAGAGGGGCAAAGATTTTTTTTTTCCTATGGAACAGTGGGGACAGAGTTCCAGTCTCATTTCTTGTTGTTATCTTGGTCGCAACCATTCCGATCAGCCTCTTCTGTTTTCACAGAGCTCCCTTCCCCAGGCTGCTTTTTGTTCTGTGTTTCTTCCAGATACTGCTGGACAGCCTTGAGCACCGCATTCTCCACCAGCCTCTTACTGAGTCTTACTAGTTCAGCATCATCCGGGTCCCTTCCGTTCTTTTCACCTACATTCCACAAGAGAGAAGAGAAGTCACTGAGCTCATATCACCATAGCAACTCGGCATGCAGGGGCCAGCTAGTTCAGTTATTAGAAGAGCAAGTGTCCTTCAATCTGTAAATTAGATCTATAAGTCCAAGAATAGCGGGTTGCTTTTTCATGTAATATTTGCAGAAGCTGGAACTTTCCTATTCCTGGAGACTTCCAGTTGAAAAGCAGTTCATTAGTTCCTATCTAGAAATGCTTTACTTAGCAATGCTAGATGTTTCCCATTTCTAGGTGGAGTTTTTAATTCTCTTTTTTATTGCTCATTACTACTGTGCCCAAGAGCCTTAGCCATGGGAATTCACCATGTTGGTCTGCAACTGCTTTTCCTCCAGCTATCAGGAGATCAAGATTTCTCACATTATTTCATTACTTAGCATCACTCATTTTAAAATGTTTGGCCTACAGGTTTTTACTAAACTCTCAGCACTCCTTTTAAGTCAAAGGCAGTAAACTATTGCTAACAACTGGCTTAAAATGAGCTTGTAAAACTGATGTTAATCTCAGTGCTAGCACTACAGATAAAGAAGCAGGAAATTCTTCAAAGCAGTGAGGATTTTAAGGGTAAACTCTCAGATGTCTCTATCATAAGGTCATTTTGTTATTGACATCCCTCCAGTGATAATCCAGGTTAAAGATAGAATACTATCTTTCCTATTATTGAAAAAAACCTAATTCCTATCTGTTTTCATGCTATACAGTCTCTAACTTATCTCCTTTTTCTGATAGGAAAAGAGAGCTCCTTCTGCACACTACTCCCTCCACTAAGCCATGGGTCTAGGAAGGAAGATAGTTGGAAGCAAAGAAGTCATCAGAATGCACATATTAAGATCAGCTCATTGCTAGAAGACTACCCGTGGGCTTCATAAGGAAAGGCCATTATCACACTTCACACTCATCAGGTCTGGAACAGGCAGATCAGAAATGTACTATGGAAGATAGATATTATTTCTATCCTCACGTTAAATAGGGATTGAAGGCATGCAAAAGTGACAAGTAGCCAGAACCTTCCTTTAGAGCCCGATTATTTGTCCAGAACACATACTCAGAAACAGTTCTGCTTATAACATGCTTCCTAGGACCATACCAAACAGAAGAGAGGATGGGTTAAGGCCTAGCTAGAGATATTAACAGTGGGGAGTCTTAGCAACTGCTTTCCCTGAAAATATGGTAATACAGCCCCCAAGACCCAGACCATCACTCTGAAATAGAACATTTGAAGTGTAAAATATGTTCAGAGTTGAGTGATCTACTACTCAGTGATAATTATATAGAATTTACTAAACATAAATATGTCAAGGTGTTACGAATGAATACAGTTCATTTCTATGATCACTTTGGGGTACAAGATCAAATTGTTTTTACTAATAAGTATGAATAAAATCAGTGTCAAGTATTTGAAGGATTTTATCTCAATCTTAGAGCGTAGTGTTTATACTATGGACATAATAACTCCTAAGGCATTACCTGACCTACCTATTTATTGTTTATTCATATAACATATAGAAAATTAGCTGGGCACTGGTAGCACATGAACATAATCCTAGCTACTGAGATCTGAGGATCCTGGTTCAAACCCAGCCTGGGCAGCAAAGTCTATATAAGACTCATCTCCAATTAGAAAACAGGAAGTGGTGTTGTGGCTCAAAGTGGTAGAATGTTTACCTTGAGCAAAAGAGCTCAGGGAGGGGCTGGGAAGATGGCTCAGTGGTAGAGCGCATTCCTTGCATGCCAGAGGCCCTGGGTTCGATTCCTCAGCACCACATAAGCAAAAAAGCCGGAAGTGGCGCTGTGGCTCAAGTGGTAGAGCGCTAGCCTTGAGCTGAAGAGCTGAGGGACAGCGCCCAGGCCCAGAGTTCAGGCCCCATGACCGGACCCAAAAAAAAAAAAGAGCTCAGGGACAAAACCCAGGCCCAGAGCTCAAGCCCCACAACTGACAAAAAAAAGAAAATAGAAAATTAGGCAGTAAGTGAAAGGGTTCTATAAAACCATTTGAATACTGTAAATGTCGCTCCATTTGTCCTCCTACTCATGCTCAGTGCCTATGTTAGTAAAGTTGTTCTTAAGTCCACTTCAGAACCTCGTCCACTTTCTCACTGATAAGATAATAAGATTATAATAAGATTATATTTTAATCTAATTAATAACTCAATCTCTAAGATTACTCTCAGATCTAATATTATGTGCCTTGTTAATTTCTATCAGTACACATAAGTGTCCCTATTACTTTAAACATTAAAAAATCCCACAAAATGCTAATTTTTCTCTTTAGATTGTCCTATGTTTGCTTATGTTTTTACTATTATCTAAATCAATCAAACTTAAACCAAGATGTTAGCATCTTTGACACTTTCCTGTCCTTTATCCGCCCACTTAATTACTAAGCCTGTCAAGAAGCACTTCACAATTTCTTCCTCTTCCATGCATCTTATAAAATATCTCTAAATGTATTTTTCTAAAATACTCTAAAATACAGGAAAACAAGCTTGTCTTTTAAGACTCTCCAAAATGTCCTATCAACTCACTACTACTTTACTTCTAGTCAGCTTCCAACATATCTCTAGGAACCTCTACACTATTCTCTATCCATAGACAGTCCTACTCCTTGCCTCACTAATTAAAATCTCACCTATTCCATGAAGCCTTCCATGACTGGACCAGTAAGAAGTCCTAAGCTGCCAGTGGATTCCAATAACACTAACCTGCAGGTTATTTCTTCATGCACTCAAAGTATGTCTCTAGGATCTACTAAATGCCTAGAATTCTTTCAGTCTACAGAGATACAGCAACAAAAAAAATAATTTTGTAATGACTTTTTTTCCTTAATTCCTTTACAAATTATGGGAGTAACTTATTAATTTATTCAACACTTAGTGATCCAGTACCCATTCTGGTAACACAGTCTTGAGAACAGAAATTCTATCCTAGGCTCCTTAATAATCTTCTCTAATAGTACAGTGTAGTTTATACATCATCATAATAAATATGTTAGTCTTGCCAGGTGCTGGTGGCTCACGCCTGTAATCCTAGCTACTCAGGAGGCTGAGATCTGAGGATCAAGGTTCAAAGCCAGCCCGACCGTGAGACTCCTATCTCCAATAAACCACCAGAAAACCGGAAGTGGCGCTGTAGCTCAAGTGGTAGAGCACTTGCCTTGAGCTTAAGAGCTGAGAGACAGCGCCCAGGCCCAGCGTTCAAGCCCCACGGCTGACCAAAAAATAAATAAATAAATATGTTAGTCTAGTAAATTGTTGATTAAAAATCTTTGAAAGCAGTCACAATATTTTTGAGTGATACTATTTTATTATAAAAATAGCACACATGGTCAGAAATTTAAATTTAATATTACGTTTAAGGCAAAAGCAGTGAGACAGTGACACTGTCACACATCTGTATTCTGAGTGCTCAGGAGGCTGAGTTCAAGACCATCCTGAATTAGTACAGCAAATTCTAGCCATCCTGCACATCAGCAAAACAAATAAGCAAAAGCAAAGTCAAAGAATTACAGAGTAATTAAAATATCCATGTGAGAAAACTACATTGACTCTGATTGATAAACCCAGACAAGAATACATTTCTGACCACAAAGGGAAAAATAGTAACTACCTACAGTAATGAATTTTCTAATCAACCAATGAAAATGAGACAAATTCACAAAGGAGTCTTCCAGATATATCTGGACTTGAGTCTTTCCTTGTAGTTTCTGTAACTATCCTCAGGCTATTAACATAGCCTGAAGAAAGCCTTTGAGAGGCTTATCACAGAGCCTAGCAAGAATGCAACAATCCAAGAAGCCTGTATTCCTTTACTCGGTCAGAACATCTTATATTTCCATTTTTAGCAGATTTAATTTAATTTCACTAAAAGAGGCATTTTAAGATTAAAGTTATTCTGTATTTTCTCCCACTGATTTGAGTGAAGTTATCTATCTTCCACAGGGACCGTGGAAGGTAAGAGATGAATATCTCCATTCACTGAAGCCTGGAAAACAGCCAAGGCAGCTCAGCATGCTGCTGCAATGCACATAACTTCCTTTTGATTCCAGAGAAAGAATACACAAATTATTTCCACAGAAGTATCAAACTCTTGATCAAAAATACCCTTTCTTGCCGAGTGCTGGTGGCTGAGATCTGAAGATTGCAGTTAGAAGCCAGTCCAAGCAAGAAAGTCCATGAGATACTCATCTCCAACTAATCACCAGAAAACACAAAGTGGATCTGTATCTCAAAGTGGTAGAGCACTAGTCTTGAGCAAAAAAAGCTCAGGGACAGTATCCAGGCCCTGAGTTGAACTGGCAGAAAAACAACAAGAACAACAACAAACAAATAAAAACACATGGTTTACTTAGTTTACTTGCTATCTTGCTTAAAAATAAAACCAACTAACCTTAACGTTGTTATTTTGGGAGTGTTCTTTTTATCTTTAAGTTGTTATATCAAGAAGTTGCAATTTTTATGGGGCTGGGAAAAAAAAAGAAGTTGCAATTTAACAAAACAGTTGTTGTTTTTATGAGCCATGCAGGAAAGTCCATGAGACATTTATCTCCAAGTAAGTACTAGAAAATCAGGAGTGAAGCTGTGGTTCAAGTAATAGGGTGCTAGCCTTGAGCCAAAGAGCTCAATGACAGCACTCAGGCCCGTTGTTCAAGCCCCATGACTGACACACACACACAAAAGGAAACAAAGAAAATCTTCATACAATATAATGTATAATGAGCAAGAACATTACAAAGTTTCCACTTTGCACACATTCCAATCCAATTTGTACTGTGCAGTGTCTCCCGAACCCCTGGGTATTGTTCTTTGTACATAGACAATACTTTTTCAATTTCCTATCTCACATCTTAAATATGAAAAATAAATGAATACAAGTGCTGAAAATAAGAAAACATTCAAGAACTTCTTAGTGACTTTGAATGTCTTAAACAGGGCATCTAAAGCACATACTACAAAACATGATTAATTGGATTCATCAAAATATAACACTTTTAACTGAGAGAAAGAGAGGGAAGGGATGACACTGTTCAAAAAGAAATGTACTCATTACATATAACCCCTCTGTACATCACCTTTACAATAACAATAAAAAAACCTTCTGAGGCTTGGAAGGAGCTTAAATGTATATAATTTTTGCTCTTTTAAAGTTACTGTTAAGAACATAAAAGGCAAATCCCCAGAGTGGGAGAAAATACTTGCAAAACATATCCATCAAATAATTTGTAATCAGATACAAAAAGAACATTTACAGTTGAATACAAAAACCAAGAACCAAAATTTGTAAATGGACAAAATAATGGAAGTTTTACTTCAAAAGGGCATATGGATACCTAATACATATGTTAAAATATACTCAGCATAAGTAATTAGGAAAAGGCCAAGTAAAGTCCACTAGAATGGCTATCAAAAAAAAAAAAAGATACCTAACACTAGATGTTACTGACAATATATGAATCCATTGGCTTAAAGAAGAGCAAAAAGAGCATAGCTATTTTATGAAAACAATTTGAAAAATTCTAATTAAAGAGGACCATCTTCTTACCATGCAATCCAGCAATGTCAGTTCAAGCTAGATTGGAAAATAGGTAAAATGAAAACATTCATGCTCACCAAAAACACACACGAGTGTGTTGGTGATAGCCTTATTCATAATCACCTCAAATTTGAAACCACTTCAACTGGTGAATAAAGCATGAAGCTACAATGCAATGGCACAGTACTCCATGCAAAATAATAAAGTCCTGACACATGCAACAACACAGGTGAATTTAAAATAGATTATCTTATGTGAAAGTAGCCAGACTGAAAGGGTAACATAACATGTGGCTGTACATATAACATTTGGCACAACTAGACTACAAGTAACCACGTGGTTCTAGGAGGTAGGGTAACAGGAAGGACAAGAGAGAATTTTGGAGGGTGTTGGAACTGTTCTTGTTTGGGGTGTGGTTCCATGATGACTCCCTGCATTGATTAAAATTCACAGAAATAAACATGAGAAAGAATAACTTTCACTGTGTGTGAATTGACCTCAACTTAAAAATACAAATGAGAAGAATGTCTTTCCAGTGATGAGTAGCTAATTTTGCCTGCAAATGGACTCGTGACTTGTCATTCTTCACAATTGGCAGAGGCTGAGTAGAAAGATAACTTCTCAGTTCCTCTGTTTTTGAGACTCATCTCAACTGTGGTATTGTAATCACTCACAGCTGCAAGCCTACTTCTTGGTTTCTTTCTTATGAATCCTATTTTTCTGCTGTGTTCAGTATAAAAATATTTACCATAAAGTACCGGGTAAGTGGTATTACTACTCCCTTTTGGTAGATTAAGCATATCATCCATTCCTTTATGCTCAGAGTACTGACTGAATTGGTAAGAAGCACTCTGACAAGTGATCCTAATCACTATGTTGCTGAAATATTTCAGAGGGTGCTGTGCTCATGGTGGTTCTTTTTTGGAATCCCTGTGCTTCTCCATATCATAAATTGATCTCTATTTTACAGAAGCTGGTAGTTCCATCTCTGAATTTTAGCCACTATATTTTTTCATGTTGGAATATGAGGATTCTCCTTGGCCCTGAATGGCTGCATAAGGCTACTCTGAGTCATTTTGTGTAAAACTGATAAGAAGTAGGCAATTCCAAGTAGTGATAAGTTTTTTGAACTGCAGAAAAGAAGTAGAAATTCCTACCACAAGTGCAGGTCAGGTCCACAGGAATAGCACAAAAGTATGGTGATGACTGAAAACTTACTCTTTTTTTGTTTTGTTTTTTGGTCGGTCATGGGGCCTGAACTCTGTGCCTGAGCATTGTCCCTCAGCTCTTCAGCTCAAGGCTAGCGCTCTACCACTTGAGCTACAGAGCCACTTCCATTTTTTTCCGCTTAGGTGATGCTGAGGAATCTAACCCAGGGCCTCATGCAGGCAAGGCAAGAACTCTACCACTGAGCCACCTCCCAGCCCTGAAAACTTACTTTTATGACAAAGAAGACATAGATATTTTCTGACAAAGAAATTTTATGTCACAAGCACAAGCTTTCAAATAAGCATACCTTTTACTCCTTTGAAAAACAAAGAGGCTGGAAAAAAAAGCACTACCTAAATCTTACAATTATTACATGCAGGTAATCAACACCATCTATTTCAAGAGTCTTACACATAACTTAAAAGTATGACTAGCTGCAATTAACTCCACTTATTTGGCCAACACATCTGCTTGTGATAATAGACACTTTTCTTTATAGGCTGAGATTCTGAGTTAGAAATGGATTCAAATAGCAATAAAGGTTGCTTTCCTGTTCTGAAGGTAATATTCACCAAGATTGATGAGCAGAATAAATGTTGCCAAAAATCCAGTGTAGTAAAATAAATCATAAGTTGTGGGTGTCACTTTGTCCCTTTAAAGTACCCCAGGTTAAGAGGAACCCCAGGCTGGAAAAGTTCCCATAATGGCAGGTCACTACAGCAATAACAGGAACAGTTCCTTCTGTTTATTTAGATAACACTTCATACTTTCCCAAGCATTTTCAGAAACCTCTCATTTGTTTTTCACAGAAGACTATGGTAAACTGTTATTCTTTCTTTGTAACAATGAGACCCGAGAGATTACATAAATTAAGATTATAGAGCCATAGTGATAGAAATTGGTAGTTCTCTGACTAGAAATCAGGAAGCTTAATCCACTCATCCCTTTTCTTGGGAAAAAGAAGGTACACATGTAAGAAATGAACCATTGTTCAGTTGGAAAAACAAAATAATTTAGACCGTCTCATTCTCAAATTGAAATTTTCAATACTAAATAAGCTTATCAATTAGTGCAATACAATTCCTTCCTTCCTTTTCTCCCTCTTTTCCTTTCCTTCCTTCCCTCCCTCCTTTCTTTTCCTTCCTTCTTTCTGTCCTTCTTTCCTTCCATCCTTCCTTCCCTTCTTTTCTCCTTCCTTAGTTCGTTCATTCCTTCCTTCCTTCCTTTCCATGCTCCCATCTTTCCTTGCACAACCACTGAGCACCCTCTACTTATGTGTACCTGTGAGAAGCACTGTGAGCCTGCATTTAGGAACTTGCACTTCAGTAGAAACACATGGTAAAAAATAAGTAACAGGTCATGAATGCTCTGAAGAAGCATTTATTTACACAAGACTGGTCAATTCCATAAGAGAAAATGACCCAACCTGTATCATGTAGGAGGTGACACTGGGGCCAGATCATCTTGGGTGGACTACGGAATGGCCTAACATGGAGGTAACACTGGCTCAGCCTTGTAAGCAATGGCAGAGGTTGCTCTAGTACAAAGGGAATGATGTGGGAGGAAGAATGAGGAGGCTGGAAAGAGAATGTGAAGGATTCAATTTGCAGGATACCAATGATATTTAAAATTATATGCTTAGGTCAGAGACTCTTATTGGAGCTAAGAGTCTCATGAACATTTCTGCTCAGGCTGGCTTTGAACTACAGACGTCAGATCTCAGCTTCCTGAATAGCTAGCATGAGCCTGAGTGCCTGGCTTTCCTCATTGTGTCTTAAGTTTGATATAAATAAGGCAGTTGTTAAACTTAAAGAAAGGGACTAAAATATAAGCATAACTATAGTGTCCAGAAACTACCTCCCTTCCTTCCTCCCTCTCTTTCATCATTGTGTGTGTGTGAGAGAGAGAGGGGGGAGGGGAAACCAGGGCTTCCTTCTGGCTAGGCAAGCATTCTACTGCTTGAGCTATGTACTCCACACTTTTTGCTTTAGTTTGAGTAAGTCTTGTATTTGTACTTTTACCCAGACTGGCCTCAGACATTGATCCTCCTACTTCAGGTTCCTGAGTAGTTGGAATGATAGATGTGGCACCATGTCTGATTTAAAAAAATAAAATAGGATCTTGCTAAGTTTTCCTGGACTGACTTCAAACTACACTCCTCTTATGTTTGAGTAGCTGAGATTATAGGTTATGAGTCACCACACCTGCAATACTGAAATATTTTTAAAGAACATTTTAACATTATTAAAAATCAGTTTTCTAGCCAGGTGCCAGTGGCTCACACCTATAATCCTAGCTACTTAGGAGGCTGAGATCTGAGACAGGAAAGTCTGTGAGACTCTTATCTCCAATAACCACTAGAAAACCGAAAGTGGCGCTGTGGCTCAAGTGGTAGAGCACTCTCCTTGAGCTGAAGAGTGCAGGGACAGCACCCAGACCCAGAGTTCAAGCCCCATGACCAACCAAAAAAAAAAACTAGTTTTCTGACTAATCTTAAACCAAACAGCTTTTTTTTGGGGTGTGTAAATGTACAAAACTTTCTTCATAATTACTCAGTATCAAACACATAAAATAGGTTAAAAACCCACTGTTTTACTTTGATGGTTACCAAAACCCAATTTGTAAAGTCTGAACATGAAAATCCAGGTAAACAGAAATACTTGGTCAGTATATTTGCTCACGAATTTTCCCATCCATCAGTGGGGAAAGTACACGAGCCTTATAAAAGCATTAACAATATGTCAACCAAAGAACCTAAAGATGATTGATCAATCAAAACAAAATCATGATAAAACATTCACCCTTGGTCATCTTTTCTGGTCGTAAATAATCACAGCACACCTTTAAAGGCCTAAAGACTAGTAACCTCATAAATTTATTGCTTTCGCTTCAGGGGTAATCCTGAAGAAAGTAATTTTTAGGATACAGCTTTCTCTTCTTGATAACCTAAGAGACTTCCAAAACAGCATCCAAATAAAAACCAAAGTGCTCTAAGGTTCTTTTTGGTGATGTCATTAGAGATTCCAAAAATATGTGGATTCTTATTGCAAAACATTAAATAAGGCTTTAAGCTTGATGAGTAATGCACTGATGGTATGCAAATGTAAATAGGTATAGTCTATCAATTGCCATTTGCTTTAAAGCTCTGATCTCCAAGTAAGAAAGAACTCTTCGTCAAAAAAATTTCAGGCATCAGTGAGAAATAGCCAACAATTATTTAGAAATAGACAATTTCCTGAATAAGACTCCAATAGCTTTAAAATGATGAGAGTTGGCAAATGGGACTGCATTAAATTCAAAGCCTGGGTATTAATGACTCGTGACTGTAATTTGAGTTACTTGAGAGGCTGAGGATAGGAAGATTGAGGTTTAAGGCCAGTTCATACAGAAAAGTTTACAAGACCCCTTCTCAATGCATTGCCAGACCCAGTGGTGCAGGGTACCTGTCACATCAAGATACAAAGGAGGCTGACAACAGAAGAATCATGGCTATGAACCCCAAGATATGGACACAGTCATTTTTTCTTTCTTGCAATTGTTTCTAACGTATTTATAATGTACCACGTGATCTTTTCGTTTCTTTGTATGTTCCTCCCCCATGGTATAACCCCATATTTGATGTTGGTGCCCTGCATCTTGTATATACACTTCTTTAATTTGGGGAGGAGAAGGGAAAAACAAAATGCTTAAATAAGGATACAGGTTGACCCACGTAACAATGAGATGTACAAGACACTATGTTGAAAAACGAACTTTACAATTTAGGCGGGGGGGGGGAGGGAGGAAGGGGGGGATAATTGTAGAGGTGGGAGGGAAGGGATGGTAGGGGAAAAATCAAGGAGGAGGTAACAATGCTTGATAGGAAATGTACTCATTACCTTGCTCATGTACTCATGCAACTGTAACCCCTCTGTACAGTATTTTTACAATAAAAAAGTATTTTAAAAAGTCATGGTTGCAGGCCAGTCCTAGCCAGAAAAGTCATAGAGATTCCATCTCCATGGAAAGAGTCTGGACATTGTGGTGTGTGCTTGCGATTTCAGTAATAATGGGAAGAAGAAAGCTGGCACACCACAGCTCAGGTGTGCCCTTCAGTATGAAGGAAGTTATTATTCCTAAAAATAACCAGTGGAAAACAGGGTTGGAGGCATGGCACAGTAGGATTTTACTAGCATAACAAGTGCATGGTCCTAACACACACACACACACACACACACACACACACACTAAAAAAACTTTCTGCACAGCAAGAGAAACAATGACCATATTGAACAGACATCCTACAAAATGGAAAAAAAATCGTTACCAGTCATTTATCTAACAAAGGATTATTATGCAGAATAGTTAATGCAAAATAGTTAACAACAAAAGAACAAATTAACCAATCAATAAATGAACACATGAACTGAATACATTAAAAAATGTTCAACATCTTTACTCATCAGGGAAATGCAAATCTGAACTATATTGAGATTCTATCTCATCCCTATCAAAATGGTTTTCATCAAGAAAACAAACACCAAATGCTGGTGAGAATATGGAGAAAAGGAACATTTATACACTGTTGGTAAAAGTGTAAGTTGGTTTGGTCATTATGGAAATCAGTATGGAGGTTCCTCAGAAAAAAAACAACAATTTAAAAATAGAACTACCATGTGACCTTGTTATACAACATACCTTTATCCAAAGAAGTAGAGATGCCTATGTTTACTATTCACAATAGCTTAGCTACTGAATGAGCTGAGATGGCCAGCAACTGATGAATTGATAAAGAAAATGTGTGTGGGGGGGCACAATGGAGTACTATCAAACCATGAGGAAGAATGAAATTACTTTATTTGTAGGAAAATGGATAGAACTGGAGATCATCATGTTAAGTAAAATAAGACAGACTCAGAAAGACGAATACCACATGTTTTTCTCTCATATTAGAATCTACATTTTTAAAATGGCATGAATGTATACTATTTGGGAAGAAGAAACCAGCATGAGAGGAGAAAGAGAATGAGAAAAGGTTATAGGGGATGGATATGATCAAAGTGCCTTATAGAATGTATGGAAATAAAAATGTCCCATTATTTTATGTATTCAATAGATGTAAATAAAAATAAAACCTAAAAAAGTTATAAGAATTGTATCATTAATTGTATATTTCTACTTGGTCTCTTGAGAAGGTAGAAAACTTCTCTTTCTCTGTCTTTGTCTCTCTCTCTGTCTTTCTTTCTTTCTCTCTCGTAAGAAATACATTTATCTTTTTAGAGAAAAGTCAAGGAAAAGAGAAAATTTTAGATAGAGAAACAGACAAGTCAGGTCAAAGAATAGCTTCCTCTATAGCACCACCCCACCTACAAAGGAAAGATAAAGGTGCTGGCAAGATGGTTCAAAGAATGATCCAATGATGATCCAGGGCTATGTCTCACTCCTCTTCTGTAAGGAATAAACCAGAGACTAACCTCAATGCAGCTGCTAAGAGACAATCTCCAGGAACTTGGGGCTTGAGGAACCAAGTTTGTTTTCCACAAGCTGCTCTAAGACATACTTTGCTGAACACTAAGCCCTCAAACTCTGCATACTTAATCTTTTCCAACAAATGACAAGATTTTACTCATTCGTGGCACCTGTATTTATGGATCCTTTTTAAAAACAATAAATCTACCTCAGTACCCGCTATGTGCCTGGCTTTTCTTTCCCCACACATTTAAGTAAAAAGCTTGTCACTGCTTATATATGAGAAACCAAGGATCAGAAAAGCCAAGAGACCTGCTCAATTCCTCACAACTAAGAATTGTCAAAGTAGGACTCCTGTGTGGATCTATATGGCTCCAAAATATCATACTTCTGTCATTCTACCACAACGCTGGCTCTCTGGTACCTCATATAATATTATTATATATTATTATTACCCCTTCAATAATATTTTCACTCTAAAATGATGCTTCTGACCAGAAAATATTTATAATGCTACTTACTGAGATATAAAGTCAGAATGCCTAAACTGTATTCTTTCTCCTTCCCTCCCCCCCTCAACTGCTTCATTCATCCACCACTCATTGGTTCTTTATGTCTGAGAGTTGCTCAAGCCCTTCTATGGTCTACTTTTTTATTTTTAAACCAGGGATAACAGTAGTTTAATATAAAAAGGCAATTGTAAAAGTTAAATAAGAAAATACAAAAAGTCTTTAACACAGGGCTTGTCTTAGAGTAAGCCCTGTTTCTTGAAACAATGTTGAAATAATAGCAAATTAGAAAATTAGGCATCATTCTATAGACCTTACATTGTCATTCTTTTGCAACCAAAAAATGTCTCATCATAGGAAATGAGCTGCTAATTAATCTTACAATAGATGTCTCGCAGACATGAATAAACTGCCCTGAAATAGTACAATATAAAATGGTTTGAGCTTGTAGCTGTACCAAATTGATTGAAATGTGTATGTATTGTATGTAACTTTCCTAAGTCATACCTACTTTTGAATGTGCATTGTGCACTTGTGATAAATATTTTACAGCGCTTCTTTCTGGTCATTCATGCATTCTTTTGGTCAACCCCCCTAACACAAGATCACAGGGCACATGCCTAACAAACTAAAAAAATAAGCTTTTAAAATAATATTAATAAACTTGAGAAACTGGTTTTTAAAAAGTGGTAGCTGAGTTAGAACAGCACCATGCACGTGGTATTCAGGTGAGGGGTAGGTTTATTCATCGTTCCGGCTGGCACCAGGCCACTTTGGCTCTCCACGTGGCTGGGAAAGACCTGGGAAAGAGGTGGGAAAGAGCTGAGAAAGAGCTAGAAAAGAGAAGAGAGAGCTGGGAAAGAGAGAGCTGGGAATGAGAAGAGTGAGCTGGGACAGAGAAAAGAGAGCTAGGACAGAGTGTGTCTGGGCCTGGGCTAGGCCTTATCTAGGGTATGGGCGGAGAAAGGTGTGGCCACATCAAATTCAGATGTGACCTCAGCAGATGCAGATGTGACCTCTTCCAGGTGTCCCAGTTGCCTAGGTAACGCAGGTACTGGGTGGAGACTTTGCTGCGAGGAGGGTGGAGTCTGCTCGCCATCCAGGAGCCGACCTTACAGTTTTGAAATAATTTATTTTTAAATTTCTTAAATTGATTGTAACTCCTCTGTACAGTATTTTCACAATAAAAAATTTCTTAAATTAATCTAAGTATCTTCCTTAGAAACATCTTAAATAGTATGGATTACCATACAATGCTTATTTCTTATTAAAAACATACCCTCACCTTTGAAATAGTTACACTTTATGTATTTTAATTTGTTCCTAAAGAAATAAAAACCACAAAAATGGCATACACTTATCTTGGAGCAATGAAAAATAGTAAATATTAAACTATAGGCAAGAACTGTGTGACTGCTATTAAACTATTGTCTGTCAGCTCCACCCTCACCCACACTTACTTGGATTTATGACACTGGATGGGAATGAAGCAAACTCTTGCTTAGCCAACTGGATGCTAGGGTCTAACAAGATGAGGAGTTAGAGAACACTGGGCAGGCACACCCAGAGAAGAGGAACTGGTCTGTTTCCATTTACTCACTGCTGCCATTAGTGTTCCCCTAGACCACCCCCAACCCAGCCATGGCTGCTCCCTCTTCTACAGCAACCAGTCTAGTATCAGTTGATTTCACTTATCATTTTCCCCCTTATTCCTGGATCTGTTTCCTTACATTCTTTTGAAAATAAAAGCAAAATTGTCCATTGAACGTTCTATCCTTAACGGCCATAATCAGCTTCAATGGTCCCTTTTTTTTAAATTTTATTGTAAAGATGCTGTACAGAGGGGTACAGTTATGTGAGTAAGGTAATGAGTACATCTTGTCGTGCATTGTTACCCCCTCCAATGTGGCAATTTTTATCATTACCCCTGGATGAATACTTAAACAATTCGTTTTATGTTGTTGTTTTTCTTTTTTTTATTGTAAAGATACTATACAGAGGGTTACAGTTACATGAGTGAGGTAATGAGTACACTTCCTCTTGAACATTGTTACAATGGTCCCTTTTTGTTTATGTCCCTTTGGCACTTTCCTAAACCTTCCCTGAAGGTCTGAGTCTTGACTTCATAAGACCCTATGTCACCTCAGCCTGAAAATTAGCATCACTACTTCTCAGTCTTGCCTTTCCATCCTTTATTTTTTTAATACCTATTTAACAAATGCCCTCTATGAAATCCTTTCTGTTAAAATAACTGGAGTAAGCTGCGCACAGTGGCTCAAGTCTTCAATCTTAGGTAGTTGGAAGGTGGGGATGGAAGAACTGTAGTTCAAGGCCAGCTTGAGCATAAAAGTTCATGAGACTGTATCTCAAGCAATGGCTGGATTCAGTGATGCATGCCTGTCATCCCGAGTGTCAAGCAGAAGGATCATAGCCCAGGCTGGCACAGACAGAAAGCAAGGCCCTACCTGAGAAGGGACCAATGCAAAACAAAAGGTTAGATGCATGGCTCAAGTGATACAGAGCCTGCCCTGCAAACGTGGGACCCAAATTCAATTCTTAATACTACTACAAATAAAATAAAGTAAAAACAAAATAACTGATGCAGTTCCTATCTTCTTAGCTGGTTCCTAACAAATATAATCTATTTTTTATTCTACCCCTACGTAATTCTAAAGAATTCAGACATAAACAACAGAGGCCAAGATGTACAATGTCGACAGCAGTTACAAGTTTGAAGTTTGTTTGGCAAAATGATGTGTTCTCATGATCTTATATCTTTATAAAACAATGTAGTATGTCTTTTAACTTAATATTAAATTTTCACACTGAGCTACATATGCTGACCACAAAGTCATGGAGTTTGGAGGGAGACACGGGTAAACCTGGATCACCATTCTCTGTGGGGTTCCTTCTTTCCTCTTCCATCAGCACTACCAGGTGGGTGAAATCCATTTCCCTTAGAATGACAAACCTTTTTTTTTTTTTTTTTTCTGTGTGTGCTGGTCCTGGGGCTTGAATTCAGTGCCTGGGCTAAGTTACTAAGTTGTTTTGCTCAAGGCTAGGATTTTACTACTTGATCTGAGCTCCACTTATGGAATTTTTTTTTGGTGTTTTATTTGGAGATGAAGTCTTATATACTTTGCTGGCTTTGAGTTACAAGCCTCAGATCTCTACCTCCTGAGTAGCTAGGATTACAAGTGTGAGCCACCAGCACCCAGCTAAGAAATCTTGTTTCCTTCTGTTCCAACCACCTTGCTAGTACATCATTTCTCTGTGGTACTATAATTTTTCCATGCATACACCTGATGCTTATAATGTTCTTGACTGAAGTCCTAGGTTTGGGGAGTAGTGTGTTAACAGGAAAGTGTCTCAACTACCTTTGATTTAGCTTATATGTACTAGTTAACATAACATTTAAGTTCAAATAGCTCTTGTTATATTTTTATCATTGTCAGGTTTTGTCTACTTGCTAAAGGCAAAGACTTCACTATGAAACTCAAAGATTTGTTTTATATTTAATCTATACGTGCCATTATGAATGGAGGTCATAAGACATAATTGCTCAATTGTGCATTGCAGAAACTTTGTTCATGGTTAAGTTGTAAACACCACCTGTGATAAGAATTATGGGACCTTACAGTAGTAATTAACTTGCTCTTCTGGACTTCACAGACATGTTGAGGGTGTGGCTTCACTTGTTAGACTGAAAGCATTAAGATTTTTGTCTTGGCTTTTTCTGTTAGGAGTATAATACACTTTGGAATCCAACAGATTTTTTTTAAGGGATTTAGATTTTAAAAAAAGAAAAACTTACAACAAGGAATTACTGTCTCTTCACTGTACAGTATCTTCATTGTATCTTCTAGATCACCTAGATTAGAGCTTTCCAAACCCATATTTCAAATAGCTTTCCAAATAGTCTCCATATTAACTGAAGTCAACTTCATTGTTGACTCTCACACAGGGCAAATGCACTGCACTACAATCCAATATGAAGGTTCAAAAGAAATCAGAGAGCTTTTACTCTTTCACCAGGATTACTAATGTTTGTTTCACAATATAATACTGGAGTTTGGCATATAAGAAAATTCATCCCTCCCCCACAGTATAACCCCTGCTTTCACTGTATTTGATGTCAGTATAATTTGTGGAGGGGAAGGGGAAAAACAGATCGTTTAAATAGGGATATAGGTGGACCCATTGCAACAATGAGATGTACAAGTCGTTATGTCGAAAACGAACTTTACAACTTTGGTGTGGGGGGCGGGGGAGGGACTATGGGGGGGGATGGGAAGAGATGGGAAGGGGAAACAAAAGAGGAGGCTACAATGCTTGATAAGAAATGTACTCATTATCTTGCCCATGTAATTGTAACCCCTCTGTACAGTATTTTCACAATTAAAAAAAAAGGAAAAGAAAAAAATGGCAAAGGAACACATGAGAAAAAAAAGAGAAAATTCAGTGAATATAAGTTCTTTGCAACAACAAGAGTGCATTAACTGTGCAACCACAGTCAGTCACCTTAGAACTGGACAAAACTAGGGTTTTTTTGTTGTTTTGTTTTTTTATTGTGAAGATACCAGAGGGGTTACAATTACATGGGCAAGATAACGAGTACAATTCTTATCAAGCATTGTTGCCTCCTCTTTGTTTCCCCTTTCCCATCCCTTCCCATTATTCCCCCACTGTCCCCCCCAACCTGATCCTCCACCCCACCACCAAAGTTGTAAAGTTTGTTTTTCGACATAATGAATTGTACATCTCATTGTTGCAATGGGTCCACCTGTATCCCTATTTAAACGATTTAAAAACTAGGGTTTTATTTCTATTTATATTCACTAAAAATTCTTAAGAATAACACCAAAGCCCACAATTATAAGAGATAAAAATTTAATCCAACCAAGTTTTAAGCAAATAAAATGGGAAAGATGTGCTGTTTTGTCTAGGAGAAAGTTCTTAGGTGTGGCTGAACTCACAAAATCACAGTCTGAAGTATCTTTATCTCTTTTTCCCAGCCTCTTCTTTCTTTGTGGCCAGTTTCATTTTTAGAATAACCCTCTCTCAGCCCGTGGTTAGCTATATGTGAACCACACTTTTTCCCAGGGTAGTAAGCAAGGTATTATGATATATAATACCCTACAAAGGTATTAACTATCATAATAAGAGAATTCATTTCCCCAAGAAGGAAGGGTCCTGTGCAGATCCATGCTTCAAGTCTACTCAACAGTTTTAAGTTCCCTAGGTAAGGTGGAAATAAAACTATCATTATGCCAAGCTGAATTCTAAGGTGATTCTAGTTATACAATTGATAATCTCTTATTTATTTTAGAGAAATTATACTTACTAATTCTACTGCATATTAAGCACAGTCAGGCATTTTATATGTGTTAGCTTATTTAATTTTCACAACAGGTAGCTACTATTTAAGATTGGGATACAGAAGCTAAGAGAGTTAAGCAGGAAATGTCAGAATCAAAAATACAAACCCAGTCAGTCTGTCTCTAAAACCTCTATTTTTTAAACTACATGAGTTCTGAGGTTTTTTTGAGTCTCTTTATTGTGGGCATCACAAGTTTATAAATGAAAGAGAAGAATATGAAAGCTCAAAGACCTACATAATTATGTGTTCCAAAGGGAAGTGGTTTGTCACAGGTTCTTAGACAATTTCACTAGCCTTAGATTAATGATTGATATTCATCCATAAGGCACTATTTGGGGCTAAGCCATTACCACTGCTTAACTGAGGCTATTCTTTTTCTACAAATACTTAGGTGTACATGGGATCAGATGGTCTTATTAATGAGCAAATGTCCTTGAGGAAGAGCATTTGAAAGTGTGCTTTTATTAGCTAAATTTTTATGTATATCACAAACGCCTACTCCTTTTTATTAAATATTTTCTATTGTTATTATAAAGGTGATATCCAGAAGGATTACCATTTCATAAATCAGGTAATAAGTACATTTCTTTTTGGGCAATGTCACCTCAACCTTCAATCTCTTCCAGTTTTTCCCTCCCATCCCCACCCACAAGTTGTATAGCTCATTTTCAACATCGTGCTAGTGAGTACCACTGCTGCATTTGTTGACCCTTTGTCTCTCCATGTCTCTCCCCCTTGCCCTCCCAAAGATAGATAAATGAACACAAAAAGAAAAGAAAAAAATCTCTGGCTTCCATTTTCTGAAGCTCATTTTGACAAATATTATTTTATATGCTCAGAGGCACCGAGGCATTGCATCTCTGAGCTCCTCTTCTAAGAGCTTCCTCCTTTGGTCTCACTGTGTGGCAATGCCGAGTCCTGCATAATTTATCATGTCCTGGTGTACTCCTTTTTTTTCCATAGCCACAGGAAGGGAAACAGGGAAACAGTTTGTAGCACATTGTTGGGAAGTAGGGTTTTTGTGTATAACTACAGCAGCCAGTGGCTGCACAAAGATCTGGAAACAGTCCTACAACTTGGCGGACTCCCAAGGGAAATTATTCAAGATCTGACAGACAAATGCAGGCAAATTCTCAAAAAGTCAAAGACAAACAACAAAAGAAAATATAATTACTACATAGCCTATAAATGAACACAGAAAATCAGGGAGGTAAAATGAGAATAATAACTACTAGCATTTGCCTTACTGTTCCCATATTTAATTTTAGAAACAAACCTCTTAGATATACACTTTTTCATTAGAGGAAAAAAAATCTAGTCTAGTCTTTAGCTATATGGCTAAATGTTTTAAACTGGACATTATTGTAGCTATCTCCACAGAGATCTTATGCAAAGGGTAGTTTGGGGTTATCCGGCATTGCAGTTTCACTGCTTTAGAAGGTGTAACAGCCTGGGATATAGGCCTCCTGCCAGCTTTTGGCCCTATAACATCCTGGAGGGCCTTAAGTAAGAAATTACCCATGCTTCTTTCTGGCTTCCCTTCTGAAATAAGATAGTTGGGGAACATATATTCTCTAACTATTGCATCTCATAAGTAGTTCTGAAAATAATCTTGGCATTGTACCTGGCACCCAGTATGCATTTAATAAGTTAAGAAGTAGAGGAAGTAGGAGCGGGGGGGGGGTGAGGCAAGGGAAGAAGAAAGGTGAAGTAGAGAAAAGATAATAATTAAACCACCACTATTTCATTTATTCTTCTGTTCCCTAGACGTTTAGATCTAAGTGTCAAAGGGGGGGGGGGTAATTAATACGCATCAAAAAATTAAAAGCTTCAAAATAAGCTCTCAAAAGTAGCTCATGACCAGTGTCATTCCAACTTTTGTCCTTTGAAAGACTGATTTACACTGAAGTTCTAACACACTTGTAACCTAACAGGACAGGGGTAACACTCTCTTGATGAACTACATTCAGAACATGCCTCCTCTCACACTGTTTTAAGACCTGGTGCAAGCAACTAAGAGATGTAGACAATGTGTGTCCTCAAGAGAGAGTGCTCTGTACAGCATCTTTACAATAAAATAAAAACTTTAAAAAAGATAGAACATACATATAAAAGACAACCATGAAAGATGCAGTCAATGCAAAAGAGTGAGCAAAGTAGAAGGCCACAAGACTTCTAAGAAGCCTTCAAAACACAGATTTTCCTAGGTATAAACAAATAATTTACCACTATGTACAAAAACATAAATGCTCACTAGAGATGAAATCCATACTGCATTCCTCAATTTTTTTTCTTCTGTTGGTCATGGAGTTTGAACTCACGGCCCGGGCACTGTCATTGGGTTTTGTTTTTTTGTTTTTTATTGCTAAAGGTCAGTGCTCTACCACTTTGAGACACAGCACTCCTTTCAGTTTGGGGTTGTTAATTGGAGATAACAGTCTCACAGACTTTCCTGCCTTGAGCTGGCTTTGGACTTCGATCCTCAGATCTCAGCCTCCTAAATAGATAGGTAAGATTATAGGTGAGAGCCAATGGCATCCAGCTTCCTCAATTTTTATATTAGTGTAATACCATCCACCTCCAAAGCATAAAATATTATTGTGAAATTTACTCATATTTATGAACATATAAACATATGCTCATACTCATATTTATGAACATTTTTGAACTATAAATGGCCTTGGTAAGAAATATCACACAAAAATTTTATACTGAAATGTATTTCATGTATAAAATTAAAATATATATGCTTACATTAATATCTGCTTTTTTATGTCACAGACTACCAAAGCTAGAAAGTAACTAAGAGTTGTCATTCATTGGATGATCCATTCTGCCTTTAACATGCCTAGGCATGAGTAGCTTTCTCCACCTTATGAATATTTCCAGTTACAGAAGACCACCATCTTTGAAATTCACCTACATCATTCTATGTAAACATACACTACTTTAAAATGGGAAAGTGCGTAACAGAAAAAGAGCAAGGGAAAGTATTTTATAATTTGTTTTACAGGTGTCTAATTATGAAACAGTTTTCTGTGTGTGTGTGTGTGTGCGCACGCACACACACGCGCGTGCAGCGCGCCAGTCCTGGGGCTTGAACGCCAACCTCCACTTCTGGCTTCTTGGTGATTAACTTAAGAGTCTCACAGACTTTCCTGCCCAGGCTAGCTCTGAATTATGATCCTCAGATCTCAGTATCCTGAGTAGCTAGGATTACTAGCTACTGAGTTACCAGCATCCAGGCTAAGGATTTTTTTTTTTAAGATCTACTTAATGAAGTAGCTAGCAAATATATGGAAGAAATAGCTTCTTGTGAAATAATATTTTTGTTCAGGGATATTGCTTTTAGGGAGAAATTCAGTAATTTCCAAAAAAATCCTCTAAAAGATTTCAGCAAAAGCTACATTGGAGAATATCTACAGTTCTTTTAATCTAGGATATAATATTTTTAATGCAACATGTAATGTGAAGAATATTCCCATATGTTGGAATACAGTGCAAACATAAATGGAGATTTAACAATAAAATTCCTTCTATAATATAAGCTACTAAAAAAACTAAATAGCAAACAGAGTCTAATATCCTAAGAAAGATGTATTTATATCCAGTATATTCTATTTACTGTGGTCAAAACATACAGTTTGGATAACTATTAAACTGCTGCTGGGATTTAAACAAAAAGGGACTTCACTAATCTGTGTTGTATTAAGTAATACATAAACAATGAGGAACTCTACTGTATTTCACTGCTCAAAATATCATCAAGATTTCTTGGCTATGCATAGGTTTGATTTGCCACATAAACTTAAGCCCCCACAAACTGGTTAATTAAAGAATCATTTTGCTTCCTATTAATAGATTAAAATAGAATCATGAATTAATCAATTAAATTTGAATTCTATTTATCACCATCACCACCACCACCAAATGGTCAAAGCAGGATCAAACAGCAAGAGAGAGGAGGTGTCACTTGACTCTTACCACCTGGCCAGTTCTGTATATCCTTGCTGTATCTCTGTAGGACCGCAGAGGACGAGCTTCCCAACTCACCTGTGTTTTGAGAATGACACCCACAAATTTAAACTTTCACTAATAAATCATTAAACTCTGTTATTCTCCATTTCCTCTCTGGAGGAACATTCCAGAGCTATTGCTCTTAACAACAGAAATGAGAAGAGTGTGGGTATTCACATTTTTTGTTCTATCCTCAGTAGATGTTCAGAGAACAGGTGACTCAAAGCAGACTAAAGAAGTTCCTACAAAGTTAGAGGCAAAAGGACCCAGAGGTCATTATATGATCTGGTAACAAGACCAAAATAATCTTGTGCTCCTCCAAATATCTTTTGTAGATTCTGTCACATATTAACAACACAACTTATGAACTGCATATCTCCAGTTAGTGCTAATCTTAATTTGTATTGAGACATGCTGGACAATGAAATCTCTGCCACTTTTTATATTCCCCCTTAGCAAGTACTTTTAAGTATACGTTACCAGTAGACTAGCAGCAATTGGAAGATAATCTTTTCTTAATACTATTCTCTAGTACAGAGAGTAAACATGGCCCCAGGAGATAGTTCTATAATGTGTGTATAGGATGTGTGAATGGAGCATGAGGAAAACCAATGAGTAATGACAAAGTCAAACATAGAAGAAAGAATAATGAGCAGGGATGTGGAAGACCAGGGACAGAGGTGAGTGAAGGAAGGAATGGGGCCATGAAGGCAAAAGTTGTGCCATTTGCATTTCTGCATTATAACTTCACTTCAGTTGTACCATCCTGTCTTCATTTCCTTTTTGAAAGTTTAGGATTTGAGAAAGGGAACCTGAAAAACATTATATGGAATGTCCCACCAAGCAGCATTAGAAATCATTGCATCTAAAACACAAGACTTTGCTCACCAACATTAACAAATAAAAATAAATTCCTCATTACATGAGATTTTACTTCCTCAGTTAAGGAGAAGACTGGTCACAGAGAAGAAAAGAATAAAAACAGAAAAGAAGCAAGTTTCCCAAAGGAAGATCTCAAGCCATGTTAAAGGAATTCAGAAAGGGTGAAGAAAGAATTCACTGTCCTTGTATCTGTCATGCCAAGGTCTTTGAGATAGAGATGTCTTCCAAAAACTTAACCAGTCCATCTAAATCTTTAGGAACTACACACAAATCATTCTTATGTATTGCTGAAAAGTTCTGAGCTACCAAATGCATGTCAATGTTGGCTATTTGGAAGTGAATGATTTTATTGTAAGGCCACCACAGGTTTCACAGTGGGATTATCACACACTGTACATTTCACAAGCAACATTCAGAGCAGTTTATTGGCTTCTGTTCCAAAGTCTCCCAATGTTTATTCCCATGCATTCCAAAAGATTTCCCATAAAACTACATTTTTCCTAAGTGAATAGCTATGCAGAATATGTATTAATTTTCAAAAACCTGTCCCTGTCCAGTTTCCTGATGAATAGACGACAGGAGATGCAAACCAGGTGTGGGTCTTTAAGCATCTGAGCTAGATGTGAAATTCTATGGCCCTATTTAAATTAGAATCAACCATGGATAGGATAGATCTGTGGCTGCAAATTGAACAAATATGACTAGATGCATGTTGTTGAAAGAGAAGTAATAATTCTAAATTACAAGGCAAGTAGTGTAAGATAAACTCTATTACCATATCAATTAAAGTGCCAGTCCCTTTTTAAGAGAGCTAAAATGTAAAGGAACACATCAGTCAATGAGGAATTTTCAACGCAAAGATCTCCACTTTAAGTTTTGTTTTCTGGGCCATAGCAGATGTGGAATCTACCTGACACTCTCACAGAAATATTCCTTGAGGTTTGGGAAGAGACAAAGCAACATTGTAGTTTGGTGTGGTCTTACAATCACACCTGAATCTTTCTGTGAAGAACAAAGCGAAGGACACATGGAAATATCTGCAAATGCTCAAAATACGTCATTTTGGAAGCAGCTTTACCTCTCTAACATGTTAGGGCTGAGCAATGCTCTGAAAACATTTCAGATAAGCGAAATGAAGTCTGACTGGTACAATGTATTGAATTGAATGCAGTGATTTGAAGAAACTCAAAACTAAACTCTGAGTCTAGACAGTATAAAAGAGGTGCTGTTACAATCCCAGTGGAAGATGAGAGGCGAGTTTTCAGGTTTTGTAGTGCTCTTGTAACCCATCCATTGAGTTATTGTACTTTCAGACTTAATGTATAACTACACACCTGCCATTAGAAATGCACATTTAAAGACCATCACTGACTATTCTGCTGCTTTTGCTGGGAGAAAAACACAAAACGAACCCTAAGCCAGTCACACAAAATTGTCAAGCACTCAGGATTCTGCACAGCACAAATCACACTTACAGATTTTCCCCTCCTCTCTTGAGAATGGAAAGCAGCAAAGCTGGCCCATGGCACCGGCTTTCTTCACTGGTGTTCCTCTCCGTGGGGTCCTCAGACACAAACTGCGGCTCCCCCACAGTTCTTGAACACGCCCGTCTCTTCCACACCCTGCAGCCCACCGAGCTGGAGCTGAAGGAGCCAAGGCACAGCCAGCCAATGCTCAGCCAGCCCAGAGAGGGAACTAACTGGCTGCGGTGAGCCGAAGAGGCTCCTCCTCCCGGTCCTCCTGCTAAAGCAACTGCTCTGGGACCTGTGTTCAGCGAATGAAGTGGCCATATGCTCGCCTAATTCTCCAAAAACTGCAAGTACTGGCCTCAGACAAGCGCCACGTGGGCTGTGAGGTTATCTGCGTGCGGCAGTCCTTTCTCCTACAGACAAATGCAGTCATTACACATGGAAATTCAACCAGGAAAAAAACGAGGGGGGAAAAAAGCATATTTTCTGCCTGCAATTTAAAGAGGAAGAGCCTGTCTTACGCCCAGGAGACTTTTGTTTGTTTTCTGCACAGGGAATCCAACATAGCAGAACACTGGAAGGATGACTGCTCTCAAGTGTCCTCAAGTACCTGAGAAACTATGAACAATAGAAGTGGCAGGGAAGGGAGCTGCTATCAGCTGTTATCTGTTCTTCATTGTATGTTTTTCAAAGTTAACTATTTGCTCCCCAAAATATCACCTCATCCCCCCACTAAGTCATTAATCAATACTATAAATAGATTAGGCTATCTCTCAATAACCTAGAAATTTCCCCAGAGCTAGATGGGGGAGGGGGAAGAAGAGATAAGAAAAGATAAGGGAATCATTCTAAATGATGCCACAAGGTGACTGAGCAAACCACTGATTTCAAGACATGAACCTCATGATGTGAGGAAATGAATTTCACAGAAATGTTCAGAATCTGTTACTCATATAAAAAGTAGTCTTACGAAACTGGAAGAATGAAAGATCAAGATCCCTCCTTCACTCTCCTAGCTGGGAATACCAATCCTCTGGCCAGGAGGAAAGTGGTGAGGATGGAGGCTGAGGGAAAGAGTGGTGGATGCACTCCTCTTCGCTCACATCCTCACAAATGAGGATAGAATGCTTTATGGAAGATTTTTAAAATCATCAGTTTAACCAATCCTAAATGCTGCATTTTTAAAAGTCCAATTATGAAGTTGATAAGCACAAAATATACTTTCAATTTCATTTTAAACGAAGATAGGCTTTTAATATTTACAGGCCAATAAGCCTGTTGAAGGCATGCTAGAGTGGATCAAGTGATGTTGGCTAGTTCTGTGGATCATAGGTGTATCAATACACACTTCAGTTTCTCAATATGGTAAAGCTAGGTCTATCCACATAAGTAAAACTAAACATTTGAAACCTTATGTCAGTTTTTCAGACTAAAATGTAAAATAAACAATTTTGCCTTGATTTAAAGAGTGTACTTCACTCATTATATAATGAAAATCATAATGTGTACATCAAATTCTATTTCCATGACCAGTTTTGTTTCGTCAAAGCTTATCAGCAAATTTTAACTATTCCATAATTCCCTCTCAAATTCACCAAATATGAGTGGATACAGGCAAACATTTTAAATGGAAATTAAGTTTTTACTTAGAAATGTAAAACAGCCCTAAAAACAATAATGTATTATAAGACTTAGTAAGACCAAAATGCACATAAATGGCCTACCACCCTAATGAAGGACATACAGCGTTCTGCAAGCACAGAAGTGACAGAATGGAGGTCCTTCCTGGGTGTATCCCTGCCTGTGACACTAGACAAGTCTTCTGTTATCCCTGAGCTCATCCAAAATCAAGACAGCTAGATACTATGATTCTCATCTGTATTAACACATATGATTTCAAAATATCAGAGGACATAACAGTGGAACTAGTAGTTACCTTAACATATAACAAGCAATTACCCTAAACATACTGTTTGTGTTCAATGAAATCTTCACTGCGGAAAAGGCATGACTCCTGGCATTTCCCATTCCCAACCTTGGTGCAGTAATCAGACCTTTAAAATCAGAAAACCATGGGTTTAAATCCCAGATCTGTCCAGTAGTCACAGGAATAAAAGTAGGATCTCCTTGTCAGAGTTTTGATACCTCACCCTGAAATCGGGCAAATTTGTTCTAAGGTTTTAATCTGTTGTTACAAAGTAGAAAACATTTGGCAAGAGAAAAAGAAGACAACAGACTGATGGCTATGTGTACATGCACAGCAGTCTTTTCAGCGCTAGCAAGCAATCTTGCCCTAAACTCTGCTAATTTTCTGTCCTGCTGAGAGCCAGCTTGAGTTCATGCTTCTACATCTGGTCTCCAAACACAAAGCCACTCACTCAAATGCAGTGTCCAGGGGAATAACATTCTAGTGCTAAACTCTACCAACTTGACTGACTAATTATCCCCGTCAGCATTGATTCTGAAAACATGCAATTAAGAGAAAATATGTAAAATGTGTCCTTAGCTAGTAACAGATTAAGTCTTAGTAGGGGACGGAACAATGCTACAGATTTTTTTTTTCACAAACACTAAATGTGAATTAGTGGTATGTACCTATGACCTCAGTTTTCAAGGGGCAGAAGAAGGATCATGAGTTCCAGGCAATCGTGGGCTAGTAACCATAATAAAAGGTAGAAAATAATGGAGAAACTAGCACAGGTATTTTTTTTTTTAAATCTAAGATTAACTGGACACTTATTGAGTACCAGGCACTGGTAAAAATATTTTTTTTTAATTTTGCTTGTTCATCTAATCCCTCCAGCAATTCTAAGAAGAAAGTGCCATTACTGTCTCCATTTTACAGATGAAAAACTAAAGCTCAGGCAAGTAACAGAATAATCCTAAGAACAGACATAATGGGCTTTGAATTGATCCAGATTTCTATATTACTGAGCAAAAGTTAAATATGAAATCAGATATATACTTTATAAAATAGAATGCTTTTCAACATAACGACTTGTACATCTCATTGTTGCAATGGGTCCACCTGTGTCCCTAGTTAAACGTGGTTTTTTTTTTGCCCTTTCCCTCCACAAATTATACCAACATCAAATATAGTGAAAGCATGGGTTATACCGTGGGGGAGGGACATACAAAGCAACATAAAGATCATGTTATAAATATGTTAGAAACAATTGTATGAAAGAAAAAAATAACAAATCGAGTGGGGGGAGGGAGTATGGGAAGGATGGGAAGGGGAAACAAAGAGGAGGCAACAATACTTGATAAGAAATGTGCTCGTTATCTTGCCCATGTAATTGTAACTCCTCTGTACAGTATTCTCACAATAAAATTTTTTTTAAAGTATAAAAAAATAAAATTTAAAAAAATAGAATGCTATAATTTCTCAATAATGTGCAGAAGAAAGAAAGTATTTTATCTAAAAATACCTTATTTGGAAATGGGACCTAAGAATTGTTTTCTGTCCCCCAGTGAGAGGTGATTTATCAGTCCAGAGCACAGAAAGCAGAACCTCTGAAGGCACTCAACTTCCAGGATAAAGTGCAACCTGGACTATTCATAAGTAATCCCCAAAGATCTTCAAGGACTTTTGTGGAGAGGATTAACATGCTCCTTCTAGTAATATATGGAAGCCCATTATAACCAAAAGATTATTAAAAGGTTCACTTTGCACTGAAGAGATTGAAGAGGAATATCATGAGTTCAAAACTACACAGCAAGAGCTTGTTAAGAAGAAACAAAACAAAGCGAAGGAACAGGCAGGCACTGGTGGCTTGCCCGTCATGCTGGTTACTTGGGATGCTGAGATTAGGAAGATCACAGCTCCAGTCCAGCCTAAGGAGAAAAGTCCATGAGATTCTATCTCAGTGGAAGAAGCTGGCTATGGGGAGATATGCTTGTCATCTCAGTTATACTAGGAAGCCCAAAATAGGAGTATCACAGTCCAGGTATAGGGCTGGGCAGGAAGACCCAATCTCAAAAATAAGCAGCAAAAACAAAACCAAAAACCAAGAAAACAAAGCTCAGTGGTAGAGCACTTGCCTAACAAATGTGAGACCCTGAGTTCAAACCTTAGTACCATCCACTAAAAAAAATAACTTCAATGAGAAAAAATTTCAGAGGAAAAAATACCTGATAGGATAGCATTTTATAGATTTAAAACCATAGCTCTTGTGTTCTCTTTTACATAGACTTGATACAAATAAATCATACTTAGAACAGTTGCCTGTATCTGCTATAGTAATTTGGATTTTTTTCTTATATTGGCTAAAAATGTCAGCAATAAAACTAAAAAGTATAAGGGATGGCAGCTGCCTCTCCTCTTAGTGCTCTTATGTGATTGACTGACATCTTTTTCTACCTATAACTATATGTGTGTGTGTGTGTGTGTACACACACACACATTTGGGTTTCTAAACAGTCGCAAGAAAAAGTGTGACTCAAAAAACAAACCTTGCTGAAGATTCCAACTCTATAAAATGATACAAACTCATTCTTTTTACACCTCCAACTCATTAGTTAAAAGAAATCTGAGCTTGACAAATTTGGAAACCTATGAAAAAGAAAATCAAAGTAAATGTCCCTTTATTCAAAAGAGTCAAGGGGAAAGAGAACATTAAGTCATAAAATACAAATGTTGGTGCCAAAGCTTAAGAGACACACTTGCTTTTAAACATGAGATACTTCAGAAAGATTTTGGTGTGCAGCAGGTGGCACACTTAAGGAAGCGGTTGTGCCAAGAAATGTCACAGTTCCTATGCAAATGTAAGCTCAAGAAGTGCTAGATAATTTACAGAAAAAACTCATGTAAGTAGGATGCCCAAAGACAAATAAGTATTCTGGGCCAAAAGAGAGTAGGCAGACATGCTCAATATTGTTTTTGTTTCATGTTTTTATTTTTAAAAATCCAGCCCTCAATATGGAATTTATAATATGCACAATTACTACTCATAAAGATGTCCTTTCATTGTCCAGTTAACTGTTCTATCTTTATGGTCATTTTATAATCAAAGGCAAGATTCTGACATGACATCACTAAATATTGACTTGAAGGCTGTTTTTTATGAGGATCTGTCAGTAAGGAAAGAGGCCCAAAATCATAACTGAAAAAATCTTCAGGGATTATCTGCCACAGAAAGCTGTGGCAGACCTGTTTTTAAGAAGCAGGAAAAAGAATCTCAATCTAACTGTGACAATGCAGAGTTCACATAAAATAAAACTTATTTCTCCTACTTTATTCTTATTTTTAACAGATTTTTATTTTTTACTTTGTTGTGCATTTATTCTGATCTGAGGCTAAAAACTATGAGTATTTGTATTTGCAATTTCTATATAACGTTTTAGTATGGAATTTCAGAGATAGTATGTCCCACAAACTGTAATACAATATATGTGCATTTAAGAAAGAGGAAGAAAAAAGTAGATAACTAGAGGTACAAAAATAGTCCTTCGGATGACCATTGTTATTCCCAAATCTCTGCTGATGCATTTCTGCTTAGTGCTATTTTTTTTAAATACCTCTCCAAGGTGATGATTTAGTAAGTTCTTTTCTACATGGGTCACCCAACCTTAAATAACATTTGTAGGAAAAGCCTTCCCTTAGTGAAAAAACAGCTTACAGAGAGAATTATTTCCCTGCTCTGAGGATAGACAGCAGTAGAGCACTTGAGGTAAAGCAGTTGAAAAAAAGGCTGACATATTACAACATATTTTTGGACACAGCACATTTGTAGCATACCAATATAATTTCAGCTACTATGTATTTAAAATATGTACTAAGATGATCATCATATAAGCTCTGGAATAAAGGTAATGCAAGTCAAAAAGAGCATCCAGAGGAGATAAAAGAGCCAGGGCCAAAGGAGTGGAAGAGCCACACATCTGTAGCAACAGCCCCTAGGGACCAACGGGAAGCTTAGTATTCTGGTGGTAAACCCTATTGGGTAGTTTCATTGAAGCAATGCAGTTACAAGAGGATAAAGGGCAGGGATACTCATTTCTTCTAGATAAATACTGTTCATCTCTGCTTTCCATAGTTTGTCCTTTTTAAGTATTAATGAAATCACAAAAACTGACAGGAGTTATTTACTCATGGACAAATTAAATGTTTGGATATTAAAATCTTGCTTGAAAAGAAAGGAAGAGCATAATCTGTAGGCCAGTGTCTTTATAGTACCAGGCATGGATGCTTTCTTTTTCAGATGCCTTTAACTCCTCAGCCCTTTTTTGGGAGAAAATAACAGCTTTCATCATAAGAAAGAAATACATTTCAAAAATGATAACCGGACCTACTGACTATTGGCAATTTCTCTGCAATCCTACAATGTAAACAACAAAAAAATTTGATTCTACCATTTTGAAAGGGGGGGGCACAGTTCTAACTATTTGTTATATAGAATACCTTATATTTGGCTCTGAAGATAGTTTGCTGTTTGACCTCAGGTAAGACAACTGTCAGTCACATTTCCTGGCATGTCAAGCTTTAAATAAAAGGTGCTCTAATAGCTGAATATGGTATTTTTTCTCTACTAACACTTTCAAAGATAGGCAATTATGAAAACAGATTTCCAAAGTAAAAAAGTTCATTCACACTACATGAAAGGGCACTAAACAGGAAAGACTGTTGGGGGCAGGTCTTGGCATCTGTCATGGTTTGCCATGGTGTGAACTGAAAGTCACCACATACAATCAATCAGCAAGTATTCATTCTGACTAACTTGTTTAAGGATGTCCCTCACTACATGTGGTAACTGTTATAAACATTATTTAAATACCCCCAAATACTGAGTCTATTTTTCTCTTAATACATTCCTTAATCCATAACTGAAACTTATATCTGCTGGGATATATTTCACTGCAAATAACAAAATCGCTTGGTTCAAAAGAACATTATTGTTGGGTACTGGTGGCTCACACCTGTAATCTTAGCTACTTAGGAGGCTGAGATTTGAAGACTGTGGTTCAAAGCCAGCCTAGACAGGAAAGTTGATGAGATTCTTATCTACAATTAATCACCAAAAAGCCAGTAGATGTGTAGGTCAAGTGGTAGAGGCCCAGTCTTAAACACAAAAGTTCAAAGACAGTATGAGGACACACACACACACACACACACACACACACACGCACACAATTAAAAATAAAAGCAATGTCTGCCCCATTTGTTAGGAAATGGAAAAACTTGGAAAAAATTATATTAAGTGAAGTAAGCCATGCCCAAAGAAACATAGGTCCCATGGTTTCCCTTATTTGCAATATCTAGTATATGTATGAGTCAAGCGGAAAAGGTCAGATAATGTGATGTCAGGAAAATGAACCCTGAGATGTGTATTTTAATGTTTTTTTCTTTCATGCATGTGTTTCTAACGCATTTATAAGATTATCTCTTTGTTGCTTTGTATGTCCCTCCCCCACAGTATAACCCCTGCTTTCACTATATTTGATGTCAGTATAACTTGTGGAGGAGATGGGGGAAAACCAGTTGTTTAAGGATACAGGTGGATCTGATGCAACAATGAGAAGTACAAGTTGTCATGTCCAAAACGAGCTTTACAACGTCGGTGCGAGGGGGGGGGAAGGGGGTGGGGCTGGGAAGGGATGGGAAGGGTAAACAAAGGAGGAGGCTGCAATGCTTGGTAAGAAATGTACGCATTATCCTGCCCATGCAATTGTAACCCCCCTCTGTACAGTATGTTCACAAATAAAATAAAATAAAATTAAAAATAAAGAACTAAAGCAGTAACAAAAAAAATAAAAAAATAAAAGCAATGTCATTATTTCCTGTAATCTCGATTATAACTCTACAGCTTCTTAATGCAATGGTTTAACAAAACCAAGACTCATTTTTCCAGTATCCTCTACTCAGGATATGTACTTGAAGTTGCCTTGTATCCCCAAGGTAAGGAAGTAAAGTTGGAGGCAACCATGTTCCCCTAACAATTGCTAGCCAAAAAAAGGGGCAAATCTCTTTTAATCAACTGCAGCAAAAACATAGTTCTCTGAGGACCCAAATTGACTGAGGATCAACTAGGTCACATGACACTTTTCTAAGGCAATCATAAGCAAGAAGAATGGAACCAGAAAGCTGCAGAGTTACAGCCAGTCCTCTGTGTCCTAAAGCCACTGGCTCAAAATGAGAAAAGAAGAGGCAAACCACTGGTGTCTCCTGGTCTTATATTTGCCTTTCCCCCCCCCCCCAGTCCTGGGGCTTGAACTCTGAGCCTGGGCACTATCCCTCAGCTCTTCAGCTCAAGACTAGCATTCTACCACTTGAGCCACAGCACTACTTCCAGTTTTCTGGTGGTTTATGGGAGACAAGGGTTTCATGGACTTTCCTGCCCAGGCTGGCTTTGAACAGTGATTCTCAGATCTCAGCTTCCTAAGTAGCTAGGATTACAGTCTTGAGCCACTGGTACCCAGCTTTATATTTGCCTTTTAATCTCTACATTTTTGGTCAGCCTAAAGAAAGTGATTGCTACAGGGCTATGATTTGGATGTGTCCTTGGAAAGTTCGTGTTTTCGAAGCTTGACCACTAGTGTGGCAGCATTGAGGCAGTGGGACTTTTAAGAGGTAGGGCCCAGTGGAAGGCTATTGGGTCCTAGTGACAGTGCCTTTGTAAGGGGTTATTGCTGGGCTCCCATAGTGGTTGAGTTCTCAAGAGGATAAATTGTTATGAAAGCCCTTGAATCCTTCTGGTTTCCTCTCTCAAGATGTGACACAGCCAAGCAGGCGCCTCATCAGAGGCAAGCAGATGGGGGCAGTCCAGTCTTGGACTTTCAGCCTCCAGCATTATGAGTAAATATGATGGGAGCAGTCCAGTCTTGGACTTTCAGCCTCCAGCACTATGAGTAAATATATCTTTTCTTTGTAAAGTACTCAATTTGGGGTATGTTAAAATTGAGCAATAAAGAATCTACAAATAGGTTTATAATTTTTAAAAGGTCCCCCCAAAGTAAATCACTGAAAAAGACTATCATAAATGTATATCACATACAATAACTAAATTCTTAGAAAATTTGTAGTTGGAAAACAAGTGCCCAAACAGGCAACACCTTTCTTTTAACCTTACTATGCTACTGTAACTTCTTACGTTTCTGCTACAATTAGAGCTGAGAGCAATGAGAATATATCTGGCAGCAACACATTATGAAAAATAATACTTGTGATGGTCATCTGTGATTTGCTTTACAGTCAGAACCAAGACAAAAAAGCACACTGAATCATTACTCATCAACAGAAGATTAAATTAAACCACACCCATGAATTAACAAACTGTTGTCCTTTCTGTCAGTTTTTTAGACATGTTATATGAAACATGTTAAAGTCAGATAAAAAGTAAAGATCTTCATGGGTTAAGGAACAAAGACTAAATTTAAACTTCATAAAAGGAAATAAGATCTACTTTGTCTCTTCATTATACCAGCACTCCTTTCTCTGTAAAAGATGCATACTTAAACAGTAGAGAAACTTTTGTTTCTGTTTCTGTCCCACAGACAACATAACAAACAAATCTGTCATACTTCAGTAATCTCCATTGGTTTTTTATTTCTATCCTAGCCTTTGGTTAAATCCTCCATGCTTCCTCTATAATTCTGATCTAGGACAAAGGGTAATGAAGCAAGTCTGAAGACCCTGGTTTTCCGAGCGTACCTCTACTACTTTATTCACACACATAAAGCCATCGGATCTCACATCCGCCTCTCGGATATCTCATCCCATCCCACCCCTCTTTCCTCAACATGCCACTTGGCTGACTGCTGTTGCTTTCACACCCAAACCTGAACTCACTAACTTCTCACTTAATTCTGTCTTCCCTTCTTTCTTCTACATAGATGCAGGGCCTTCAATCTACTTAGATGTCTAAATCCTAAATCTGGAAACTATTCTGGATATCTTCTCTGCTTTTCACAACTAAGCCCAATTCTTTTGTCAACTAGCACTGCGGTGTGCCCTCCTTTTTTACTTGAACTCAAATGCTAAGTACGGGCAGTTTTCATGACCTGCTGAGATTAATGGTAATGCTTTCGTCCCGGTCAGTGGACTCAGTGTCCTGTTCTCCCCAACCATTGTCCTTTTACATGATTGGTCAAGCAGCCTTCATCATTTTCAATGGCTCCTCTCCCTTATAAAATAAGATGTAATGTCCTTAACAGTAAGTCATTCATCTGCAGAGACTACCTCCCTGCACAGACTTCTCAAATAGCTTCTCCTGCTGTGTTCCTCTGCCTGGAAAACATCACCCTTTCCCTTGCCTTGTTCCCAACATTCTTATTTTCAGCTCAAACCCTCCCCCCACCTTTCTGTTGGTCATGAGGCTTGAACTTGGGAGCTGGGCACTGTCTTGGAGCTTTTTTGCCCAAGGCTAGCACTATACCACTGCAACACCACTGCCTATTTTTAGGTGGTTAATTGGAGAGAAGGGGCTGGTAGACTTTCATGCCCAGGCTGGCTTTGAACCATGGTCCTCTCAGCCCCCTGAGTAGCTAGGATTACAGGTATGAGCCACCAGCACCCATTTCAAATCCGGCCTTTTCTGACCAGCCTTTTCTGTACATCCAGGCACAATGAGAAATCTCCTCATTGAGTTTGCATCAACTTCATTACAGTCAAGATCATTTTACATTGCAATCATCTGTCTGCATAACTTCCTGCTGGAAGTACAACTTGAGAGTAGGGCTTTTGCTTGCCCATCTTTGATCTTCAATCCAAACATAATGCTCAGCATGTGGGAAGTTCAACAAATATTTGTTCAGTAAATTGCACAAATAAATTATAGCAGCCCAAATCAGACTGCTGAAGATGCTTTAAAGAGAAGATGCTTTAAAGTGAAACTTTATGTGTACAATAGTTAGCAATGACTTCAGTGCCTGGAGGGAGCACTGAATGAAATGCTAACACAGAGGGCATCAATGAATCTGAATTCCCCTGCCAATGTGACAACCAGGAGCCATTTATCCACTACAACTACACTTCATTTCCATTCCTCCATTAAGGGTAATGATGCAACAAAACTAAGTGGAAATTGGATTTTCGTACAGAGCTGGAGAATGAGAATTTTATTACTTCTTTAGTAATTTATCAGAAAGACAAACATAATCAATGTCTAACTTTGGTAAAAACTACAGCACAACAATTTAACCCAAAACAGAGAAATTGTGAGCTGTAATGATATAAAAAAATTTCATGAGTGATTCAGATCTCCATATCAGACAGTCTTACAAGTGGTACTCTCTCCTCCATCTTCAAAGATGGTTGATTTAAAAAAAATTGCCAATAAGATGATTTCTTTGTTGCTTTGGTTGTACCTCCTCCAGGCTATAAGCCCTGCTTTCACTGTATTTGATGTTGATATAATTTGTGGAAGGGAAGGGAAAAAACAAACTGTTTAAATAGGGTTACAGGTGGACCCATTACAACAATGAGGTGTATAAGACGTTATGTCAAAAAATGAACTTTACAACTTTGGCAGGGGGGGGGAGGTGGGGAGGGTGAAGGGGGTAGTGAGTGGTAGGGGGGTGTGGGGGTGGGGGGTGAGAGGGGAAGGGATGGTATGGGGAAACAAAGGAGGAGGCAACAATGCTTGATAAGAAATGTATCATTATCTTGCCCATGTAATTGTAACCCCTCCGCGTGGTATTTTCACAATAATAAAAAAAATTTTTTCAACAGAGAAACAATAAAAAAAATGCCAAACCCTTCAGACTCTATTCCAATCTCCTGACACTCTAGAATCCAGTCTTTCTTAATGTCTAAATTATTCTACTGTACTGACCTTTTCTTTTTCTCCTTCCTTAAGTTGGTCCTTGGCTTTTTCTGCCTGGGCACAAACTGCACACAGTTGGTGATGAAAACAGTGATCATGATGGCACCAATTGGGAGCACTGAGTGTGAGCCCAGGCCTGATGCTGGGATGTCAGATTCCATCCTCAGACGGTAGCAACTGTTACTACCCGTTTTATCGAGGTACCTGGGGCTGGGCTGGTTATGACTGTGCACAAAGCTGCACAAGGGAGTGGCAGTGGTATTAGAACAAGCCTGTGTGGTTCTCAGTCACTAACTTCCCCTCTGCAGCTGGCTGGTACTCCCTGTCTCGATTGCATCCTCTCCAATGCCTCTGAGCTCCGCACAATGAGAAGAATTTAAAGAGCTACAAGTGTGTCTTTTGTGATTTTTACCTCACTGTCAAATTACTTTTTATTAAAATATTACACAGATTCACCAACTTTTTCTCGTAACCCAAATAAATTAAGCCATGTTTCTGTTTTTCTATATTTATGTACAAATTTTAAAATGCACTAGTTAGATGAAATATAAAATATTACACAAATAAAAACATCTATGCATGCATTTTTGCTTTTGAAATGCATAATGTTAACCATATGCCAATTTTAGGAAATAATACAGATTAGGAATAATGTAGATCTTAAATAGCATGAAATGAGTGTTCTGATAATAGGAAAGTAAGAATATTATTGCAATAAATATCTCAATAGGACTAGTACTGCTATTAACAGTAATAACTCATATTTTTATAACACTAGTGTTAAACACTGTGCTAAACACACTTAAAACATAAACAAATATGGGTTATGATGGTGATAAATTTATTCAGAAGCAAGTAGGGAAAGTAATGGCTACTTAGCCATGACTGCTGACAAGTAGAAGTGTCTCCGAGTACTACTTCTTCTATGTCCTTCTTAAAAAATCAGAGTATATCAACTGTATTAAAAGTTTTATTTTAATATTTCCATACATACATACAATGCACTTTGATGAAATTCTCCCTCTGTCACTCCATTTTTACCCTCCTACCTCATTCCCCATATTTTAGTGGCTTTGTTTGACCACAAACTTTGAATTCTAGGAATTTTATTCACCTAGTTTCATTTTTTATTCAAAATTCAATATTTATCTCCATATTTACAAAAAATGCACAAAGTCAAGTACCAGTGGCTCAGGGATATAATCCTAGCTATTCAAGAGGCTAAGATCTGGAGAATTATAATTCAAAATCAACCCAGGTAGAGAAGTGTTCAAGACTCCATGTCTAATTAAACAGCAAAAAACTGGGTTAGAAGGATGGCTCAAGTGGTAGAGTGCCAGCCATGAACAAGTAAGCCAACAGAGCATAAGGCCCTGAGTTCAAGCTCTGGTACTAGCAAAAAATCTAAACAAACCAATTATGTATTTAATATTTAAAACAGAAGTTTCTGCAAGTAACTCATGGAATAATTTATTACTCCTTCACAATGCTTAATTTGTCATAGAGTTCCAATTACTACTTAGCTCTACCCTTTTTATTATGTAGGGAGGGCCCCTAAGATGTTTAATAAGTCATGAGATTTGAAATTAGGCCAGGAGAGGATGGATTTTCAAAACAGCCTTAGCATCAGCTGCCACTTTGTGTTAGCATTCAGATTAAGAGCTGAAACATGAGCTGAGCATGGTGAGCCGCCACCATGACCTTCTCAGTTACTTCTCCTGAAGCTGCTTCTCATTCAAGCAGGTGCCAAAAAAAGTGGCAATAATCAGATGATTTCCATTTCATTAGCGACAGATAGTAATGAAATGTTAAATATTTTCTTTATAAAAGTCGCGTTTCATCAAAGAAACATGCAAAAACACAAGTAGTTAAGAAAAATGAACAAGAATGGCTTTTAAATACAATTAACTGATTAAAGTTTCTCCACTTTGAAGAACACTGATCTTACTAGTTAGATGACATATGTCCCTTAGTTAAACCTAGTCTTGATTTTCTTCTTTTATTCCAGCACAGGAATTAACAGATCCACCATGCTTTTACACTTCAAATAAAAATGAAGATGAGAAATGTTATGGTCAATTTCTGTGGCATAAAAGAAATAATGAAATAAACTGTACCTAGCTCTTAGTAAACCAGTGAGTTAATTTTGAATAGGGAAAATATTCAACTGCTAAAGTTGTCTAGTAAAGAAGTAAAAAGAAGTTCTCTCAGATGATACACTGTTTTTCACTGTTCATTCTGCTAGCAAGCTTCAAATCAATTCATCTGAATCAATATATATCGAGATAAAATTTTCTTAATCATCTCCCTGTCAGCCTATGCAAGAGAAATGAGACAAAAAAGTTTGGTCCCACTCACAAAAGAGATATTCCTATATTAAAGAATACTGATTTCACACAATAATGATATTTTTGGTGGTATTCAGAGACTTTGAACTCAAGGCCTTGTACTTGCTATGCAGCAAGGCCTTGGTTTTAGTTATTATATTCAATCTTAGGTTTTTGTCCAGAAAGGTCTGGACCATAATCCTCAAAAATACACCTACCTTCAGTTGAGAGATAAGTGTGAACCACCTTTCATTGACTGAGATGGAGTCTTTTGAATTTTTTTTTTGACTGGGCTGGCCTCAGACTGTGTTATTCCTGATTTTGCTCCTTCACTGTACCCAGAAATAATGATTTTTTGGGGGTCCAGTTTTGGGGCCTGAACTCTGGGCCTGGGTGCTGTCCCTCAGCTCTTCAGCTCAAGGCTAGCGCTCTACCACTTGAGCCACAGCGCCACTTCCAGCTTTTTTCTTTTTTTGCTTATGTGGTGCTGAGGAATCGAACCCAGGGCCTCAGGTATGCAAAGCAAGCGCTCTACACTGAGCCAACTTCCCAGCCCTGAAATAGTGATTTTTTTAATAAGTCATTTCATATATGCTCCTGAAAGTTTCAGGTACTTTTGTACTTATTACAGAATTTTCAAATGGAATTAAAGGCAGGGGTAGGGGAAAAATTAAGAAGAGAGCAATCAAACTAGCTTGCATTTCCATACAGAGATTGCTAAGTAGACATCAAAATTAATTTTCTGGAATAATATGTTGGAAATACTGATCAAATTCGAGAGTTATTTGAAGATTACATTTTTAATGATTTCCTTAGACTTAAAACTGAATTTGAAGCAAAAGTTTTAAAACATTTTTGCTTCAGGACTTCTTTACTCTCTTAAAACTTAAGTGACAATTCTGGCTGCTAAAAAGCATGTGAATTGTATGGGTGGGTGATCTGTAGATGTGTGTCAAGTCCTTTTGGGTTATGGTATCATTTAATTCATCTTTGCTGATCTTCTGTTTGATTAAACTGTCCTTTGGTGAGAATGGAGTGTTAAAGTCTCCCACTATTATTGTGTTGGGGTCTATCACGTTCTGTAACACTAAGAGTGTTTGTTTAATGTATTTAGGTGCTGGTGCTCCATTGTTTGGTGCATAAACATTAACCACTGTGATTTCCTCTTCATGGATCATTCTCTTTATTAACATGTAATGACCTTCCTTGTCTCTTCATATTGATTTTAATGAGTTTAGTTTCTCAGATAACAGTATGGCTACTCCAGCCTTCTTGCAGGTTGTGTATGCATTAAAAATCTTTTTCCATCCTTTCACTCATAATTTGTTATCTTTGATCTCCAAAACTGACTATATCTTAGGACACACAAACCTGAGCAAATATAAAAGGATGGCGATAACTCCTTGCATCCTATCTGATCACGATGGAAGAGGACTAGACAAAGAGATAAAAATAGCAAAGAAATACAGGAGGAAATGTTCATCATCCCTGGCTCTAAAGGGAATGCAAATCAAAACAACTCTGAGATTCCAACTTAGACTGGTCAACATCATGAATGCAAACAACAAATGTTGACGAAAACATGAGGAAAAAGGTACTTTGTTGCACTGTTGATGGGAATGTAAAATAGTGTAGCCACTCTGGACAGCAGTCTGGAGATTCTTCAAAAACTAAACAAAGATCTTCCTTACAACCTAACCATACCACTCCTGGACATCTACCCAGAACATCACAAGCCAGGATACCATAAAGACATTTTCACATCCATGTTCATTGCTGCACTATTCACAATAGCTTAGTTGTGGAATATGCCCAGATGCCTTACAATAGCTCAGTGGACCCAAAAAATGTGGTACCTATACACAATGGAATTTTACACAGCCACTAGAAAGAATAATATTGTGTCACTTGCAGGGAAATTGATGGACCTAGAACAAGTCATGTTAAGTGAGGTAAGCCAAGCTCAGAGAGACAAACAGCACATTTGGGACATAATAAATCATACAGGTCTCTAGGCATTCACACACAGTGAGACCAAAGGCAGATATTCTTAGGAAAGGAACAGAAAGGCACAATACCTATGTGCATCTAATCATACAGAACAATATTTATTGAAATAAACTCCAGGAAATGGAAACAAGAGATTTTATTCTTTTTTGCTGTTTTGTTTTCTTGTTTGTTCATTTGTCTATTTGTCTTTGGGGGTGTTAAGGGCAGCATAGAAATCAAGCAACAAAGAGTAAACAAAGGCAGCTACGGTACTGGATACAATATTGAAAATAAACTACATAACTTGTGGGAGAAGATGGGAAGGGAAAACTGGGAGTGAGGAAAATGGTGATATTGTCTGAAAAGAAATGTACTCTTTGATTTATGTAACTGTAACCCTTCTTTATAATAAAGACTGAAAAAAATAGTGAAAATTCCTACTCCTTGCTGTCATTAGGTACATTTATAAATATCTACTAAATTCAGATAATTCTGATAATTCTTTGATACCATTCCAAAACTTAGAAAGTTATAGTTTCCTCAAGTTTCATTGTAATATTGAATCTTAAATGTTGATAACTTGAACATTCTTTACATTCAGATCTTGGTCTTGGTCTTTTGACAGATGTTTATTCCACACGTGATGTGATTTTATAACATGCATTAATATTAAAATATTCATCCATTTAAAATATTCATCCACTGAGTTATGAAGACCTTCCAAATTTTGACAAAGTTTCATTATACAGCATCAAAAAGCATGTTATTCCCGCTTCCATCTCATTTGAAAAGTGACAAGAGAGCGGTGGAGGAAGGGTTGTGTCTGGATGGTGATGAGATCCTCACAGGTGTGTACAAATATAAAAACTCAACAAGTCATATGGTTTAAATATGTGTTTTATGTTTGAGCTCTATAGCAAAAAATGTTCTCACAAGACAATGTTTTAGATAAAAATGGGAAGATGGAGTCATTATTCTAATCTGTGTTCTCTACCTTTAAAAAGTGAGGCGGCTGAGCACAGCAGTAGTAGCTGCCCCCTTTAATTTTACTCAGGAGGCAGAAATCCAGAGGATCTCAGTTTGAGGCCAGAACAAAAAGCTTTGTGAGACCTCATGTTAGCCACTAAAAGCTGGGTATGGTGGTGGCATGTGCCTGTCATTCCTGCTATCAAGGAAGAAGAGGATTGTACTCCAGGCTGACTGCAGGGGGGGGGAAGGGGGGGGAAGGAGGGGGGTAGAGTAGATGGACCCTATTTGAAACTTAACTAAAGCAAACGGGACTAGGGGTATAGGCTTCAATGGCAGAACTCCAACTTAGCAAGTACAAAGCCCTTGAGTTCAAACCTAGTACTGCTGAAAAACAAAAAAATGGGGAAAAGTTCCTACATTTTAGGAAGCTGTCAAGTTCATGGTAATGGATTCAGGTTTTCCAGATTCTTTCTGCTTGAAAATTTGAGTTCCACCTTCAGTTATTTTACTTGATATGCAAGTTCACCTGTTTGCCTGTTTATTTTCAGTGGCCGAGTCTGAAAAACATTTTGTCCCTTGATTTTCAAGACAAAGTGAGGTGACAATCGTGAAGGCTGTGACTTCAACACAAGCCTCTCTCTCAGGTTGACCTTCTACCTCAAGAAGGCGATACACAAACTTCTCACTATCATCACTCACCCTATCAAAGGACACACACCAACTTTACCACCTTGATTCCTACTGGCCACCTGCCGCTTCTCACTTTCACTTTAACATAGCCAATAGTGGTTGCGATCCCAGAAAAGACAAAAGGTCTTATATTATGATAAAATAGTCTTGTCCTCATAGACCACTATCAGATCCCTCACAGACAGAAATTCAGGGACCAAATTTTAGAAGAATTTAAGGACTTCACAAGAATGTAACCTTATAAATTATTGGAACAGCAAATCACCTGCAATCACATCTTCTACTGCAAAGAGAAAAAAGTAAAGCTCATCTCTGCCAGCAACGCTCTTCTCCACTGAAGTGACTTGAAAGTGGGCATATGGCACTTGAGCAATGCAAATATTTTCAAGCTAGATGTTTTTAAATGTATTGTTCGATGCTGATCAGAAAAGATTTCAGGTTCAAGGATTTTAGGAAGCTAAAGAGAATCTTGTTATGGGCCTACCTATTCTTTCACCTATGAAAAGGATGTTTTCCTTCTCCTGCCACTCTCTGCCCCAACTAGTTGACTTCACAGTACTTACTACCTTCCAGAAAGATCCCCAAACACTGAAACTGGCCAAGAGCCAAAAATTGGACTCTCCCTGGCCCATAAAACAAGGGGTAATGAAGATTAATACAGAAACTCAGAGCTGATGGTCTTAAGTCAGAAAGGTATCACCCCTAAATGCAACACAAAAAGTCTTTTCTTTTGGTTGACTACTACTACCCAGACAGAAGTACTAGATTGGGGTTGGGGGCACAACAAGACTTTTCAGATTATCTGGATGGGTCTAATGTGTCTGTGCCTCTTCAGAGTGAATTTTGCCAAGCAGAACTGTCTGAATGGAATTAAATTCACTAATTCAAGTCAGAATTCTCCTTAGTGTTTCAGCCCATAAATTCTGAGCCTGGAATTCTGCTGATCTAACAGCAGAATGTAACAGGATTTAGAATTAATAAACTATATTTGATCTTTGGCTTATAATGATTCAATTTACAATTTCTCAACAATGCTGTCAGAGCAATATGCTTTCAGTAGAAAATTATACTTCCGAGTTTGAGTTTTGATCTTTTTCTGAGTTTGCTATAGACAATAGGATTTTCAGGGCACTGGGCAGAGCTTCAGTTCCTAGTTGGCCACATGAACACAGGGAAAGGAGCAACGCCACATACAGAGTACTGAGCTGCTGGTGCTCACTGAGCATGTACTCGCTGAGTTATATGAGATATTCAAATTTTCATGACAAGCAGATTTTGTGTTAGACCATTTTGCCCAAGTATAGGTTAACCAGAATGTTTCAAGTGAGCTGACTAAGCCGTAATGTTCATTAGGCAAAGTGCATTCTTGCATTTTCCACTTAATGGTATTTTCAGGGTTATTGTAAGAGCTCCACCATTAAGTCAAAGAACATCTATAAAGTCATGATGAGAGCTACTTGATGATGACATTTTACTTATCTTTAACCAGGTCCATGGACACATCTGCTTCTTTTCTTTTTTTTTATTTTTGTCGGTCGTGGGGCCTGAACTCTGGGCCTGGGTGCTGTCCCTCAGTTCTTCAGCTCAAGGCTAGTGCTCTACCGCTTGAGCCACAGCACCACTTCCCACATCTGCTTCTGTCTGAGCCTATGTATGGATAGCTTGACCCTTGGCCCCTCATTGCCTCCTGTGCTATGATCTAGAATTAGTTGAATGCCTTATTTTTAGGAGCTAGTTCTTTATTCTTGTGTTGAGCCACAAACTATTCCTCTTTGGTACATATTTGCTGCTGCCAGCATGCATAAATCCATACATTCACTCACCAACTAGCATGTATGTGCAAACTAGCAACTTCTCAGTCAGTAGCTCCTACTTATCAGGCATTTCCCAAAAGGTGTTTCCTGTCATTATCATCATTTCACAACCTACTGCTTTCCTCCTGTTATAAATAATATCGATTGCTCTAGAAAGTCTCTCTCTTTCCCATCTATCTGCTGCCATTTAATCTAATCCCATCCATCTGAATCCTAGGATTCCTCCATCCTTTGGTCTTCTACAGGGCATAATTTAAGCTTTTCCCATTGTATCCTACCAAAGTCCATACTGTTATTATAACAAGTCCTCTTCCTCTATGCCTCCTCCATTTCCCATCTCCACTTCCCAAATCTAGTACTGCTATGCACTGATGCGACATCGTTCTTAAGGATTATGTCTTATACTTGTTTGTCTCTCATGGCATCTAAGCATACTTGTACATACTTAATAATATTTATTACATTAAGCCCTAAAACAACTGGGAGTTCCCGGAAGATTGTTGTTTCCACTTCTGCTTATAAAAGTTATAAATACATACACTGGCATGGAAAAAAAATACCTATCAGACTTTGCAAATTCCCCACTGCATTTTTAAGGTATGACTGCCAGCTGAAAATAAACTAGTTTTGTAAACTCCGAACGGCTCATCAAGTCTTACAAAGGTTGTCATTTAGTCTATTACCTCCCCTAAGGAAATATAAATGGAACATAGCTACCTGACAAAAATTAATTTAGCCAACTCAAGTAAATAGCACACATAACCCTAAGATATTGAGGCCGTATGTCATTCCTGGATTTCACCAGAACAAACTCAATGTTTTATTTTTTCTGGATTTGAATTTAGCTGATTAGTGCAGTTAGGTTTGTAAGGAGTTGTACCTCCATGACAAACAGGCATAATGTTGCCCAGTCTTGATTAGGAGACAACTAAAATGCTAGAACATTTTTTATGCTTGAAAGGCCCTGCCACTCTATACATGATGGCAGAAAGGCTCGTGATGGAACATGAGCAGGAACAGAAAATAACACCAAGCCTGCAAGGATGAATTCATATGACTTTCAGCCAAACCGGAAGTGTGAATGAATTCAAGAATATAGGTGGAGATAAAAGGCAGCTACCTTCAAGGTCAGTGGGCTGACTTCTCCAACCATTTAGGAGATTGTGGAATGTAACATTTGATCACACTGTTTAATTTTTCAGAAGAAACAAATATTCAGGGAGGGGAGGAATATGGGAAGGGATAGGAAGGGGAAACAATGAGGAGGCAACAATGCATGATAAGAAATGTACTCGTTATCTTGCCCATGCAATTGTAACTCCTCTGTGCAGTAATCTCACAATAAAAAAAAAAGAAAAATTCAGATCTTTTTACTAGAAGATTTCCCATGTTGGCAAGTAACTCAAATTACTGAGAAACAGAAACTCTATGCCAATCAAATACAACAAACAGGACTGCTAATGTGTGAGCTCTAAAGAGTAAGACGCTGGAAGAATATAAACAATATTCTAAAAAGATACTGTAATTTTCGGCCAGGAACAGTGGCTTATACCTACAGTCCCAACTACCAGAGAAAGACAGAGAGACAGAGAGACAGAGAAAAACAGAGAGAGACAGAGAGATCATAATTTGAGAATAGCACAGGGAAAAAGCTAAAATCTTAAAACTAAGTTTTTACTTCATATCCACTGCTAGTAATTGGATCTCTGTGTTAATCCTCGGTTGAGTTATTAATGATCATGTCCCCAGCAACAAGTAGGAAGATCACAATCCAGGCACAAAGCTAGACCCTACCTCAAAAATAATCCATGCCAAAGGGAGTGGAGGCACAGCTCAAGTTATCTTGCAATTGTGAGGCTCTGCGTTTGTTATGCAGTGTCACCAAAATTTTAAAAAAGACTGTCTAAAATTAAAGGCAGAGTATAACATGAAAAATATTTGAAGCCATATGGTTAATATATTTATTCTAACTTAAAATGTATAAGATTCTATAGAATAAGCCCTAACTACGTACAGATGAGTTCAAAGCAGTAACCCCAACAGGCCCAGGGCTGAGAAAATGGCAGAACCCATGAGAGGCTCTGGGGTGGGAACAGGTGCAGAGAGAAAAGCTGTAAAAAACACTTAAACAGCAGCAGAGAAAACTGAGTGCCGCAGAAGACCAAACAACACTCGGACGCATGCTCGAGAATCTCAAATTCTAAAACCATGACAAAAACGTTAAAAAGGGACTATCTTAAAGCATACAACAACAATGAAGGAATGGAAAACATGAGGAAAAATATGAATTGGAAATCTTAAGAATAAAGCATATGACCACTGATGATTTTTGAAAGAATGCCATGAGTGGTATAACACAGATGGCTGAAAAGAAACTCAGTGACCTGGAATCCTGCCTCTGCAAGAATGCACCGTGAACAAATTAGAAGATAGGAAACATGCATGTCTGACGAAAGTCTAATTGTTTTTATAGAATTATTTATACAAAAATTTTTGTAAACAATTTCAGGAAGCTCAACCTCTACCACATAATCCTGAAAACAAATACCACCAGATCTGAAGTCTGTCCCACTCTATTAAGGTATATAATCAAATGCTGGATCAAGTCCAAGAGCTTCCAACTGGCACATACTTGTAATCCAAGCTATTTGTAGGAGGATCACAGTTTGAAGCTGGCCAAGGAATAGGTTAGCAAGATTCCATCTCAATCAACAAGCTGAGCATGGTATGATATGCCTGGGATCCCAGCTATGCAGGAATATAAGTAGGAGGATGATAGTCCAGGGCCATCCCTGGGCAAAAATGTGAGATCCAATCTAAAAAAAGGTGTGGCTCAAATGGTGCGCCTGCCCAGAAAGAGCAAGGCCCTAATTCCACTGCTGAATAAACTGCTTGTATAAACAAACACTAGTTAAAATTAATGTACTATAGCAAACGTGGGTAACTTATTTAATTCAGCTTAGATTTCAAAATCTGCAAGAAAAAGGATTTTGAATGTTACCAAAGGAGATGACAAATGTTTGAGATGGTGGCTATGCTACGCATAGTGACAGTTATACATGTATAACTGTACTTCAGTGATACACTCTATGCTGCAAATATGCATAACTATTACATGTCAGCTTAAAAAAAACACTGGCTCAAGGTTTAGGAAGCAGAAGTTTGAGTTTGTTTTAAATCAAAGAAAAATCCAACCAATGTAAGCCATTTAAATCTGATCAAGAAATGAGTTCATGGAAGAGGGTGACATCGAACAAGATGCATTGTACTCATAATCTGACTTTGTACAATTACTTAAAATTTTTTAAAAAGTTTAAATTAAGAAATGAAGTTCACAAAGAATGTGCCCCAAATCCTGCCAAATATTCTGTTCTAAAACTCAGGTAAGATTGAGAACATGGGTAATTATCCAAAAGCAAATAAAAAGATCTAGTATGTATTATACTTGGATAATTATAACAGATTATATTAGATGCATATATCACTTTAAAGTTCATATCGATATTAACATATATGCTAGAAAAACAATAGGCAAAAATCTATATTTTTAATTAAATGATTGGAATGGGGAAATAAGATTGAAACAAGTATGGGGGGAAAAACCTGAAGGAAAAATCTAGAAAAAAAATACCTATTCTAAGGGGAAACTAGAGACTAAGCTGGACAAGAGTGAAGAGGACACTGTGAGTGGTGCCTGGTTAGAGGAACAGAGCCCCCTACTGGCAGTTTCAGTGCAGTAATTCAAGCTAACAGCTCTACAATGTCCATCTAACAGAATCTTCAGTTTAAAAAGTCATTGCATTACTAGTATATGTCTGAGACAAGCAGAAACGGTCAGATAAGTTGATGTTAGGCAAAATGAACCCCAAGATAAGGGTTCATATGTATTTTTCTTTTTTGCGATTGTTTCTAACATATTTATATTTCTTTGTTGCTTTGTATGTCCCTCCCCCACAGTATAACCCCTGTTTTCACTGTATTTGATGTTGGTATAATATGTGGAAGGGAAGGTGGAGCCATTCTTTTAATTTTATTTTATTTGTGAACATACTGTACAGAGGGGTTACAATTACATGGGCAGGATAATGCGTACATTTCTTACCAAGCATTGCAGCCTCCTCCTTTGGTTTACCCTTCACATCCCTTCCCAGCCTCCCCCTCCCCCCCCTCAATCCCAATCCTTCTCCTTCCTCCCCCCTTCCCCCCACCCCGCACCGACGTTGTAAAGCTCGTTTTGGACATGACAACTTGTACTTCTCATTGTTGCAACAGGTCCACCTGTATCCTTAAACAACTGGTTTTTCCCCATCTCCTCCACAAGTTATACTGACATCAAATATATGAAAGCAGGGATTATACTGTGGGGGAGGGACATACAAAGCAACAAAGAGATATAAATGTGGAGCCATTTTAACAATGAGATATACAAGACATTATGTCGAAAAATGAACTTTACAACTTTGGCTGGGGGGGGGTGGAGATGGGAAGGGATGGGAAAACAAAGGAGGAGGCAACAATGCTTGATAAGAAATGTACTCATTACCTTGCCCATGTAATTGTATTTTCACACACACAAACACACACACACACACACACAAAAGTCATTGTATTTCATTCCAGTGTCCTGCATCTTGTATATACATTTTCCTAATTTGGGGAGGGGAAGGGAAATAACAATATGCTAAAATAAGTACACAGGATGACCCATTGTAACAATGAGATGTACAAGACACTATGTTGAAAATGAACTTTACAACTTTGGGTGGGGATAAGAAGGAGTCGGAGAGGTGGGGAGGAAAGAGATGGAAGGGGAAAAAATTAAGGAGAGGGTGGTAACAATGCTTGATAGGAAATGGACTCGATACCTTGCTCATATAACTGTAACCCCTCTGTACAGTATCTTTACAATAAAAAATATATATTTAAAAAATCCACACCCCTTGCTTTTATAGTGACAGTGAGCAGGGCAACTGAGCCCTGCACTCCCTCTGGAGCCAAACTCTACATTCCTCAAGAATGTCTAAAATGGCCCCTTATAATAAACCTAGATGGAAATGTTTGGTCCTCATCCAACTCGGGATGTAAGAGCTTCTTACACAGATTCAGAAACGTGAAAATCCTCTTTAAAATAGATGTGAAATATCTCAGAATATATAAAACTCAAATGACATTCTGCATATCTTCCGTTTAACATAGCTAAGATCTTTGGAAGGTAAAATGATGATTTTTCTCTGAAGAGCAGTAATGAAGGCTTAGGAATAAAATTGTATCTCTTGAACATTTTTTAAATGCTTCAGTAAACTTCCATAGTAAGATTTTTTCCCCCATAATGCATACATTTCCATAGCTTTTCTTCATGCTGATGTGGAAAGAAATTATCTTGGCTGAAAACCTTGAAATATTTAGGTACATACAAGTATCTTCTTTGAATAGTTTCATGTTACTTTCAAAGCATGTAAATCACATTGTCTTGACGTTGACAGTTTTATTCGAAGGATGTCTGGTTGAAAACGGCACAGTGGAATCATGGCAGAGCAGGCTCCTGTGAAACACATTCCATGCTGGCAATGGGGGGACAGCCCCATTCTGGTTAACAGAATACGTGGGGTTTGAACTTTCCACCTGGAAGCATCAGGGTGTGGGAGCTGGTTTCACAATGAGCCACCTGACAGGTGTCACTGAGACAGGATGACAGAGGTCTCTGCCTTCTCACCAAACACCTTCTCCTTGCAGAAACATCTGAAGACATTCAACGTCACAGGCATCCACCTTTTCATTCAGAGTGATGCTTTCTGACCGCTGGTCATTCCAATCCTAACTTGAAAATCAGCAAAGAAGAAAATGCCTTGCGTGGAATAATACGGTCATGTAGGCCTTCACCAAAAGAAAATGCTTTTTTCATATACATGAAAGGAAATTAAGCTGAAATGAATTTCAAGTCAGTGCTGAAATATTTCATTATATTTACAGTGCAGAAGTATGAAAGCTAGTCAAATGCTGACTGATAAATATACACATGAAAAATGTCCTACAAATTTTTCATTGCATTGCTGCTGAAACCTACTATCTAGACAAATATGCCACTGAGAAAAACAGTGAAGATAAAATACTGAATAGTATAGATACTACTGAAAGGCACTCACCAATCACAATAGAAGATTCACAGTGATAATAACCATCGCTACGCTTCTTCTTCTGCATGGAGCAAAGGTCTATGCGATGTAACACTTCTTCTCCAAATCTGCAGTTGATGAATTTTTCATACAATTCAGGGTCTATTTTTTTCACTCCCTTGAAATGACAAAACAAAAATCACATCAATCAATCATTTCACCCAGATACCCAATTCATATTTCATAGCTTTTTTAGAATCTGGCATTACATTTTGGGATTCACTGCTACCTATTTGAACTTGAAAAAAGATACAATCAAATTGTCAGGAAGAAGTTTTATTTTTGTTTTGGTTCTGTCTTGTTTTGTTAAGGTGGAGAGGGGTTGTTTGTTATTCTGTTTGGTTTGGGGATTTTTGTTTTGGAGACAAAGTCTTACAATATAGCACCACTTGTCCTGGCCTCAAATTCACCAGCCTCCTGCCTCAGTCTCCCATGTGGTAGGATTTAGAGGCACCACCACATCCAGCTTAGAAAACTGTTTTTAAAGTTGTAATGGAAAAAATATCAATTAAGGAATGGTTATTTAAATTTGGAAGAATATGGAACTTCACATACTTTCAGCTTCAGAAATAATAAAGGGTGTCATGGTGATACTGGAGATAGCAAGGACATAATCAAGCAAGCAATAAAAAATGGATGGAATTTTTATAAGTGACGTGGGTCTTAGCATTTTTCAAAAGGAAAAATGTTGTTATCAGAAGGATGTATTTTACATTCCTGGATAAAAACCCTTGAAAGAGTGGCTGAGAAGGTAGCTCAGTGGTAGAGCGCTTGCCTTGCATGCCTGAGGCCCTGGGTTCGATTCCTCAGCACCACATAAGCAAAAACAAAAAAGTGGAAAATGGTGCTGTGGCTCACGTGGTAGAGCGCTAGCCTTGAGCTGAAGATCTGGGGCCCAGAGTTCAGGCCCCACGACCGGACAAAAAAAAAAAAAAAACCCTTGAAGGAGAAAAGTTATTTGTTGAACAGGAAGATCTACATGTCTTCCAAGGTCTCCACCTCTCCGGGTTTTCAGTGTCCTTCACAGCAGGAGCAGCTGACTGTTGAAAATCCATTGAGTTGCTGCTGAAACCTCTGCAGTTTCCCAAAGTATGGGAAATAACATTTCCATCTCCCCTCTGCAGCAAATCCTCAGAGCCCCAAAACACAGTCACAAGATGAAGATAATTAGAATACATGTTTTCTCTGACAAAAGCTTATTACAGAAAATTTTAAAGTAGGAGTGTAAATACCTATTTTTGTTCTGTATTTCCTTTTCCTATTAAAATACCATTTTCCCATTTCTTTCTTTTTTTGTCAGTCATGGGGCCTGAAATCTGGGCCTGGGCACTGTCCCTCAGCTCTTCAGCTCAAGACTAGCACTCTACCACTTGAGCCACAACGCCACTTCCAGCTTTTTCTGCTTATGTGGTGCTGAGGAATTGAACCCAGGGCCTCATGCATGCAAGGCAAGCACTCCAACACTGAGCCACCTTGAGAGCCCTTCATTTTCCCATTTCTATAGGAATATGGTTGTGTCCTGTTTTCTTTGGCAGTCAGCGATTATTTATTTATTTAGTGCTGAGGACTGCACTCAGGACCTAGCACTTGCTAGGCAGGTTCTCTACCACTGGAGCCTTTCCTCCAGCCCCTTTTTGCATTTGCTATTTTCAAGGTAGTGTTTCACTTCATGCTTGAGCCTTCTTGGGCCCAAGTCTCTTGGGCTGTCAACCCATACCCTCCTGGAATGCTTCTCCCTCAAATATCCTCATGTTCCATCCCATATCCCCTTTAATTCATTGCTCACATATTATTTCCTTAATGGATCCAACCCTTGCCACCCTATATGTTTTGCAGTTCCATCCCAAGAGGTACTGTACTCCCCAATTCTCTCTTCTCTTTTTATACATATGACTACTTTCCCACTGCACTACCGTCTTCTAACATCATACATAATGTATGTGTTCATCATGTCTATTTTTCCATGGTGTGCAATGATCTGTTTCTGCACATTGGGATGGAAGCTCCAGCAGAGAAGTACTTTTGCCTGATTCTCTCTCACTCTCCATTTTTTAAATATTATCTTTAAGCAGATGCATCTTTAAGGAGTTTCCCTTCGAAGCAGTTTATGACTGCAGTGCATCTTGATCAATGTCACCCCTTTCAACATTCGCACCCATCCCTCACAACCCTCACTTCTCTTACTTTTGTAGGACAAGCATTGCATGTTTTGTCTGATTTTTATTCACTAAAATACTGAGTGCCTAGTACAAGTCAATGCTACACTGTCATAAATACAAAGGAGAATAACCTCAGGAAAAGCATTGCTATTTGTCAAAATTTTATAAGAAAAAAAAAAGGATTTCTTTCAGTTTGATAAGCAAGAAGCCCTGAGAGAGGCAGCTAAGCATCGTGTTAGGAAGCAGTCCGGCTATATTAATTTTCCAAGGCTAGGACAAAATACTTGAAGTAATCAATAGTTGATAATCTTATAAAATATACCTCCCCTCCCCTCCCCTCCCCTCCCCTCCCATCTGGTCCCCTCTCCTCAGGTTCTTTGGCACTTGGTTTCAGAGCTTTTAGTCCATGTCAGTTGGCTTTGTTACTCTGGGCCTCAACAAGGAAGCACACATGGTTAGAAACATGTGAAGAAAAGATGCTTATTTTGTGGCAGCTGGGAAGAAAGAGGAAGAGGCCTGTGTCCCACGATCCCCTTCAAGGTTCCATCCCCAATGACCTAACTTCTTCCCATTAGGCCCCATCATCTCCCAACAGTACCACGGGCTAGTGAGCAAGCCTTAAGCAGATGCATGGACATATAAGATCCAAAGCATGACATCAGCTGTGCAGAGTCAATTTCCACATCTGTAAACTGAGGTTAACAATACTACCTACCTCAAAGTGTTATTTGGATTAGACCAGTTAATTTATCAAAGTGTCAAAACAGTGGTTATAGTAAATATTTGGATATTCACATAGCCATTCTTATCTACTAGTGAACTTTATGGAATAATTTCAGTCAGAGAAAGACTTTAGGAATAAAAATTATTTTCTGAGTAAATGGAAACTGATCCTGTTTATTTCTCTTTTGTGTTCTATGTTCTCTCTCCCCTCCTCTTTTCCCTCCTTCCTCCTTCCCCATCTCTGTGTTATGTTTAGTAGGGTGGAAAATGGAGACAGTTTAATCTCTTTGGACTAGACAGACAACCAGTGATAGCAAACAAAGAAGGGCTTTCTGTTTTAAAGATCTTAATGATACTATCCTCCCTACTTCACAATTAGCTTCTTATCACTTGGGCTAATTAATTTTACCAAAAGGTAAATAGCAACTATTTTGCAAAAATACTTTACTGATGAGTTACAAAGTGAGTCTTAAGGAATTAGCTTTTATTAACAATGGATATTGAATTAATTCTATCACTCATAGAGAAAGCTGCCGCTCACAAAGGCATGAAGTGATTGGAGAGAGGAACTAGAAGAGAATGCAATCACAATATTCAATGTACACCTATGAAACTATGAAAATTAGGGGAAGGGTTGGGCTGGGAAAGATGAGGAAGAATGATGAAAGAGCTGGTATTGACCAAGATGCATTATACTCATAACTTACATGTTGAATGGTAATCCTTTTGTGCAACTAAGGATAATAAAAACATAATTTTAAAAAAAGCCTGCAACCTGATAAGCACTGAAGTTATATTCCCTGATCAGAAAACTTCTTTCATAATAATCTAGGAAGAGGCAGTCTCTACTTTATCTAACATTTAATATTAGCATAGATTTTTTTCCCCTCTGGAAAAAACTTTGCTTGGGCAATATATTTCTTTTCTAATAAAATATATGTGAATTAGCTTTACCATCAAGCTTCAGCACGTTGTACTTTCTTTTCATAATAAAATAAAGACTATCATTCTAAGAACGTAAGTACATAAAAACAAGAGATCATTTGGTACACAGTGAAGGTTCCTATTTTCCTAAGAAATCTATTGGGTTCCAAAAAAAAATCTCAGAAGTATCATTCTTTTATATTTTAAGGTTAAAATGGCTGGAACACTATATAGAATCGACCTAGATGCCCAATCACCAATGAATGGATAAAGGAGGTGTGGTACAAAGGAGATTTAGCAATAAAGATGAATGAAATTAGATCATCTGCAGGAAGATGTATAAAACTGCAAATCATCACATTGGTGGAGATGTGCTTTCATGTTGATTGAGATGAGGAAAGCTCAGAAAGATAATGCTGTCTGTTTTCATTCAGATGTGGAACATAGGAATAATAATAGTGATAATGATTGTAAAGGAGGGATGAGGCGACAAGAAGCAGCAGTAGGGGGAAGGAGAAAAGAGAAGAAAATAACACAACCTACAAAACTCTGTTTAAAAAGAAGGGAAATGGAGTTAAGGAAAATGAATATAGATTATGCACATTTGATTGAATATATTAGAGTTATTGAATATAATATTTAATAAAATACAGATTGAAGTACACTATACTCACAAATTACAATATTATAATGAAATTTCTTATACAATTAATTTATGCTAATGAAAAGCATAGTCCATCAAAGAAAGAAGGTCTGGATATTGACATTATATTCAGATCCAGGATCTCAGTATAATTATATCTGCTTCCCTCCCTCATAGCCCAGACCTTTTCCAAGGTATCCCACCTTTTTTTGACAGAGGTATTAACATGATAGGAAATCTCAAAGAAAATTACAAAAGTATGACTTGTGAAAGCTATGAGAGCAAGCTGAAGATATTGCAGGCTTGGAATTTGGAAAATGCTGGCTGATAGTGTAAGACTTGGAAGATTTTTTTCACCTGGAAATGATCAGACACAAGGTATATATATATATATATATATATATATACACATATATGTATATATTGTACTATATATATATAGTACAATATATACATATATGTATATTTACATATATACTTGTACCCAGTGTAAGCAATGTATTGATTATGCAACATAATACTGAAAGGAAAAGAAGTACAGGATATATGACTTTGAAACAATAAATCCGTGGAAAGAAACATGGAATAATAAGACTGCCATCATTAATTATCAGATATGCCTCAAGTTTTATACTTCCGTCTAGCCTACTACCAGTCACAATGTCAGAAGAAATGTCAGGTGATATTTCAAAGCCACTTGATAACTTTTAATACAAAGTACCATGAAATTGTACTTTTTTCTCCTGGCAGTACTAGAGTTTGAACTCAATGTCTTGTGTTTGCTAGGCACGCATACTACTGCTGAGCTAACCTCCAGCTCTTTTGTGCTAGTTATTTTTTAGAGTTTTGCTTCTTGCTTAAGTACATGCTTCAGCTGAGATCCTGTTGCAGCTAGGATTGCAGGCATGAACCACTACTGCTAGCTTTCATTTCAGAAAAGATGCCTCATAAATTTTTCTTATAAGTACCGCACGCTAACCGATTGCGCCACTGGAGCTCCGCCTCATAATTTTTTCTGTCTAGGCTGGACTTGAGCCATGATCATCCCAAGTAGCTAGATTAAAGAATTACAGATGTGAGCTACTGGCCCCTAGGTAGATTTTCATTCTTGATAATAACTTACCCAACTCCTTAAAAAAATGCCATGAAGGACATTAATTTTTTTGTTGTTTCTTTTTGGTGATATTTGATCTTGTGTTTACTAGGTAGGTGTTCTACCACTTGAGCTATGCCCCCAGCAATTTTTGCCTTCATTCAAGTGTACACTGGACTTAGACTGCAATCTCTTATGCTTCCCATAAAGTTAAGATGATAGGTGTGTGCCACCACATCCAACTATTGATTGAAATGAAACCTTGCAGCTTCGATGCTCAAGCTAGTCTCCAACTGTGATCCTCCTAAACTCAGCTACTCAAGTAGGTAAGATTACATGCATAAGCCATCAGTGCCCAGCTCATGATCAGTATTTTTAGAATCAAGTGATGGCTAAATGTGATACATAGTAGAAATTAATTACTCAGCATGCATTCACAACATAATTTTCATTTAGCTAAATAGTATACATAATTAAATATATTCTAAAGGGGATTCAGATTTATATTACTATGCATCCAGCTCTAATTTTAATGCAGGAAATAAACAGAACCATGAAATATGAAAATTCCTATTAGCTGACAATCTGAAAGTAAAAATCACTTAAAATTCCAAAAAATGAACTATGTATTACCCATCTTTAATTTATATGATAAAAGTTATTATGGTCACAAAAATAAAATACTTTTATTAAGAAGCTTGAGATGTTTTGCAATAGGTGATACTTTTTTTGTTGCTTGTATCATACAATGATCACAACTTTTATCAACAGGCTGCATGTCAAAGAAACGACTGACCTTCCGATAATCAGTTTAGTGTTCCTGAATCTTTGTTCTAGTCATTCCTATCATAAAAAATAGCTATTAAAGAAATAGGTTTCCTGTGATAATGACTGGAAGTCAAAATTAAGGATGTAAATTAAGAACCAAATTAACCTGGCTTGTCACTTGAAGCATCAGCTGGTTAAAGAGAAACAGTAAACTTTTGCACTTACTTTCAGACATGGAAAAGACCTATGTATTTTTAGTGGCATAATGATTAAAAATTAAAACAATCTTTAATAATCACTGACCTAAGGAAAACTTACATATTCATGCTCCAAGATATAGACGGATAACATACAGGCTGGGAGCTCATTGGAGGTAATGTCACTGGAGGTAATTCTCACTTTAAAGTTCTCCATGATCCCGTCACCACATTGCATAACTACATTTTTGCTATTATTTGCATTATTATGTTTCTATCTTCCCCAGGTTAGGGAACACTTGGTTACTTCTTGTCAGCTGCTGCCTTCTATTCGCATCTTTCCATTGGGACAAGTGAGATCCTTCTTTCACAAACAGGCTCAGTTCCACCCAGGCCTGCTCTAAACAGCCAACAGGCTAGAGAAGTGTGGGGAATCTGGACCCAGTGAGCAGCCCTTCTGAGAGCCACCCTAGTAATACAAGTACTAGTTACTATTACTAATTGCTAGATTACTTACCCCCCACTGAGCACATCTCGCTCCTCCTAGCTGGGGCCCTGATAGTGCCTGTCTAAAATTTATAGGTGGAAGGACCGATGAAAAATAGAAAACACTACAGTACTTTATTATTTTACATTGACCTTGGAAAATAATACTGCGTATCATCTAGTAATAGAAAACACAGCATTTCATAGGTACAGGCACTGCTCTAGAAATTCTAGCAACTGGTTTAATAATCCAATAACCCTGAGAGATTGGTTCTTTTATTATCCCCAGATACAAAAAAACTAAATCACAAAGAATTGGATCTCGTACTGAAGGGTAGTTAATAAGAAGTGGTAAGAAGAGAACACAAATTAAAAAGAACAGAACAGTACTCGTGCTCTTCATAGTTTATTTTGAAATGTTAAAATTCTAAGTATTAATCATTCTTGAGAAACAATAATATACATTACCATATTTCTACAACCATTGCCAAAATTGCCTTGGGAATTTCTAGCATTTTAAAATACCTGTCTTTTAATATGCTGAATTGGTATTAATAAATAAAATTATATGTCCATGGCAAATGAGTTTAATTTGCTATTGGATGAAGAGATGAGAAAGAATTCTTAGATGCTGCTTAAACACAGAAAAATTATTCAAAAAGATCCAATCCATAAAAAGAAGTGTTATACTAATAAAATCAAATGGAGAGATTATCTAAGTTCTAGAATAGCCATTACATAAGTATATAATCCTCCTCAATTCTTCATTTTACTATCAGCAAGGGCATATAATACAGCTCACCATTAAGCATCTCATCTCCCTGACCCCTCTAGTTATATGTACACTTGCTTTCAGGACCTCAGCCTTGTTTAATCTGGAGCTTTGACAGAAGCATTTTATCTAACCTTTACAGTATTACACATTGCAGCACACAGTATGCTGATACATAGCTGCTAGTACTATAATCTCATAATCAGCTGTTGGCACATCCTTCAAACACTTTGGGGGAGCTGGATGCTGCCAGTGCCATCAAGTTACAAGCAGAGCAGTCACATCAAAGTTTACACCATTCCTAATAGCACACACCATTGTACAAAAGTCACTAAGAAAAAAAAATACAGTGTTGCTCCCTGGTCCTAGAGTCTCTTTCCACAAAGTGCTAAAATCATAGACAACAGAGATATTTGACTTCAGACCACGCACATGTGGCTCTTTTAACTGAGGTTATGAAATCAAAGAGTCAACAGACCCCTGGTTCCAGACCCTCCAGGCTGTATACTCAATACTACCAATACTAGAACACCAGACCACCTCCATCCACGGTACCAGCTGTTCTCATAGGCACTTGTTTATTGTCCACTTAGCCAACCCTGAATTCCTCAAGGATAGCTTGGCAAGGCCACATTCTCCCTGGACACTTACCAGTTTACTATGTTTGCAAGTGGAATCCCATTGTTATAAAACAGAGGTGGAGCCCTAAAACTAAGACATCTAAGCAAAATCCCGTCCGGTGCAATCTCAGCTGGACAAACTCCCATTGTGTTCCTGACTCTTAACAGTCCTGTGGTCCATGAAATGTAAACAAGCTATGAACTTCTAGTCCCTTCCACATCTGTTTCATAATGTTTTGCCTTTAGTATATATTCTCCTGAATTCATCAGCTTAGTAGTTTATTTCTACACGCTAAAGATAAAGTATCTCTACCTAAAATGTCTCATCATGTGTGGTCTATGTGCTTGCAACCTAATATAACATTTTCTTCTTCCAATACAGTAGCTTGCCCTTCTAAATTAAACAATGATTTCCAGAAGCAAGTGATTAATAACACCAAGCTACCGATCTAAGAAATGCTCAAGATCTAAACAGGAGAATGAGGTTGTTTTGTAGAAGATCATAGAGGCCAGGTATAGTGGCTCATGTCTGTACCCCAGTTGCTTCAGAGGTAGAGATCAGGAGGATAGTGGTTTGGGGCCCTCTAGGCAATAAGTTAGTTTGACTCCATCTCAACCAAAGAAGCTGGGCATGGTAGTACATACCTATGCTCCTATCTATGCAGAAGGCATAGGTAAGAGAATCTTAGTTGGAAGCTGGCCTTGGGAGTGGGCAAAAGCTCAAGACACTATTTGAGAAATAACTAAAGCAAAAAGGACTGGGAGAGTGGGGGGGGTCAAGAATGGTAGAGTAGAAGGTTCTAAATTCAATCCCCAGTAATACCTCAAAGGAAATAAGCATGATTACTGAAAAACTAATGAGCAACTTCAACTTGTACAGTACAAGCCTATACTCTGCAACATACTTACATAGTGGCAGAATACATTCTGGATTTTTCAATTTACAGGTACAGACCATGGAAGCGTTAATCTACATTAGATTATCTACAGAGAAAATTTCAGACTCCAATGTAGCCTTAAAGGCAATCTAAATGAGTTAAACACTTAGATGCCTGTTAAGAAGTAAATGAGGGGCTGGGAAGGTGGCTCAGTGGTAGAGTGCTTGCCTTGGTTTGATTTCTCAGCATCATATAAGCAGAAAATGCCGAAGTGGTACTGTGGCTCAAATGGTAGAGCACTAGCCTTGAGCTGAAGAGCTGAGGGACAGCACCCAGGTCCAGAATTCAGGCCTCATGACTGAATAAAAAAAGTAAGTTGAAAATTATTTTAGACAGACATGGCAGTACACACCTGTAATCCCAGCAACTTGAAGGACAGAGGCAGAGGACTGGGCAGAGTTAGTAAGGAACTACTTCAAAACAAAACACAAACAAAAAGGTTTGGGGGAAGCACATCAGTGAAGTGGAAGAGCAATGCCTAGTGTGCTCCAGGAACTTGATTCAATCCTTAGTAGAGCAAAAATAAGTAAGAGCCAGGTGTGTTTCTACATGTTTATAATCTCAGCTATTGGATGTAAACAGAATAACTGTGGTTCAAAATCAAACTCAAGCAAAAACAAAAAACCAAAAAAAAAAGTTATCAGGACTTTGTTTTAAAAACCAAGCTGGACATGTCAATGTAATAATCCCAGCTACAAGGGAGGTGGAGGTAGGAGGATTGTGGTCTAAGTTCGACCCAGGAAAAAAGCAAGAACCTATCTGAAAAAATAAAGCAAATGAGTCTAGGGGCATGGCTCATGTGGGGGAGAGCCTTTTCTCAGCAAACACAGACCTTCAGTTCAAACCCCAGTAGCTAAATACATGCATGCATGCGTACACACACACACATACCTATAAGAAGCCATCTACATGCATAACTATTTCCCCTCCATTCATCGTATTCCCAGATGACTAATCTCCAATCCTGCCTTCATTCTTTTGAATTAAGTTCTAGAGCTACCTGATCCCTGAAGTCCAAGAGTACAAAGTACCATGACCACTAGAGGGAGTCACAAAGAAGCTTTTCCAGGGCCATAGCTGATTTGGATCTCTCATGAATGTTGGACACTAAACCTAAAATTACTCTAAAATAAATTTTCTGCTCTAAATGTAGTTATATAATAAGCCATTATAACCAAATCCAACAGGGGGAAACTTAGTAGCTAAGGAAACAGAAGAGAAATACTTCACCCTCTGGCCATGAGCATGTGCAGAAATGCAATTATACTAATTCCTGGAATATGGTGCTGCACACTGCCAACAGTTAAAAATACTGACATCTGGTTGGTTTTAGAGTCAAGCGAAAAGCTACTGGAGAATCAACACAGAATTCCTATAGCAAGGGTAACTAGCACTTCAAGTGATTCCAGAAAGCACTGGTATGTCTTCAATCTTCAACCACAGATAATATGAAGTTTGGCCTGGGCAAAGAGACCACAATGACATGTTGTTGTTTTCTTATAATTGACTGGGCTAACTGAAGGAATCCAGCAACATAGCAATTCAAAGAATTACCTTTATTCTATTTTTATGGTCTCTCTCCTTGTAAGAACAAGATTTTACTGCATGGTCAAAAAAAAAAAAACTAGCCCATATTTGAAATAGCAATATAATTCTAATGTAATTGAGTTATAGTTTTGTATTTCAGCCTCAATTTCTGTTCAAATTTAAGTGAGGTTCTCAAGAAAAATAACAGCCTTGGCTTTTTGTGCTGTTTAGACAATGAGCCTGGCCATTCTTTCCAATGATAACAAACTATCTTATTTGTCATCCAAATAAGCTCAGCTGAGTTGCTATTATGAGACTACTCAAGTGGATGAGAAATTAGCTACTATTACTTAGTAAACAAGCCAAATAACTGCATCAACACAAGTTTGATAGAAAACAATATTCATCTTTATCCACTGTCAATCCACCTTGAGGCTGTGCCAATTTGCTACAAGATCATCTTGCCCCATTTTGTCCTTTTTATAGGAAAATGAAATTAATTTTCAGCTGATGGAAGGCCTGAAATGTCCGTAAACAAGTTGTAGAGGAAAAAATGTTTCCCATCATTAATATAATAATTTAGATAGAACATTTATCTATTAATATAGGTAAGACAAGTACATGTAACTTTAATTGCCCTGAGTACTTTATTATTACATCTTTTAATATAAGTTCTGAAACTCTGTTCCTTAAAGTACAATGTCAATGTACTCAAATGCCAATAAATAAGTAAAAATATCTATACAATCTAGATGTTTAGTTCAAAAATAGTATCTAAGAATAAAGTATCAAGATCAGCATTCCCTCCAATAAGTAGTAAATGACTTGCCTTTAACTTCACAGTGAAAGACAATGTTCGTTGGAGTTCTCGAGTTCTGAGCTTTTCATTACTTACTACTACTTTTCACTTCTTACCAGATAAATACTTCCTGCAGTGCCATACTGTTAAGCCTGCAGGTAATCCTGAACTGCAATATAGACGGGAAAGATAGAATGAAGAAGAGCCTGCAGTTACCAAAGATGACTTCAGAACAACTCAATGAAGAGCAGGAGAAGTTACACTTAACATTCTTTAGCCAAAAACATCTTGGGCAGGAATCTGGCCTAGCAGAAGTCTGCTGTTAGGGAACTTACTTAGGGAACTACTACTTACCTACTGAATAACACTGACTGATATTTGGGGACACAATGCTAATTCAGTGTTGGTGAACCACAGGCTAGCAAAAGTCAAGCAAATAGTTGCCCTCCTTCATTGCCTTTACTTTTCTCTCAGGGATTGGGTCTGTGGGCTTCTACAAGCACATCCGCAATGAGGGCACAATGCTGGAAAAGGCGGCATGACTGGCGATGAAATCTGGAACAATTATTTTTTGGAGACTGACTGATTCCCAGTGTTGTTTCCATTCTAGCATGACTCATGTAAAAGGAAACACTTTATGGCAGGAGGTTCCCTCCCTTCAGGTCCCACAGAAACCATGCTGGACTCTGGAGTTAGTGACAAATATCTCCCCATTTCCTAGTTTCACCTTTTGTTTCCCCTCCTCCCCACAGTTGTGTAAGGCTCTCCTATTTTAATGGAAACACCTGAGTTTAAAGAAACTCTGTACAGATTTTTTTTAAGTCTGTTTTCTTAAAAAAAATGTTCTACCAAACACCAGTGCTACCAAAGGGTCAGTCAACAAGGACTTGTTGCTTAGGTACATTTGGAAATCAAGGAAAACTAGGGAATTGTTTGAGATATTCTCTGCCTCTCTACGGTCCCTTCCTGAAAGCAGATGATGTATACATTCTGCTTTCTGGAACGCACAAGGAACAAGGAGATTGCCTTGGCTAATAAAATGTTTTGAGGAATAATCACCATATGATTCACCAACTCCCTGTTCCTTATGTCAGGAACCCGATGATGTCCCAGATGGAGACAGCTCAGCCAGATGCAGAGGGAAGATATGACAGAGCGCAGCTCAGATGACCCATGAAGGTGAGCAAACACATGGATGCTTAATACTCACAATGAGCATTTGCCTTTTAGATCCTTACAATCAGAATCATGTTATTTAACCATTTTTACTAAAATATACATTCTCATGAAACTCTGAAGATGTTCTGAAAGAAAAATTTCAGAAAATGCTACTGAAGATCTTATTTCAAGTCTCTATTATCAAGGAATTAAAGGAATTAAAGATTATCAAGGAATTAAAATTAGGTTATCTGTATCAATTCTAGAGCTTTTAAAGTATGCAAAATCACTATGAGAATTAGGGCCAACTGGGAGTCATTTGTCATCCTGATACTAATAAATCTATTCCTCAATCCCTTTCTTAAAATAATTTAGCTTTATGTTTGCTGCTTCCCACATGTTTCTTGAGTCTTAAAGACATATGAAGTACTGAAACATTTCAAATGGACATTCAGGCAGTGTCCATTTTATCCTCACAAATATCATTTCCAGTTGACAAAAAATAATAAATTTATTTATTCCAGGGAGGTTTTCCAATATCTGGAAATAGACAACATAAAAGTTCAATGTCTAAAAGTGTGTTAGAAAACTAAGTGAAGTAATTTGTCATAGTGTACTTTGACATGCAACAGATGACCCAGCTGATTAATGACACAGAATGCATATCGGAAGAAATTACAATCTCATCTCACATTAGATTTCCCTGAATTTGTAATTATTAAAATCCATTAAAACAAAGAGATTTAAGGTACTTAGTAATATGCAAAGTGATTCAAAAACAACCAAAAATTACTATTGAGTAATAAAACCATTTAGCAGTGGGAGACAGAATAGGTTGCCGAAACCACGGGTAATTTTCAGATAAGCTCTTTTCTGGTCTTTTAGGAACAGGATGGAGCAAGTGACAAGGCTGTCTCCAGGCTTCTCTGACTTCCTTTTCCTTTGCTAGAGTAACAGGGGACAGAGTCTATGTCGAAGCTTGCCTACTCTGCTCCTACAGTGCTCCTAGAAGTGCTTCTACCACCAGCCCTAACTTCACCTACTCTTGCTAGGGTTCCTTTCCCTTCTGAAGATGGTATTTCCTAAGATACATGTCTTCCTGGGACCCTTCCCACACTTTCCATGCCTTCTTAAGCAGTGCAATTCTGTAGCTGGACGACATCTGCAATCCGCCACCAATAGGGCTGCTCTTCTCTATAGACACCACCGTGAGGTAACTTTTCATGCAAGTACTGCTGATCCTCACTTCTTGGCCAAACATGGACATAATTTGGTTACCTATAGGATTTCTGTAGTTTGTACTATGTTCTCATTGTCCTTGTGGCTATGTATGGTTTCTAGAACAGGTATAAAAATTGAGTTCTAAATTGCTACCACTTTCAACTAAGAATTTCAAGACCTTCCTCCTTCTGCTTTTTATCTTCCATGCATACAAGAAAGCCAAAGTGAGGTATTAAATAAATCTCTCTGTAAAGCCAACTTCACCTACTTGGTGAAAGTGTTTACCTTAATCTGGAGGGATTAAGACAATGCACTTCTTATTATTATCAGTAGTTAAGACAGGTCCTAAATTGCAGAGCTAAAACAAGGTAATGCATGCTTTATCAAATTCATAACAGAGATTCCATCAAGAAGGAGTACTCTTGGTGTTCTTCAGTTTAGAAAAGGTTCATAAAGGCCTATTAGCATGAAGACCCCAAAAGTGAGCAGTACAAATTCTACCGGCCAGTTAAAAAAATTATTACAATTTTGCTGGTCTCTAATTACAAATAGGATTTCCCACTCATTGTATCATTAAATCAACATTTTCATCTATACTTTCTCCTGTCTTGCTTTCCATCTTTACTTCTGCCGATGGCTATCAACATCCTGTTCACACTTCCCTTCGCGATCATTATGACATGCTCTCCAGCTTGCTGTGCCCATCCACTTCTGCTTTCCAATCACACCAAGTGAAAACAGCAGTCAACAGTTTCAAAGAAGGTTATTTTTTTTTTCATTCTGAAGTCTGACAGTGTCTGACTCTGTGAAAACCTGATACAAGGAAGTGGCAAACATAAATCACAGCTTTATTGGTTTAAGTGCCATATTAGTAAATATGAAGAGCCAAAATCAAGGGAGGTATCTAAGAAGCCCAGAAAATAACTTATGTCAGAATATAGCTGATCTATCCAGTGGCAAATCACATTTATTTCTTCAGGCATCTGGGACTGTATTAAGATGCCTATTTGAGTTCAAACTGGTCTTCTTCTGCCACCAAGTGGTAGCAAAAACTTCTAACCCATCAGGCTCTGAAGAGTTGAAATCACAGAAGGTCATTCAATTTAAAAAAAAATTGCAAAGATTACTATGAAAAGCATGGAACTGAATAAATAGTGAACTCACAATGACAAAACAACCACATTCTAAGGAAACTGTACAGATAACTTGACCTTATTTACCATTTCAGAGACACAATAATTTAGCATTGTAATTTAGATTATAAGGCTTCATTCATTTGATTTTAAAAATGACAAAGCAAAGTAATCAACAGAATATATCTCACATTTACAACTCCTTTTGCTTGTATGTCATGCAATGTACCCACTAGAATTTCATGAAGCTAAGAATGTGCAAAATTCGCACACATTAACTAAATGTCTCTTGGAGTCAGAAAAACACATCACTGCCAAGAAAAACCTTATGCTTCTCAGAACCTGTCCTTAGTCTCAGTTCTGTGCTCTAATTTAGGAACTAGAAACTATGCTTGTGGCAGATGAAATTCTTTATCAGGAAATTTGAGGGAGAGTTTCTATATTTTCACTTTTGAATATAATACAGAGAACTTTTAGCTACCCCTCTGGGCTTTTGGTTTCTTCTGCTGCATGCAAACAGATGTCCTACAGGACCTTAAAAGCCTAGGAACTTCTGCACCTGACATGGAGTAGCACTAGGAATCCTCCTCACACTGGATCTTTAAAACCACAAAGGAAGGGGACACACACTCACAGTGGCTGCTAACAGCCTCTGTGCAGATCTTTGACACTGCTGAGATAGTTTACTCTGAATTTGAATCTATATTTTTAAGACAGTATGGATAACAGCTTTTTGAGTCATTAAGCAAATGACAAGATGGGAAAAACCTGAATTGAGATACTGCTGCTAAATATCTCACAACTCCTCCTATAGGTAATAATGCATGGAACATTTATCTTACTGTCTGAGAATTTGCTTATAGTAATCCACACCACTTCTCTACCTAACACATCCCTTTTTTTTACCAATGGTTATTTTGTCTATCTTAACAAAAGTATATCATACCCAAAATTATTTCCACATGGCCTTCTAGTAGGTTAAATCAAAATTGACAGAATTCAGTAACCAGCATCAGTCTTCAAAATAGAGCATCTGAAAGGAAGTTATCTCAAGATTCTTTTCACTCTCCACCCTTCTGCAATTTCCTCTAGAAACAAGCATACAGACATATCCAAAAATAATGCTTTATTAGGTTTCTCCCAGAAAATGAAGGAATACTCCCCAAAGTGACAGAAGGCTTCAGGGGCTCCCAAATTGTTTCAGGGTATTGACCTTGCTCATCATTTCTTACTATGTCCAGCTTACCAAGACCCATTCATACCCCAGCCAAACCCCAACAAAACAAGATGGAAATAACTTACTGTACCAAAGGAAATTCTCTATATTCCAAGGGACATAAAATCCACTCTTTTTGTTCATCTATCAGGAAAATCATAATCTAAGAAATAATTGTAAGGACTTCAATTTTTACATCCAAATTAATTGTTAAGCAACACAAACTCCAAAAACTTTTATACAACTTTAATTGTCACATTTTGTCTTTTCATGCTGTTACTGGGTCCTTATAATTACCTACTTCAAATTATTAACATGCATTAACAACAATGAACATTCTTCTATTTTTTGTTGTTTTTGTTTTGGCAGTACCCTTAATTGAAATAAGTGTCTTATGCTTGCTAAGTAGGCACTTACTACTTGAGCCACACCTCCAGGACAGCCTGAACTTTGATCATACTACTTGAGTTGCTGGGTATGACAGGTTTTACACTTCATCCAGCCATTGTGCTTCACCACAATGTGCACCTCTGTGCGCAACCACTGAAATTGTGAACTTCTTTTGGCCTGGGCTGTCCTCATACCCAACCCCTTCATCTCTGCCTCCCAAGTAGCTAGGATTACTGCACCTGGCTTTATTCCTCTAGTGTTGTATTCGTTTCTCTAATTTTGTTCTTGATAATGTTGTTGATAATGATTCAGTAAATAACTTTACAGATAAGAACTTCATCTTTTAAATATTTTCTTTAGAATAACAACCATCAGCAAGGACATCTTAATTATAGAGAATCTAAACTCCATCACTAATAGCTATCAGCTGAGTCCATTGAACTCACTGACCATCCCAATTCTGTAAATCGCAATGATTAATCTTTGCTAATCTTTATACCACATATTTGTCCTAACAAACATTGTTCTCATACACTGTGGTTGAGAGTATAAATTGGCATTGTTGTTTTAAAAGGCAAATTAGAAGTGTTTGGGTAAAGTTATAATGAATAGTTTTCCTTAGAATCTCCAAGGGATTGGTGCTTTGAAATGCTGCCCAATCTACCAAAGAAAAGTGAACAAGGATGTAGTATAGCATTGTTGTGGGAGCGAAGACACAGAAACCAACCAAATTACTCATGAATGGGAAAAATAAAACAAAATTCTGATAAATATAATTATGAGACAAAGTTTGATTTCTAGCCAGCATGGTAGCTCAGAGCTGTAATCTCGGCAGCAGGAGGCATAACAGTTGGAGACAGTCTGGGCTACATAGTAAGTATACTCTGAGACCTGTAAGCTACATAAATATGTAAATAAATGTTTTCCTTATTTCACTTAGAAGGATTGTATGTATTTCAATTGTCAACAGTGAACATATATTCAGATATGTTATATTTTATAAGTAAAATTTTAAAAAGCACCAGAAAGGATTCAAATATAATATGTGGGGGAAAACTGTCATTTATCTTCTCCATCTTTTATTTCATTATTAATCTAACTCACACTAAAGGCTAGTAATGCATTCTGCAGTTACTAATTCTAGCTTCAACGTGATTGCACTAAGGAATACCTAGAAAGCTGTGGAGGCCTTATTTTGGGTGTGTCTGTGAGGGTGTTCCCAGAAAGAAATTAGCATGTGAGTCTCGGCAGACTGGGTGGGAAGAGCAAGCTCAATGTAAGTGGGTACCTCACAGATGGTCAGGCACTCCAAAACAACAAAAATGGAGAAAATGCTAAAATGCTGATCTACTCTCTGAGCTAGAAAACATTCTTCCTCTCCCGCCTTGAACATAAGAACCTCAGGTCCTTAGACTATAAGACTTAAATTGGCAGTCTCTGGCCTTGACAGTTATACCATAGGTTTTCCTGGTTTTGAGGCCTTCAAACTGGGACTGAGCATATTACAGGCATTCCACAGGCCATGGGACTTGCCAATCTCAATAATCACATGAACATATTACCCTAATAAACCTCCTTTCCTGGGTTTCCTCTCCTCTTCTCTCTCTCTCTCTTTCTCTCTCTCTCTCTCTCTCTCCTCTCTTTTTCTGTCCTTTCTCTTCCCTTGTCCCACTTCCTTCCTCATCACGTTCTTCTTTCCTCTCTGTCTTTCTCTCTTCTCCATACCTCTCTTCTTCTTGCCATCCCTAATAGTTTCTCTTGAAAACCCTTAACTATGGGCTTGGAAGGTGGCTCAGTGGTAGAGTGCTTGTCTTGCATGCATAAGGCCCTGGGTTCGATTCCTCAGCACCACATAAGCAGAAAAAGCCAGAAATGGTGCTGTGGCTGAAATGGTAGAGTGCTAGCCTTGAGCAGAAACGCTGATGGACAGCACCCAGGCCCACAGTTCAGGCCCCACAACAGAGAAAAAAAAGAAAGAAAGAAAACCCTTAACTATATACATTCCATTATTGTCCTAATTAATGACAACCCTTGTAAATAGTGGACCAAGACTAAAAGCCTAGAAGAGAATTAGCACTGAGAAACAGACCATTAGACTCATGAAAAACATTAATGAGGAGCCATGAATTTCAAAGTAACCTATAATCCAAACCAAAAAGAGACTAAACTGAAGAAATGAAATTCACTTGTATGGTTTAAAATTCAACAGTATATTTACTACATTGAAAAATAGCTTGTGGCTGGGAATATGGCTTAGTAGTAGTGTGCTTGCCTAACATGAATGAAGCCCTGGGTTTAATTCCTCAGTACCATATAAACAGAAAAGGCCAGAAGGGGCACTGTGGCTCAAAGTGGTAGAGTTCTAGCCTTTAGCAAAATGAAACCCAGGGATAGTGCCTAGGCCCTGAGTTCAAGCCCAAGGACTGACAAAAAAAAAAAAGGAAAAAAGAAAGCTCAGTGGTAGGTATAGTCACCTACTGTGCACGAGCCCCTGTATTTGCATGGGGTCAGGGAGAGGAACATGACCTCTTGGCTAATTATTTAAGCCTGCAAGTCTCATCATATACAAAACTATACTACTGTAGCAACCACCTGTATAAAAGTCACCTAAGACACCTATTTAACATCAAAAGTCAAGATCCAAGGGCCACTTCCAGATCTCAGGGTAAAGAATGGAACTCTCCAGTTTCACAAGCATTCCATACAACTCATGAATCCCAAAATTTAAGATCTACTTTCCTCAGAAACACTTAAAAATCACAGTGGTGATTAGTCATTCCATAAATTAAAAAAACACCTCATACTTTTTTTTCTGAAGGACAGTAAGATCATATAGTAGTCTTTACCTCTCTATGGTTTCACTTACCCACATTCAATCACAGTTTAAAAATATTAAATGGGAAATTCTAGAAATAAGTTTTATGAGACAGAACTCTAAGTACGGTGCTAATGAGGAACCTACAAGTTTCAAGTTGCGTACTACTGTGAGCCATGTGATGAAATCCTGTGCTGCCCTCTGCCCCATGCAGGACGTGAATCTTCTCTTTGCATGGCATTCCTACATTTTATACACTGCCCTCCCATTAGTCATTCATCTCAGTTATCAGATGATCATTCTCAGGTGCAGAAAGGTGCCTCCTTAAGGTATTTTACCTTTTGAAGTCTCATATCTCTTTTCCCTAGATGAGAATGTCAATTCTGTGAAACTAATTTCCAAGAAATCATTTAAAGGCAGTCTAAAAATGTGTGTGTGTATATACAAATATATATATACATACATATGTGTGTATGTATATACATATATATACATATATATACATATATATATATATATATATATATATATATCCTAGAACAGTCTGAGTATGTCTTTGAGAAATGCCATTGGGTGTTCCCATTTCAAAGTTAATAGTATAAAGACAGAAACATTTTGAAATGGAGATATTACCTCACCACTGATTTGTCATTCTGTAATTAAATGAAACCTCTTGGGAGAAGACATCCATTTAAAAGCAAACAAGAAAGATTACCAGTAAAGAAGAAAACTGTCAGTCTATAAGTGATATAAAGTTGTTTTTCAGATTTCTAAAATCTATCCTTTACACAAGTCATTTTAAGTAACATTCTAGAACCATATAATATAGATATTAATATAGGTATTACTGAATTTGTGACATAGTTATTTAAAAAGTCAAGGTATCTCTTTGAGGATATATTAACAGTAGCATGTACAAAAGCCATAACCACAGGATGGAGAATCTCCTTCATCAATGTTTTAAAGACCAAAAAGACTTTTTGAGGACAGAAGACATTTAATCCAAAACATGCTAAATTTAGGGGGAAAAGCCCTAATTACAAAAAAAAAAAAAAAACCTTTGACCTTAAGAGATGCAAATGAGTCTTCACAGCAGTAAAAGATCATGGAGAAAAGAATCTCAGTAATATTTGACCACCTCCCAACTCTGGGGGTAATGGAGCAGAGAGGGTAATTTTCTTTTTTCTTTTCTTTTTTTATTGTGAAAATACTGTACAGAGGAGTTACAATTACATGGGCAAAATACTGAGTACATTTCTTATCAAGCATTGTAGTCTCCTCTTTTGTTTCCCCTTCCCATCCCTTCCCATCCTCCCCCCCCCCACCCAATCCCTTATTTGCAATAACTAGTATATGTCTGAGTCAAGCAGAAAAGGTCAGATAACTTGATGTTAGGTGAAATGAACCCTAAGATATGTATTCAAATGTTTTTCTTTCATACGATTGTTTCTAACACATTTATAAGATTATTTCTTTGTTGCTTTGTATGTCCCTCCCCCACAGTATAACCCCTGCTTTCACTGTATTTGATGTCGGTATAATTTGTGGAGGGGAAGGAGAAAAACAAATCGTTTAAATAGGGATACAGGTGGCCCCATTGCAACAGTGAGATGTACAAGTTGTTATGTCGAAAACGAACTTTACAACTTTTGGGGGTGGGAGCAGGCTAATTTTCATAAGGAACCTCTCCTCACTTACTCTTGCCCAGCTCCTGCTGCACTTGTTCCAGGCCCTCAATGAAGGCAACTGCTGAAAGAGCTACTGGGTCTTTTGGAAACCTTGAAAGTCCCACCTAAAATAGGGTAAAAAGCTTTCTTGAGCTTGAAGAAGCCAGGGGCAGTGAGCAGCACTGTTTGCAGGTGGACACAGGAAGCCAGAGAGCAGAAGATACAAAAAAACATAAACAAGAAAATGTACAACTAAACTCTAACACCATGGAGAGTCCACTCAAGGTAGCAAATGTGGTGACTGAAGCAGCTCAGCATATGAGGGTGGCTGTTCACCTCACAGCAAGAGGCCCATGAGGGCACAGCTGTGAAAACCTCTATGGTGGACTCTGGGCATCTTCCATAACCTTGGAATTGGAAGCAAACTAACGTGGAATCCCAGGAGCAATGGGTGGCATAATCTACTACAAATGTCATTCATGCTGAAGCTAGTGTGGCCTGGTAAAACAAGGATGAAATAAAACAGTGCACTCACATTCCTACGGAGCACTGGTGCTTTTGACAACTTCATAAAGGTCAGGTGAGGCTTAAAACTTCTGTTTTCTCCTGCCAGGATGCCCTTTTCTTGAAACGTCTTTTTTGCGGTCTCTGAAGAAAATGAAAAGGAACACAAAAATGCTGTTATGACACATAGTTTTCTTAATCATAAAAGTGCCAATTCAGTTATCTTAACTGATTGTGCTGTGGTGAAGATTATGCCTTTTGAGATTTTTTTCAAGAGACAAAGAGGAAGAGAGAAAAACAGTATATAATAACAAATACCTAAAAATTGAAACAAGGACACAGGATGACTCATTGCAACAATGATAGTCACAAGACACTATATTGGAAATGAACTTTAGAACTTTGGGGGGAGGGATGAGGGGAGGGGCAAGAGAGATGGGGAAGGGAAGGGATAGTTGGAGTGGGAGAACAACAAAGGAGGGGGTAACACCACTCGACAAGAAATGTACTGATTACCTTACTCATGTAACTGTAACCCCTCTGTACAGCATCTTTACAATAAAATAAATTTAAAAAAACAACAAATACCTTATGATAGTTAAATCTCCAGTGATTTTCAACATGGAACAGAGTACACACACACACACACACACACACACACACACACACACCACACACACACAAACTAATTTGACATAGATAATAAATAAAACAATGGTTTTCTTGACATGATTCTGGTTTTCACTGAACATTTCATTGGTTTGCTCATATATTAAAAAGGACTGGTGATCTAAAATTTTTGCTTCTGACCAAGATTAAGTAAAATAAACCTCCCCAAGAAATAAGGAATAGGGTTAACATCATGATGGACTCATCCAAGAGTACCCAGGTACTTGATGATGAGAATCCAGATGAAGCTCAGCCTTCCAGGGATGAACAGAAAACTTAGAGGAGAGAGCAAAGCAGGTAGACAAGTCAGAGCACTTAAGATATGAGACTTATGCCAATGGAAAGTGCCAAAGATTGGCAGTTTGCATTTGTACAAGCAAACAACCTGAAGAAGTCACACTTGCATAGGGTCAAAAACACTCTGTCCCACATCCCAGTGTCACATTATAATCCGCACAGGATCAATTCAGACAAACAAAAAGATCCTTAAAGCTGTCAAGGAGAAAAGGAAAACCAATTAGAATCACCTCAGATTTCTCAGCAGAGACAATCAAAGCAAGAAGAGCCTGGAATGATGTATGCTATGCCCTAAAGACAAACAACTATCAACCAAGAATACTGTATCCAGCTAAACTCTCCTTCATAACCAAAGATCAAATAAAAACCTTCCATAGCAAAGAAAAACTGAAACAATAATCTCCACCAAACCAGCCCTACAAAAGATACTTAAAGATGTCCTACACATAGAAAACCAACAAGACCACAATAAAGGCCAAGAAAACACACCCAAACTGAGAATCCAAGAACCATAGGAAGAACCCAGTTGCCACAGCCCCCAAGAAGGTGGATAAAATGGCAGGAACTCCCAAATACCTCTCAGTCCTATCTCTCAACATTAACAGACTTAACTCTCCAATTAAGCGACATAGACTGTCTAGTTGGATTAAAAAGCAAGATCCTTCTATCTGCTGCCTTCAGGAGTCACACCTGGCCCATAAAAACAAACACATTTTGAAAGTGAAAGGCTGGAACAAAATTTACCAACCAAAAGGCCCCCATAAACAGGCAGGAGTGGCAATCCTAATATCAGATAAAATAGACTTGAAATTAAAATTACTGAGAAGAGATAAAGAAAGTTGCTACATACTAATTAAGGGATCTCTCCTTCAGGAGGATATTACAATTCTAAATATCTATTCACCAAACAACTGAGCACCCAAATTCATCCAAGAAACACTACTTTCTCTCAAATCTCACATAAATCCAAAGACATTCATTGTTGGGGACTTTAACACACCACTATCCCCATTAGATAGATCAACTCAGCAAAAACTCAACAGAGAAACCACAGATCTAAACAACTGCACAGAACAACTAAATTTAACAGACATCTACCAAATATTTCACCCAGCAGCATCAGAATACACTTTTTCCTCAGCAGCAAATGGAACATTTTCCAAAATAGACCTCATTTTAGGTCACAAAGCAAACTTGTCCAAATTCAGAAACATTAAAGTTATACCTTGCATTCTCTCAGACCACAAGGGAATAAAATTAGAATTCAACACCAAAAGCCACCAAAGAAAGTCCTGTAACACACAGAGGCTGAACAACACACTGTTGAATCACCAATGGGTCATGGAAGAGATTAGAAACAAAATTCAAATGTTCATTATATTCAACAAAAATGAACACACAAATTACCAGCTCCTCTGGGACACAGCTAAGGCAGTACTCAGAGGCAAGTTTATAGCTCTGAGCTCCTACATCAACAAATTGGAAAGATTTGAAACTAACAATTTAATGACACATCTAAACTTCCTTGAAAAAGAACAGCAAGATAAACCCCAATCCAGTAGATGGAAAGAAATAATTAAAATTAAATCAGAATTAAATGAATTAGAATCCAAAAAAAACATAGAAAGAATCAACAAA
>NW_012267313.1:5012094-5012399 GCF_000151885.1 Dipodomys ordii | reverse complement strand
TCCTGCCCAGGCTGGCTTTGAACCGTGATCCTCAGATCTCAGCCTCCTGGGTAGCTAGGATTACAAGCGTGAGCCACCAGCACCTGGCCTAGGCCCATTTCTTTGATGAACATCGATGCAAAACAAAATTTTGGCCAATAGACTTCAACAATTCATCCAAAAAATCATACACCATGATCAAACAGGATTCATTTCAGAGATGCAAAGCTGGTTCAATATCCGCAAATCAACTAAATAATTCATCACATCAACAAAAGCAAGGATAAGAACCACATGGTTATCTCAATAGATGCAGAAAAAGCATT
>NW_012267313.1:4934066-5010039 GCF_000151885.1 Dipodomys ordii | reverse complement strand
ATATATACACAATGGAATTCTATGCCTCCATCAGAAAGAATGACATTGCCCCATTTGTTAGGAAATGGAAAGACTTGGAAAAAATTATATTAAGTCAAGTAAGCCATGCCCAAAGAAACATAGGTCCCATGGTTTCCCTTATTTGCAATTACTAGTATATGTCTGAGACAAGCAGAAAAAGTCAGATAAATTGATGTTAGGTGAAATGAGCCCCAAGATAAGGACTCAAGTGATTTTTCTTTCTTGCTATTGTTTCTAACATATTTATAAGATGATTTCTTTGTTGCTTTGTATGTCCCTCCCCCATGATATAACACATGATTTCACTGTATTTGATGTTGGTATAATTTGTGGAGGGGAAGGGAAAAAACAAAACGTTTACATAGGGATATAGGTGGACCCATTGCAACAATAAGATGTACAAATCGTTATGTGGAAAAATGAACTTTACAACTTTGGCGGGGGTGGGGGGATAGGGGGGGGGGGGGGGGGGGGAGATGGGAAGGAATAGGAAGGGGAAACCAAGGAGGAGGCAACAATGCCTCCTAAGAAATGTACTCATTATCTTGCCCATGTAATTGTAACTCCTCTTTATGGTATTTTCACAATTTAAATAAATAAATAAGAAGAAGCTAGACTTGGAAAAAAATACTCTGTCCCATTAGCAAAACCGGAAAAAAAAAACCCTCAAGATTCCATAGGACAGTGGGAAAACAAAAGGGTTGGCCTCAGTGAAGGGAAATAACTATAACTAGCTCTGGGTCGGTGCTACTCTAACTTTATATTCCAAAGCAAAGAATCACTTTTTTAGGAATAAGAAATAATCTAATACCCAATCAAAGTAAACTCTCCAATACAAGGTATGCAAACAAACAGGGCAATATTGTCCATAATGAGGAGATAAATCAAGTCATCAGAAGTGACCCACAGTTGACACAGGTGTTAGAAATAGCAGACAATGCCCACACACAAAAAACTGTTGTGATTGTATTCTCCAAATTTAAAACATCAAGTAGAGACAGAGAAATGTAAACTGTAAAGAAGACCAAAGTCAAGTTTACAGAGAGGAAAACTTCAATGTCTGAGAAAAATAAATTGGATGAAAATAAGCAGGTTAGAACTGCTGAACAACAACAAAAAGAATCAGTTTAAAGACGTATTAATTAGAATTCAACCAAAATAAAACACTTGAAAAAGGAAATAAGAAATAAAAACAGAAAACATCAATGAATTGTGGGACAAATTCAAGTTGCCTTATATATGAGGAAAGCTGAACAAAAGAGGTGAGAAAGGAGTCAGAGGAAATACTTATTGGGGCATGAATTGCCATAACCACAGAGAAAATTGTATCAGTGGTAACTATATCAATTAAAAGCACATAAGAATTTTGAACTACTAATTCCAGTTGAGTTTCTACTGCTGCCATCTGCCTTTGACTGGTGATAAATATCTTTGGTGAGTCAACTTATCCACAAAACACATTCAGCAAGTCCTGTCTTCTTGTCTAGTTGCTAGATCCTGATTCAATGCCTGTGGCCAACTCTGGATCACATCCCCTGCTCTAGCAAATACAACAGTAATTAACTTACCAACATATAGTTTGAAAAAATTACAAAAATGTAAATCCTTTCTGAACTCTTTAGTCATAATCCATAATCCAACTTTGGTCCTCTATGTTTTGGCATACTCTCAGCTTTTTCGAGAGGACTCGGGTAAAATATTAGACTGAATGGCACAAAAACGTTATTTTCATAATTCAAAATTACCACAGTTTAACATATATCATCCTGAACAAATTTACTAAGTTCTTAAGATTTGACTGAAGTAATTACGGCATAATTTCTGAATCCTCAAATATTTGAAGACTTTCTACGTTACCGAGCTTTCGAGATCTCACACAGTGGAGCTTCCCATAGGAACTTCACAACATGTTCTTAACTTCTCATGAAACAAAAACAGCACCAAGTTATAGGCATCCAAATTCACTTATTCATTTATGCACTGAACCCTTGCCAAGTGGCCAATCACATTATCTACTAAAGGCAGTAGGCCAATGAAGTGACTTCTTAAAAGTATTTTCTAATGTTGGTTTTATAGCTCAGTTAACATTAGTATCCATTGCTTAGCCAGTGTACTTTGCAATGATTACAGATATATCATCTTTAATATGAGTTTTTATTAACACAAAAGCCACATGTCATTTTTCATCTAAGTTAATTTGTTTCCTGGAAAAAATGTTTATGAATAATTAGATGTTTTAATTCTTCTAGTAGCACAGAAATTCCTTCAAGCACTAAATAGAAAATTATACAGTAAATATATCAGACATCCTTCAAAACTCAGCTCAGAATGCTTCCTTAATATAATTTAACTCAAAGTTGAAGATGGAAGTGTTTGAAGAGCAATTCCTTAAAAATATATTTGAAATACTAGGATCCTTTGCCAACATAAGTGAACACCAAAACACTGTAATAAAGAAACAATATTTTTATAAACCTAACAGATACAGCTTTATCTTTATTTTTATTTTACATATACACTTATTTATATATGGGAGATTTTCCTCAAATGAATTTTTTAACTTAATTTTATTGTCAAGGTGATGTACAAAGGGGTCAGTTACATTCACAAGGTAGTAGCAATAAACTTACACTTAAAGTGCAAAGAAATTGTTAAAAATAGTCTCAAACAATAAGAAACAAGATTTGTTTTTAATTATATTTTTTCTTTGAAAAGCATATATTTTCACACACACACTCTTTTCTCCCATTTTCTCCTTTTCTAAAACTGTGGTGTTTATGTGACAGTAAGGTAACAGGGTCCTAGGTACTAGAATTTCTGCAGGAACTATCATGCTGGGAATGAAAATTGTCCATCCCAAGAACCCTGGGGTCAGGAGAAAGCTACCTAGCTATCTTGGTAATTGGGACATACAGCATGTTTGCTGGCTTTTGTTTCATCTTTTCTGTGAGTTGTGGCACTGCTATCGAAGACACAGAGACCAAAGACCAATTTGTCTCTCCTCAGTTTTGGCCTATACTATAAATACATTTATAAGGAGGGAGGAAGAAGGGAGGGAAGGGAAGGAGGAAGGTAAAAGAGAAGGAGAAGGAAGAGGACAAGGAGATGGAAAGAAGATATTTTATGTATTTTTTTCTTTTAATGGAGGCAGCATTTGAATCCACAGCCAAGCTTATAGGCAAGATTGTAGGATACAACTTAGTGAATGCCACAGGATGGTAACCTTTGGCACATTTCAGACATAATGCTCACACAGTCAGTAAGAAAAAGGAGGCAAGAAGAAAAAAAATAGGGCTGGGAAGGTGGCTCAGTAGTAGAGCGCTTGCCTTGCATGCCTGAGGCCCTGGGTTCGATTCCTCAGCACCACATAAGCAAAAAGAAAAAAAAAGCTGGAAGTGGCGCTGTGGCTCAAGTGGTAGAGTGCTAGCCTTGAGCTGAAGAGCTGAGGGACAGCGCCCAGGCCCAGAATTCAGGCCCCATGACCGGACCCCCCCAAAAGAAAAAAAAATACTCCCTGTAACTGTGAATCCTAGAATTCTTCCTTTCTTCTCCTTTATCAGTTGTTAATAGTCCTTTGCCATTTATGGTAAAATGGAAAAGTTAATGTTTTCAAATGCATTTATAATACTCTGAATGATTAAAATCTCTGAGAAATTAGAATTCTAGAATGATTTCAATTGGAACTTTTGATGTTCCAGTTTATGAACACAAATCCCTATAATGCTTTTTCACTTGTTTTTCTCTTTTTAGTTTACAATTTTTAAAAATGTAAAATAATGTGTAGATGTAATATTCTGACAGACCAGGCTTGTTTTACAGATAAATGGTTTTATCTTTGTAACTATGCCTTGTCAGAAGTTTGCACACATACAGTTTCTATTCTAAGATACCAGTTATGGCTTTACTAGTGAATTCAAGGTAAACTCCACCTAAGGGCTACTCTTTCTAAACTTTTCTTGTTGCTTAAATTGGCATAACAGAGGGGTCTGACTGGCAAGATCATAATCATCCACCAACAGAAGTAAGCAGAGCAGAAGAGCTCACTGAAGTGGGGTTCTTATGTTTATTACCTATCCTTCTACCAGGAGAGCTGTTAGAACTTTTAGATACCTTCCCTACATTGGCACCCTCTTGTATCCTGCCCCTGGATTTACTTCAAGAAATAGACATGAAGCTCCTTATTTCACTTCTACATTTCAGGTCCCTTGATGGAAGCCACACATTCATCCAGTGATAGACGGCCCACCAAATAGCACAGAGTCCCAAATCTCTCAAGACTAAGGAATGGACAAGAAAAAGGTGATGTGGGGGGAGTTATCATAAGGAAATGGGAATTAGGATCCTTGCAGGAAATGTTAGCTGGGAATGAAAATGCCCAGCCTCAATAGCCATGAGCCCAGGAGAAGAGTAATCTCCCAGGAGAAAAGACCATCTGGTTATCAGTCCACGGCTAAATCCTTATGTGTATTTCTTGGCTTGTCTCATCTTTTTAAAGCTATTACACTGCTATTAGCAAAGAGGAAACAAATTGAAAAATTCTCTTTCCCCAGTTCTGGCCAAAATGGTGAATAAATTCATTTTTTTCCATTATTATGTACACATCATGTCTTTTTTCTCCCAATGTGATTGAGGGTTTGGATGCAGAGTCAAGCTTTATGGCCAGGCGTTCTGGCAACAGCATCTCTACTTTGAGAATAATCACCAAGATTATGCACAAAACTGATCATATGCTAATAAAAATTCAGTGTTCCAAATATTTTTAAAGAATAAACAGTATGTTGGGCTCGGAAGTTGGCTCAGTGATAGAGTGCTGCCTCACATGCAAGAGGCCCTGGGTTCGATTCCTCAGCACCACATAAGCAGAAAAAAGCCAGAAGTGGAGCTGTGGCTCAAGTGGTAGGGTGCTAGCCTTGAGTTGAAGAACTGAGGGACAGTGCCCAGGCCCAGAGTTCAGCCCCCAAGACTGACAAAAAAAAATCTCCCTTGGGCTGGGAAGGTGGCTCAGTGGTAGAGTGCTTGCCTTGCATGCTCGAGGCCCTGGGTTCGATTTCTCAGCACCACATAAGCAAAAAGAAAAAACCCAGAAGTGGCGCTGTGGCTCAAGTGGTAGAGTGCTAGTCTTGAGCTAAAGAGCTGAGGGACAGTGCTCAAGCCCAGAGTTCAGGCCCCATGACCAGAATAAAAATTTTTTTTAAAAAAATCTCCCTTTTTAAAAAAAAGCAGTATGTTTTAATTATGTGTGTCAATATAACAGACACTAATGTTATAGTTTTTAAAAGATGGATATATGATTAAACAGTATACAATAGCAAGCAAATACTGTACTTTCCAGTAGGAAGACACTTGTCAATATTATTGTAAATTGTTATGAAACAATGTCATATATAACGTGAAGGAATCTCAACAACTTTTTAGAATCACTTTTCAGTCACATGAAACTTTAAAGAAATAAAAGTCCCAGAAGTTTCTTTGAGTCATTCCTGTGGTATTACTAGTTAATGAATTTGTTTCCACATGCTGTTTGAAGTGTCTTATTATATGGTTTTAGCAAGTGATTTGAACTATACGTTTCAAAATACAGGATGACATAATGTTGAGACCAACTTCAATTTAAAAATTTTATACCCTTCATTTTAAATAGATATTTCCAATTGATTATTCTGTAAAACTGTCAAATAGAATTTTAAAACATTTCATCCTTAAGAGCAAGTCTTTAAAATTACACTTTGATGTAAGGAGTGGCATTGATTCCACATCAGCAAGCAGACAGAAGCAGACTGTTCTAACACTAACTGTATTCCCCTTGAGTTCTAAGAAACACCACGCAGCCCTGGCAGTAAAGCAATGAGACCATAATAAATCATCTCCCAGGCACTTCTTATCCTAACAACCTGAGTTCAAAAGAATTGTCAGAGAGTTCTAGTACTTCAGGCTCCACAGACACAAAGATGAAAGAATCCCTCAAAGCATTCTCATCCCAGTTGAAAAAGATTTCTAAGTAATAAATGCAATAAAGCATGACAGTTTCTACAACAGCCATTTGTCTAGATAGTGGGCACTGTGTGGGACAAGGTAAGAAATAAAGCTAAGTGCACAGTCAACCACTGAGAATCTTATACCACAGTACTAAAAATAGAGTTTAACCCTATGCCCAGCAGACAATAAAATCATTTAAGAAAGGAATATAAAAATTACTTCTTTTGTGGTACAGAAAAACAGCAGGTGAGCAAGGTGCAAAAGATAGATAAGATGATCACAGGAGTACGGGTAACAGGTAAGTGATGTCTGAGGAACTGAGAAAGTGTAATAGAATAGAGACAGAACTGAAGAGAGAAACTAAGAGAACTTACAAAGGCAAGTTGACAGCATTTCCTGACTGAATATCTGGGATGACATTTGACTTTCTGGCTCATGGACAGATTCACCCTCCATCAACACAAAAGAAGAGGCATTGTTAAGGAATCATGAAGTAGGTTCAGAAACCAGAAAATACAAATATACTTGAGGAAAGCAAAGAGATAAGCTAACAGAAAAACAAGAAGATATATGAAAAATAGTAATAATAGGCAGCACTGTCTTAGAACCCAAAAGGAGAATTTAAGAAAGGGACTGTGTGTTCTTTCATGTAATAAATCAAAGTATCCACTAGAACAAATGATTAGAAAGCCATCCGCCAACATTTTCTAACTACAACACTGCAGTTTGTGGTGAGCTGCCCTGCTCAACCCAGAAATCATGTGTACCAAGATACTGCTGCAGTCTTCAGGGGTCAGGAAGACAGCCTCAACACACTTCAAATAGGACCATCAGCCTCAGCAAGGTGAACAGATGGCCCTCTGGAGATGACTGAGCTATGATATAAGCTACTGGGCCCCACTCCACTATAGATAAGGAGCCACTCACTATGCTAGTGGGGACATCTATGAGTGCGTAATGGGTAGTGGTCATAGAGCTCAGATTCATACCATCTCCCAAGTCTGGTGGCTTACTATCAAAATATGTGAATGAGACTTTTTCAGAAAGATCAAGGACATCCAGTATGACCACATCCTGCTGATGGCTGACTCTACTGATGTAAAGCCAGAAAATTTGGAAGTCCTGATGTATATGCTCCCTGCCACAAACCACCAAACCCACCATGAGGATCAGAGGTCAGGATGCACCTTTATAACAAACAACAGTTGTAGGATTATTTTTAAAGCCATCAATGGCCTGTGATACAGTGTAATAGTGGATTAGGTATAACCTACTGACTGAAGAAGGTTAAAGGAAGGAGAGTAAACAGAGGTTACAGAATGAGAGACACAGGGTTATGAGCATGGCTTACCATAATCTTTAGCCCCTTCAGAGGTCAAGTGATAACTATATGGCTCAACATCTCCCTCTCCCCCCACCCCACACACACACCAAAAAAAAATGAATTAGAGACAACAATTAGAGACAGACAACTCTTTTGAAGATACAAACTGAAAAGTGAAGAAGAGGCATGATGTGGGGAAGAAAAAGCAGGAGATTTGAGATTTAGATGTGCTCTGGAGCTTTTTGATATTAAGTCTTAGGCTTCTCACCTTAGTTTTCTGCTTTTATTGGCATAGGGTAGGTGTTACTGAGTTATTAATGAAAAAGTGAAAAATCTGATGAAGAGAAAGGACTGAAAATAGACAAGTAGAAAAGGAAGAGCAGGAACAGTTGAGGGAATTAACAGGCAGTCTAAAGATACCTGTTTTCCTAAAGCTATAGAAAAGTTTTAAAGCCAAGAGTAGTAGCAGACCAGGTTACTAAGTACAGAGATGTGCCGTGAGCAGGTCCCAGGCTCAGGGTTATCAGTGAGGGAGAAATGGAGGAACAGGCTGCTCAAGATAGGAGGCAAAAGCAGTGAGAGACAACTGCTCTGGGACTGCCAAGCAGACTTGCTGCTGAGTTTGCAAACATGTTTTTCTAGGAGAACTGACAGTGCTGTTGTATGATTTCTTCATTTCCTCAATCACTCAGTAAACATTTATAGCACTTATTACATATAACAAAAATATATATGATGAACAATATATATATGATGAACAATAATGATCAACCAGGCCACAACTCTCACTAGGACTATTTAATCATTATGCCTATTTTTCTCTCCCTGCCCCCAGCTCTTTGCCTAATTAAACCCATAGCTCATGTCTGTACCCTGAAGATGGGTGGAAATGAAGTACTATGCTCTCTTTCTGTCGTTTGCCATGTAATAAACCTCTTTCTCTGCCCTTCCAGAAAAGGAAAAATAAAAAATATAATGAAGTGGTGAATAAGACAGTCCTAGTCCTTGCTGCTTATGGAACTTACACTAGTGGGAAGGTCAAGAAGATGATAACTTTAATTTGTGATAAGGGCTTGCATATTCCCACAGGGTTACAAACATATAAGGACACTCAAAGTGGACAGTGAAGACTCTGAAAGGTGATAACATTTGAGATTCAAAGAATGAAAAGTTCCAAGTAGAGGGAATATTTAGGCATTTCAAAAATTCCAGGCTGGAAACAAATCTATGTTCCAGTACTTGAGAAATGCTTAACTGCAAAAAAGTAACCGAATCAAGTAGGCAGAGAGAGTCACAGTCTAGGGAACCAGACACAGAGAAAATTGTGGGCTCTGGCAAAGATGTTTGTTTGGCTTTTGCTCAGATTTTGAGGCAAAAAAGCAAACTTATCTACCACTGGATTATTCTACCACTGATGTTTGCCAACCAGTTCAAACAGAACTAGAGAACAGGGCAACTGAAAAAGGCACCAGCAGTGTGCTATACCCTGAGGCCTTAGCTAGTGTAAAGAAGAATGAATCCAGGCTAACCCAGAAAAGACTGGAAAACAGAGGTCTCAGTGAGGACTAGAGCATGAGCAGGAGCAGAATGGAAGTAAAATACCAAGGTTTGGACATTGTAATGATAAGAAAGCTGTATGCAAGTTCAAGGTCTCAAAACAGGTAGTTCTGGCCTATGAAAAGTTGAAGTTTTTGCCATGTTCCTGGATAACTACAGTGGCATATGGGCAGAAGTCAGCCAAGGTACATTACAAGAAGTAATACCTGCAATGGTGGTGGCAGGATAGAATGTGTGTTACTAACAATTGTAAGAACTACCCTCTGTTTAATATTGCGTATGTGCTCAATACTGCACCAACAACTCCATATATGTGGCTTCATCTTATTATGGGCACAGTTGCTACTATGCCTATTTTACAAATAAAGAAACTATTGACAGGGTGGGTAAACTGATTAAATTGACTCTTCTGGAATCTGACTGATTTGAAAGCTCTAAGTGAGGGCACTCAGTTTGTGTTCATGTAGTAGAAGTAAGCAAGGATCATAACGTGGTCCTTAAAACAAAATCCTCAGAAGTTGAAGGAATATACAGATAGAAGAAAAGGAAAGAAGAACATAACAAAACTGGATGACGTATGTAAGGAGTAAAGCAATAGAGAACTAAGATACTATGGTTGACATCTCTGGGCCACTGACAGGAGATTTGGGGGGAACAAGCAACTTTCCCCAAAGAATACCAAAGTTTTCTGCTAAATCAACAAGGTAAAGGGGTATTCATTCAGAAGATGTTCTGGGACTTCAGTTGCTAACTTACAATGTAACACACCAGCATAGTTATTACCAGCACAGAATCTAGAGTCAGCCTGCCTGGGTTTGTGTCCTGGCTCTACCACTTACTAACAGATTGCTTAACCTCTTTATGCCTCAGTTCTTGTCTCTGTTTAATGAGGGTGGTGATAATGTCCCATCTCACAGGTTTGCCACCACTAACTGAATTAACATTTAGGAGGTGATTAGAATTAACATCAGTCATAAAGTAACTTGTTTTTAAGTGTTCAGCTGAAAATCAAGTAAATAAAGGAGTGGGCACAGGTAGGGTTAAGAGAGAAGTGAGAAAGAGAAGGAAGTATAGAGACCAATGCCTAGAGGCATGTGCCAGCAGGTAGAAATGGCACCATGGTACTGGTAGTCCTCACAGGAACAAGAATGGGAAAACAAACATCCTAGCTGGAGAGAGACGTTAGTCTCTGCTTAATTTCAAATGGAATATGGCACAGTTAATCTGCTGTTTTTAAAAGAGAGCCTAACTCAGGTCCTGAGGGTCAATTGGGACACACACTAGCCTGTGGTGGTTAGAAGTCCAAGTTATCATGAGGTAATGAAGCTGCCTGAAAGGTCCTAGAGATGTCTGGAAATACCTCTCACAAGTAGCAGAAAATACAGAGTTTATTCTCTCCATCTTTTGGAGAAAAATAACAGAATATGAGAATGCATAATGTCCAAATGAACATCCTAAAAACCTTTCATTTCTCCTTTTATGAGGTAAATGTACTAAGAATCTTTTATCATGTTAACCAAGGGTACTTCTCTCATTTGGGGGGGATAAAAGATTTGCAAAGGCCATCATAATTGCAGCAGGCAAAATTTTTAGCAATCTCTCAATCTAATAGCCTCCTTAACTAAATTGCATTTAGCTGAAAAAAATGAGTAAAATCACATATCCATCTCTATGCAAAAAGCTTTTCAGAGCAATTTCATCATATGGAGAAATGGCCATATAAATGCAAAATCTTCAACTTCTCAATTCTCAAGGCCATAGGGTAATGCTAGGAAAGGAGAAGGTGTTGTGTGATTCTGGAAAACAAGGTCATGATGAGATACAAAATGTCTTAGACCTAAGGCCACACACCTTACCTGCTCCCTCAAGTAGCTCCCACCATAAACCCACAGGCACCAGAGCGCAAAGATGAGCTTGTTCTCTTCATTCAGCCCACCAGTACATGCCAGAAATAACCATTAGTAGCAGCTTATGTGGATGTTTAAGTATTCAAGATGTAGAGAAAGGGAAAGAACTTTTATTCACTCATCTCATGTTCATAGCTGGAACTCTAAAAAGGGACATACTAGCAAGAGAAAAGCCTATTGGTTTATTTCCAAGTTTTATGTCACACAGGATCCTTCATAAGGAACTGAGGTCCTTGATAAGGAATGGAAGAACTCCCTCCCACAAAAACAAACAAAACCCACTGAGCCTGTTTTTTGATACTAGGTTTGATCAAACAGACAGCTATAGAAAAGTATAATTGGATATAAGAATATGTCCAATATATAAGCTGAGGGGCTCAGCAAGGACCAATTACTCTGATTCCTTCCTGTATTACTGTGTCTCTGGAGAGAGGGATGTTCCTTTCCTGTAGATAGAGGGGAGAAAACTGCTGAAATGCAAGTCATGTAACCTGTGTCCGGTTCCTAAGTTTGATCATCTCTTCGAGGTTATTATTCTTTTCTGGAAGGTCAGAGAGTAACCTGCCTGCTTCTGTTGTTTTCTAAAATACCTTCAGATTAATACTTCATAGTAGCATGTCCTGAAAACCCATCAACAGGAAATCTCATCAATCCAGATTCTATTATATAAGAATTTACTTCAGTTCTATAGATTGAAAATTCTTGGGCTAGGGTATGACACAAGTGGTAGAATGTATACCCAGCAAGCACAAGGCTCTGAATTCAAACCCTTGCACTAAAAAAAAACATCCTTAACCAGGCACCAGTAGCTCATGCCTATTATCCTAGCTATTCAGAAAAAAAGAATTGGGAGAATTACAGGTCAAGGCCAATCTAACAGAAAAATTTAAAGAGACTTTCATGCCAGACAATACCTGGGCATAGTGGCTCCCATCTGTCACCCCAGCTATGTGGGAGGCTGAGATCAGGAGGGTTATCATCCAAGCTGAAAGAAAATTTGCTAGACCGCGTCGCAGTAGGAAAATCTTGGCTGCATAGCAAACCTGAGTCCCTGAGTTCAATCCCCAGTAGAACAACAACAAAAAAGAATCCTTAGTCTTGGTTTTTAATAATTTTCAAGTAATAAATTCAAATAGCAGTGTCTAAAATTCCTTTCTTTTTTGTCTAACACTATATAAAGCTTTTCAAAATTAACTCGTAAACTTAAAAACTCTCAATAAAAATTATGTAAATCAGACTAGTTTCTTCACAAAATTATGTTTTATATGAAGTCAAACTAGCCGTGACTCTATTATATTGAACCAAAATTTAACAGTCCTACATAGATATGTGTGTATGCGTATGTGTAGTATATTTTTTAGATATGTATCCCATCAATGAAATATATTCTGAAAGTTCAACTATACCATTTAAACAAATATTTATAATACTACATGACACAAACACAAAATATTGAGTTATTATGGAACTTAAGTACTACTAATTCTAAGGTATTGTTTTCAAAATAAATCTAGGGGATGCTCGTTTTGGCAACACATATACTAAAATTGGAACGATACGGAGAAGATTAGCATGGCCCCTGTGCAAGGATGACATGCAAATTTGTGAAGCATTCCATATTTTTCAACATTGAGATTCCACCTCACCCCAGTTAGAATGGCTATAATCAAGAACTCTAATAACAATAGATACTGGCGGGGATGTGGCCAGAAGAGAACCCTACTGCACTATTGGTGGGAGTGTAAACTTATTCAACCACTTTGGAAAGCAGTAGGGAGGTTTCTCAAAAGACTCCACATAGAGCTCCCAATGACCCAGCAATTCCATTTTTGGACATTTACCCAAATGATCACAAACAAGATCATATTAAAGCTACAAGCCTTACTGCAGCATTATTTACCATAGCTAAGATATGGAACCAACCCAGATGCCTCTCAGTAGATGAATGGATCATGAAAATGTGGTACACACTCACACACACACACACACACACACACACACTGAATTCTATGCCTCCATCGGAAAGAATGACATCATCCCATTTGTTAGAAAATGGAAAGACTTGGAAAAAATTATATTAAGTGAAGTAAGCCATGCCCAAAGAAACATAGGTCCCATGGTTTCCCTTATTTGCAATAACTAGTATATGTCTGAGACAAGCAGAAAAGGTCAAAAGCTATGTATATATGACCAGATAAGATGATGTTAAGTGAAATGAACCCCAAGATAGGGACACAAGTGGTTTTTTTTCTTTCTTACTATAGTTCATAACATATTTATAATGTACCATGTGATTTTTTTGTTGCTTTGTATGTTCCTCCCCATGATATAACCCCTGCTTTCACTGTATTTGATGTCGGTCCAATTTGGGGAGGGGAAGGGATAAAACAAAATGCAATTTGATAGGAAATGCACTCATTACTTTGCCATGTAACTGTAACCCCTCTGTACAGTATTTTTACAATAAAAACTTATTTAAAAAATAAATAAATCTAGGGGCTCAGTGATAAAACACATATTTCTGTATACATTAAAATACTCAGATTGTTTTATAAACATGCCTAAAACCATACCAAAGCAACATTACAACATACATGTAAGAGATTAGAAGCAAGTATAAGCAACTCCATTTTCCTTTTTTAAAATAACGTCTGTCGAAATTTTTAGAAAAAAGTTTTTGTAAGAAATAGCTTGCAAAACCTCTGGAATTGGAAGCGGCACTGTAGCTCAAGTGGTAGAGCGCTCGCCTTGAGCTAAAGAGCTGAAGGACAGCGCCCAGGCCCAGAGTTCAAGCCCCACAACCAACCAAAAAAAAAAAAAAAAACCTCTGGAATTAAGAAAGGAATTACATATGTTTATCGCAGCATTATTTACCATAGCTCAGATATGGAACCAACCCAGATGCCCCTCAGTAGATGAATGGATCAAGAAAATGTGGTATATATACACAATGGAATTCTATGCCTCCATCAGAAAGAATGACATTGTTAGGAAATGGAAAGAAAGACTTGGAAAAAATTATATTAAGTGAAGTAAGCCATGCCCAAAGAAACATAGGCCCCATGGTTTCCCTTATTTGCAATAACTAGTATATGTCTGAGACAAGCAGAAAAGGTCAGATAAGTTGACGTTAGGTGAAATGAACCCCAAGATAAGTATTCAAATGCCTTTTCTTTCATGCAATTGTTTCTAACATATTTATAAGATGATTTTTTTGTTGCTTTGTATGTCCCTCCCCCACGATATAACCCCTGTTTTCACTGTATTTGATGTTGGCATAATTTGTAGAGGGGAAGAGAAAAACAACTCGTTTACATAGGGATACAGGTGGACCCATTGCAACAATGAGATGTACAAGACTTTATGTCGAAAAACAAACTTTACAACTTTGGGGTGGGGAGGAGTGGGGAGTAGGGATGAGGGGGTGAAGGGGGATGGGAAAGGCTGGGAAGTGGGGGGGGGAGAAAAGAATTACAGGGGCAGTGGTCTTTGTTAAAATGGAACACCGACACATCAGAACTCCAGGAGATGGAAACAAGAGGGTTTAGTGGGATTTTTTCCTTCTTTGTTGTTTTTTCATTTTCACTTCATCTTATTTGTTCATTTATCTGTCTTTGGGAAGGTAAGGAGAACATATAAATGGTGGGACAAAAGGTAAACAAATGCAGCTGTGGCAGTGATACTAGGCACTATGGTAATTATATAACTTGTGGGTGGTGGGAAATACCCAGGGAAGGGGTAACATTGTCTAATAAAGCCATATATTCTTTGTCTGACTTATGTAATCTTTATCCCTCTGCATACCTTTACAATAACAATTAATCAATTAAAACAAATCAGAGGAACTATTTTAACAAAAAAACTACATGAGACTACACAGCCTTCAGCAGCACACAATGGATCTTTCATCAGTATTGCAAAATGCCTTTGTGAGACTATTTGCAAAGAATGGATGGAATTCTCAGTGTTGTAAGCACTCCCTGAATTACTTAAAAGAACAATCAATGAATGACTATTAGAAACATTTCTTGAGTTCAGTGATATTTGTATCACTAAAAATGAGATTTAAGCTAGCTTTACTCCAGAAAGAACAAATTTACTAATTATAGACATCAATTCCTGAATGATAGGTCACCAAAACTTGACCTGTCTTCTCTTTGATAAGTGTTTTTAAATTAGGTCCTACTTGACTTGCAGACATTGTTTGCTTGCATCTTTGTTAACAAAAAATTTGTTCTACCATAGCTTCAAATTTAAGAGTTAAGATAACTCCTATAACAAAATAAGAAAAATAAGACAGGTTAGAATTTGAAAAATAAGATGAAGAGATGCGCAAAAAGAACGACAACATGTGAGGGATGATAGATCCCACCTAGCACTTCTCTGTGTCTCATGGATCTGAAACAAAACAACAGGTATCAACAGGTATATGGCTACAAGGAGAGGTGGGTGATGTGGAAAAGAATTCCAGAAATAATGAGCTTTAGACTTATAAAAGAATCAATGGAATCCAACACAGAATGCAAATCAAAATGGTTTGGGAGAGACATAACCTCTCCCAAGTGGAGCTCTCCTCAATTTGTCCAGTCAGAAAGCTTCTATCTACTCTTGGACCTGGTCTCACTGTTACATTCCTTATGAAGACTTCCTCAATACAGACCCTTCTGTGCTCACCATACTAAATACCTGCCAATAGGTACAGAAAGTATTATGCTGCATTTTAATTGCTTATTCCTTGGTTTCTACAGGAGACTGTAAGCTCCTTAAAGAACAAGAAAACATTTTTGTTCAGTTTTCTATCCCAAGAATCTATTTGGTGCTAATTGTATGTTAAAGGAATGTATTATTCCTCCTAAAGTATAATTCCTTGAGTCAAGCATCATGCAGCAGAAATAAATTTACAGGAAATAAATTTATTAAAACTTCAGCTAAGATGAAAGTAGATGGTTTACCAATTCTGATAAATGGAAGATACATTTCAATTAAATAACATAAATCCCTTACTAAAAACATACATAAACAGTTGTTTGAAATACTTCATGGATAATGAACTAGGTAATCTTAACCCATATATACTAACTAGTACTACTATCAGCACAGTAAATGTCATTCTATATCTTATCTGAATGATGATCAAGGTCTATAAAACACCTCCATTCACAACATATTCATCTCAAAAAATCTTGAGAGCTCAAAATAAAAACTTACCAACAATCAAACATGATCTCTACTCATCTCTACTCATCTCTACCCATCCTTCCACTCAAAATATAGCTTTGAATGAGCAATTATTCAACTGCATAAAGACAATACAATATTAAGTAGAAAGTATTGTCCTAAAAAATCACAGACAACTTAGCGCTCTTTTTATTGTTAAAACAATTAAAATATAAATGCATATACTTCAGGATATTACAAAGAAATAATAGATGTCAACTTCAGGACTACAGTTAAATGGAAGAAGGCAAAAGAATGGATAGTGAAGAGAATAATTCAGCGAGATTACTACCAAAACCCTACTTATGGGGGGATAGTAGGTTATTATGGTTTTTTTTTAAGACAGATAAAGAAAAGAAGAAAATGCCTGTAATTCTATTTACTCAGGAGGTTGAGATCTCAGGATCGCAGTTTGAAGCTAGCTGAAGCTAGCTGAGACTCTTCAATTAACCACTACAAAGGAAGGAGAGTTATATGGCTCAAGTGGCAGAACGTCAGCCTTGTACAAAAAAAGCTAAGAAAGGCAGCTCCCAGGCCCTAAGTTCAAGCCCCATTATCTACAGATAGATAGATAGATAGATAGATAGATAGATAGATAGATAGACAGACAGACAGAGAGACAGAAGTGAACCAAGTATAACAAAGTGTCATGAACCAAAGACTATTGGCCTTAAAATGAGATGATATAAAATGACATAAAATTAAATTAAAATTAAAATTGTTCATAGTTTGTAGGCCAATACCTAACCTGGACCAAGTTATTATTTTTTCTGCAACTAATTCAATTGTATGTTTAAACTTGTCTTCAACAAATATGAAGCCTTTTACCATCACCAAAGTAACTCATATTCAGTGATAAAGCTGAAAGAAAAGGAAGGGAGGTACACAGCTGGAAATGTTGCTAATTCATCTCTCCATCTCTGCAATAATGACAATTCCCATAACCTATAAGGAAGCCATGGTGATTGTTATTCATTCAATAATCAGTAAGTGCCAAGTAATGTCAAAAGTCATAATAAGTATAGGTATCATTCAGATTTAAAATTAATACTTGAGCTGGGTGCCGGTGGCTGACGCCTGTAATCCTAGCTATTCAGGAGGCTGAGATCTGAGGATCACGGTTCAAAGCCAGCCTGGGTGGGAAAGTCCATGAGACTCTTATCTCCAATAAACCACTAAAAAACTGGAAGAGGCGCTGTGGCTCAAGTGGTAGAGAGCTCTCCTTGAGCTGAAGAGCTGAGGGATAGCGCCCAAGCCTAGAGTTCAAGCACCACAACTAACCCCCCAAAAAAATTAATACTTGAGTATAATTATCTCCCTTCAAAGATCCCCCAAATCAACATATTCCTCAGGCTTTATAATCAGGACTTTTTCGGAGTCCTTATTTACTTACACAGGACAATACCAAAGTAATTCACAAAATGAAGTTACAATGGTTCCTCAAAAGTGAAAAAAAAAAGTCACATGTCTATTACAAAAGCTGAGAAGAACATTGCTTCTTCAACAGATTAGGTTTCACGTAAGTGTACTGAAAACTTTACCTGCTATCTCCAAAAGTAGATTGATATGATCGCCTTCTTCCAGCTTCACAAAGCCAACCTGACTTCTAAAAGTATCAATCCCTTGAAATGGCAATGTCAAACATCTTCCCTGGAGAATGTCTTCAATGTATGGCTTTAATTCCCAAAGTGCATCAATACCACTGGAAAGAAAGAAAATCTTTTTCAGTAAAAGTAATAAAATATATAAAACCAAATAAGGGACAAAATAACTCATTTAGAAAATTAGAGTTTGTACTTGTAGTAATTATTTTAAAACTCAAAATACCTTCCAAAGCCAACTTACATTATCAAAACTAATCAACTTCAAGCCAAAACTATAGATATGAATTAAATCTTTGCCTAATTGTAATCTAAAGACATGAGAGCAGATACTGTTTTATAGTTTTTCAAGAAATTTTTAACCAAGGAAATGGTACATATACAAGTAGAAAAATTCTGGTAATATAGCCCCAAAACATCTACAAGAGCTCCTATTAGAATATATGAAATGGTCTAGAAAGTATTAACACAGAACCCCACACTGGTAATCATAGCTATTCAGGAGGCTTCAAAGGCAGCCTAGGCAGGAAAGACCAGAAGACCCTTTTTTTCTAATTAACCACCAAAAGCCAAAGTGGAGCTGTAGCTCAAGTAATACAGTACCAGCACAAAAAGGGTAAGGAATAGAGTTCATGCTTTAGAACAAGCATTCATATGAAAAGTATTATTTATTTGTGCAATACTGTTTGTAAGGCACTCTAATAAAACAATACACATTATCTCTTAAAACACAACAGCAGGGGCTGGGAAGGTAGCTCAGTGGTAGAGTGCTTGACTTGCATGCCTGAGGCCCTGGGTTCAATTCCTCAGTACCACATAAGCAAAAAGAAAAAACCCGGAAGTGGCGCTGTGGCTCAAGTGGTAGAGCACTAGCCTTGAGCTGAAGAGCTGAAGGACAGCACCCAGGCCCAGAGTTCAGGCCCCATGACCGGACCAAAAAAAAAAAGAAAAAAGAAGCACAACAGCATATATAAAACAACTTATATACTTGAATTTAAATAAGTTTAATGTTTCCCAACTGAAACTGTGTGCTTGTTATAGGTAGTATTCTTATGTTTATGTAGTGCTACTCTATGTTTCAAACCTTTCTTTTTCTTTCTTTATTTTTTTTTGATCCGGTCGTGGGGCCTGAAATCTGGGGCTGGGCACTGTCTCTCAGCTCTTCAGCTCAAGGCTAGTGCTCTACCACTTGAGCCACAGCACCACTTCTAGTTTTTTTTTTTCTGCTTATGTGGTGCTGAGGAATAGAACCCAGGGCCTCATGCATGCAAGGCAAGCACTCTACCACTGAGCCACCTTCCCAGCCCTTTATTTTTCTTTATAAAAACAAATTTTATACAAGGCACTGGTGGCTCACACCTGTAATCATAGCTACTCAGGAGGCTGAGATCTGAGCATAGTGGTTCAAACCCAGTCCAGACAGGAAAGTCCTTGAGACTCTTATCTCCAATAAACCACTAGAAAACCAGAAATGGTTCTATGCCTCAAGCAGTAGAGCACCAGCCTTGAGCTGAAGAAATTAGGGACAGCACCCAAGCCAAGTTCAAGCCCCACAACCAACACCAACAACACCAACAACAAAATTACTATATTGCTAAGTTAGGCATGATCAGATTTTGAGTATTTTGAAAATTAGGATCAATTCTTTCTATCCTAAACTGAGGAGAATTTTGGTAAAGGCACTTCATTATAAGGAAAAAATAAGATCTCACTAGAGGGCAGCAATTACTTGGAAAAGAAATCAGCTCATAGTGTGGAGAAGGCTTGGAAACATCCTCAAACTATCATTAAATTATCCCAATCAATAATATGTTCTCCAGGCAAATACTTCGGTGTTTTTCTAGATCTTTTATATTTCTAAGTTAATACTCATGTAATACTTCTGACAGATTTTTACCCATGACATTTGTACACTGTCTTATTTCTCTGTCATAATCTAATGAGAACACATATAATATAGATGAGCTTTCTAAGAGTCAACATTTCTAACTGTACCACATCTTAAATCCAATTGTACCTAACTATATTTGTGATCATATGAAAGAACATAGTGTACCCACTTGATATTCAATATCATCTTTCATTGGTGTTCAGTGTGAGTTAAAGCAGAGTAACAGCACAGACACTTCTGGCTCGGCTATCATAAAGTGGGAGAAGCTAAGACAGTCATTCTAAATGAAACTACATGCCAAAGTAGGCCATGAGAAAGATTAAGACTATCTTTAAATTATTTACATTTATTTTTAAGTACGAAGAGGTTTCAATTCAAGGTGTCAGTTTATGAGTACAATGATCTTGATCCATGTCACTTCGTAATCTCTCTCAACATCACCTATCCCCTGCTAAGTCTTTTCAGAAAGAGTAAATTCCACATAAATTTTTAATTAAAGAAATACAAGTATATCATGTAGAGAACCAAAAAACTAGATTGAGTATAAATCATTTTTTAATTTTAAAAAAAGATATGGAATTCACTGCCCCTGAAAAGTTTTAACAGGGTCTAGGTGGTATCGAGAGAGATGGGGAAGTGAGATGGATCAAGATTCATTGTACTCATAAACTGACATCTTGAATTGAAACCTCTTTTTCACTAATAATAAAATAATAGGAAAGTAAATGGTTTTCCCAAGTGTAGGCAGGTAAAAAAAAATGTGGTATTCCATAATTCCAGAATGTTCAGCTAAAATCCCAACCTAGACTCCACTGCACTTACATAATTAACATGGGCAAAACACCTGCATAACCAAGGGTTACTGCTGATGACAATAACAGAATGGAAAGGTCTAGATTAAGAAAATATGTGTTTACTTAATTTTGTACATTACTAACAGTTGAGGTGATTTATAATAAAGAATACTTCTTTATAATTTCAATATTTCTTTGTGTTTTACTGTGTTTATTCATATTAATGTAATGACTTGGAAAATAATATTCAAGAAAAAACACATTACTCACATGTTTATTTCATCTTCATTTAATAATTGCATCACTAACAGGGTAATGTGAAAGGAACCATCACCAGACATTGCTTTAGACAGTCGATTATCTTGTTGTATTATTGCCTTTTGCAGAATTTTAATTCCTCCTATAATCTAATCACACATGATAAACACACACAAATAGCCATAGGTAAGTACATGTTTATACAGTAAATTGAAAATCAAGGAGAAAAATAAGCATGACATCAAGATTCTACAAGCAAACGCTTAATTGTCAAAAGCTTAATTGTCACAAGTTGATAACTTAGATGACTTAATAGGAAACGTAAATTTAGAAAATCACAGTCTTGTCCATTGAAATCAATACCCTTACTTTGCAGGCTAAGGCACTGGTTGAGTGGAAAAGCTCTCAATAGCCATGCATCTTTTAGAAACTTGTCTTTGGAATACAGGGTATGACTCAGTGATGATGATCTTTTCTAAGAAAAAAAGCTTTATTCTTTCAACACAAAGGTCAAATCAGCAGACAACATTCCATTTCTGTTAGGAGTAATATTTATTTGTACTCAAGTGAATGTGTCTAAAGACCTATTTCCCCTGGCCTTTCGGGTTTTTTAAGATGACAGTAATTTTAATAACACTAATTACTCTCATTTTTTCCCCTGGCATATCAGAAGAGACATAACCAAAAAGATAGAGCTAAAATAAAAGGCCCAAATGTGAAAAGTACTATAGTCTACAGGTAAAAGCCTCACATCTACCTTCCCCTCTCAGTACTTGCTCCTCTGGAACAAAAAGAATGATGCCATCTCCCTCCTCCACTTCCAGTTAGAGGCAATTGCAGTGAAGCTGAGTATACTAGAAAGTAATCTGAACATAAAAGAGCAAACTCTGAGAAAGCCCAGAGGAAAGGAGCACCCAAAGCCCTGAGACAGCAGAATTACTGAGGAAAGGAAAAGAGGAAGTCAGGAAATAAAAGCAGAATTTTTTAAAAGAAGAAGAAGAAGAGATGAGAAATAACTGAATCATGAGCATAGCACATCATTCTGAGACTAGAGTAGCTGTTTTATCCTGAACAATGTTCCTATTATCTGTGGAATGTGACTGGGAAAGTCATAAGATGCAGTTCTAGGGTCTGACTTCCCATAGATAAAGACTTTGTCCTTGAGCCAAAACTTTAACTAAGCTCCTCCAATTCTTCTGCTTAACTAGGCCCAAAACTATCTTGAATAAGAATTTTCTGAAATCAATTTAAAGAAAACCCCTTACCCGTGATATCTGACTACCCTAACCTAACCTGTCTTAAACAATAATTGTGTTGTTAGGCCACACATTTTCATTCTTTGTAACCTCTTAGGAATGTTCTATCCCCCAATCCCAACCTTGCTCCTTGTTTGTAAGTCTCCGGCAAGCTTACTAAAGTCAGAGTTGAACCCAGCCTCTCTCACCTATTAGGAGACTGTGTCAATGGTCTTCATAACAATCACCATGGATCCCATGAATAAGGTCTTTCTTACTATCTTTGATGATCACCATGAATAATGTCAGCACTATGGATCTTTACACTAAATACACACCACCTAAAGTAACCTCAACCTATCTTTATTTCTAATAATCTAAAAGAGACTGATAGTTTTTCCAATAGGAACTGAAAAATCCTGGAGCAAACAAAACCAATCAGGTTTTAAAATTTTTCAACAAGGTAAAAAGTAGCTTTTACTTTGCTTAAACTGAGAACTCAAAGGTTCATATCTGCATAGCTACAACAGCTAGAGAGGCAAACACCAAGAGAAGCTCTTTGTGCATGCTGTCTCAGAAGCAAAGGAACCATGCACAAAGAAACTCTGTACCTTGTGATGTCTGTCACAACTGCAAAGAGTCACAGGACTGGAAAAAAGGCCATCCACTCTGACAACAGTCTTCCAATGAATTTATTCCCTTTGTTACTAATTGTTCTCCATGAGAGGGAACTCCCAAGGGCGAGACTGTTGAGGTAAAAATCAATACTGACAGAACTTCAAGGGAATCTCTACTCAGCCACTTGCAGTAATAATCTTAAATATTCCACTGTTCATGACTCCTCACTGATTTCCCCATGGAAACTAGGATCAAAATCAATAAGGAGTCATGAACAGTGTTGGTAGAAAACAAGGACACCAAATCTACTCTTTGCTCTACCCTAGAAAAATCAACAAAGTCCTCTCATTCCAAGGTAATAAAAAGAATCAATATTTGTTTATATCATTTGGAAAAACATCACTGTACATAGTCTCTATGCCCATAGATTCTCTAAAGCCCTATATTACTAACAGATTCTCTGCCAAAGTGGACTCAATAAAACATGCAGTTCATTTCTTGCAATAGTTAGTTTATAAGGGTCAGAGAAGCCACCATGGAAAAACTAGTTCTTGAGATAAAAAGGCCATTGCTTAGGTCATGATTTACTGCAGAAGGAATTTCCCTTTCTCCTGAGAGAATAAAAACAATCCAAGAGTTCCCTAGACCCACAGCTAAGAGACTATTAAGAGGTTTCTATGGACTTCTCAACACTGTCAATTTTAACACAAATTTCTTCCTGCTGGCATTTCCTTGTTACAAATTTAAAAAAAAAAAAACTGTCCCAGAGCCTTTGACATGGGAAGATAACTATGAACAAGCTTTCAAGCAAATAAAACTGACCTTACACTGATCTTCAGGTTCAAGGCTCCTAAATTATATAAAACCTTCTACCTTATCTCTTCATGAATTCAATAAAAAGGCTATGGGGGAACCTTCCTTAGGAATATGATAAAAGACATATCCCATTGCTACTCACATTTTCCAAATGTAACAGCAGTTAAATTGGTGGAAAGCAAATCTGAACTAGTATGAGAAAATAAACTATGTAACAATTCTACATGAAGTTAAAAAAATTATTACATTTGGATCCAATTCAACAGCCTTCAACAAGTATAATAAGAATTTATGAAGCTCTTCTTCTGTCATCTTTTAATCTGCATCTCAAATACTGTGGCCTATTTTACATGCCACTTGGCTGCTCTGCTCTGAAAATGAAGAAGACCAAAACTGTGAGGTATTATGACTATTGAGTACTTGCACTGACTCACAGGAAACTACATTAGGCAATACTTAATACTTTTTGTTGATGTACCATATGCCAAAATACAGAAGGCAAGTAATAAACAGGATATGCAACAGCTACTCAAAATGAACTAATAATTATAATTTTTAAAGGAATTTGTCTACAACTTAAATCAGCACAACTTGTAGAATTATATGTTTTTATTATAGCTTGTCATATAGTCAAAGACAAATTAATTTACTATACAAATAGTTCATATGCCTTTGGGGTGGTACACAATTTTGAAATGCTATGAAGGTAAATGTGGTTTCTCCAGGCTAGTAGAACTACCATCAAAAATAAACCCCAAGTAGTCAAAATTCTTTCAGCTACTTCCTTGATGTCAAGGGATACTGTAACTAAAACTGATCCTTATAAACAAGTTCCCTATCAGCTAACTCTGAACTTCTCAAAATACAAATTTGAATAAACTCTATAAAGTTCATCTACATGTAATTACTTATTATAATTTGTTTAATTAAATAAATTAGCTGTCTACCTAAATTGGTAGAGCAAAAATAATATCTAAAAGAACACAAATTTAATATAAACAAGAGCTCAGTGAGGGGCCAAATGGCTGCATGGTCCTTCCCATATCCCTCCAATTGCCACTATTCAACTCTACAACTATTTTCTGTAGCCAAAAGTGGTCCAATATGGTGTTATGGAAAAGTACCAGTGGCATATTGCTCTAAAGCAGCAAACGTGGTTTGTAGCCGGTGTCCGCCTTGTCAAAATAATAATCCTGGGAAGACTGCTAAGACTGATATATTTCCACCACCTGCTGGACCATTTGAACATGTTCAGATGGATGACATTCCATTGTCATCCTCAATGGAATATCAATATGTTCTTGTGACAGATGCCAAATTTCAGATGGACTGAAGCTATTCCTTGTGAAAAAGCTGATGTTACATCAATAGCAGAAAAATGTATTAGAAAGCTCTCCAGTAATTGAGGAAAATTTATTTTACAGAGCTGTCAAAAACTAAATAAGATCTTCAAACCCAAAAATTTTCAATTTGCTTCCCAGAGAATATCTGTCGATACTTGGAGATAGATTTGTCACAATACTAGGAGGAGGGGTCAGAAGGCAATTTGCACTAATAGGTAGATTTTTGCATTTTTATCAAAACTCAATGTAAGCTCAAAAATTATTTGTATAGGTGCTGGGAAGGTGGCTCAGTGGTAGAGTACCTGCCTTTCATGCATGAGGCCCTGGGTTCAATTCCTCAGCACCACATAAGGAGAAAAAGCCGGAAGTGGTACTGTCGCTTAAGTGGTAGAGCGCTAGCCTTGAGCTGAAAAACTAAGGGCCAACACCCAGACCCAGAGTTCAGGCCCCATGACCAGCAAAAAAAAAAGATAAAAGAAAAAGCTACTATTGGTATATAAATTTGGAAAATGTTCACATTCATATATCCAAAAATGTAATGTAATGTTTTTCATGCTAAAATTGTTTCAGACCATTAGTATCCTTCAATTATTGAAGAGCTTGTAAAACTTCAAATAAAAAACTATAAAATACTTTGAACTCTATTACTGCTATGAGCCACACAGTACTTACAATTCAGTATTAACCTTAAACCTAGAAAAAATTAAAATTAATCTAATCAAGTAATATATTTTAACTATGCTTTAGTGCTTCAGATTCATTTATATATTCCTTGATATCATGATTTTTAAATACCTTTTATTCCTAATTATATTCTTTTAAAGTAGAAGAAAAGAAAAAGACTTCAGTATTAATTTTGTCATCATAAAGTCCCAATGTCATTGAAGGCCAAAAGAAATTTAAGTTTTACAATCATTAAATTCAACACAACCATTAAAATTTATCTATCACTATAATGTCTAGCAGTACTTTGTGCAACTGCACAAAGTATATTCTTAGAATCTAACACTATAAGGTCAAATTTATAAAGGACTTTGAAAGAAATTTCTAAGAATAAGTACTTTATTGAAATCTTAAATATTTCCCTCATGACTCACTCTTGAGTTAGTAGAGTAAAAGCAGACACTCATCTGCTAAACATTACTGGCCCAGATTCCACATGCCTAAAAATAATGCAATTAGAAAATCCATTTTTATATTTTTAAGCTTTCTAATTGACTCAGAACATGTATGAATTCAAAGAAAACACAATAAAGTGTGGGTGCTTTTGCAACAAGAAATTATTTACATTCTAGTACATGATAGAAAAATGTCTTTGACCCCATCTTTTGACATTGATTTTGAAATTTTTCCAAGCTGCTAACACATATTATCCCTAAATCTGTTGCCTCGTTAACAGTTACTAGAAGTATCATATTGGAGTGTATTTGCTTAGCATAAAAGAGGCCCTGGGTTCCAATTTTTAGCATCAGGAAATAGAACATGTATACATGTTAAATAACTTTTTGTCAAAGATGAATACTCTAAACTATGAAATGTACTTCAAAAAACTTGGGCTTAGGGAATGTCTTAATGACAGGGCACTTGCCCAACATAAACAACACCCTGAGTTCAAGAGCCTGGTACCACTGAGAGGGAAAAAAATGAGTGCTTGAAAAAACCAGTAACAGAGCAAATAACTAGAGTAAAAGCAAACAAAATAACAAGAAAACTTATCTCAAATTCTACATTTCCATGCTCACATTTTTAACAAACTACACACAAAAATAAATACAATCCTAATTTCATCCCTTTCAAAGTAGTCCTTATATTTTTCAATGCTGCTTTGTCTTATATTATTACAAACTATAGTTTGGATCTCGAATGCCCCAAGGCCCATGTGTTAAATGTTTGGGTTCCATAGTAGTACTATTGTTGATTACTCGGGAGATAGGGATCAGGAAGATCATGGTTTGAGACAATCCCAGGTAAAAAGATAGAGACACCTCTATGATGAGGCTTCAGTAGGACAGTGACAATCCAGGCAGCTCAGACAAAAATGTGAGAGACTATCTCAAAAACTTCTAAAGCACAAAAAAGACTAGGATAGTGCCTCAAGTGGGGAAGCACCTGGCTAGCAAGTGTGAAATTCTGAGTTCAAACCCCAGGAACACCAAAGAAAACAAGAGGTTTTCTTAGTAGGTGCCAGTTCTCAACTTGGTAGGTACCAGTTGTAAAGGAGACTCTAGGATCCTGGACCTTTACTTGCTCTTCTTTTGCTTCCAGGACATACAGTGAGCAGTCCTGCTATGCCACATAACTCATAACTCCTAACTCCTAACTCATCACAAACCCAAAAGTTATGAGGGCCAGTCAAAGGTCTGGAGCCTCCAGATCTGTGAGCCAAAATAAGTTAATTATTCTCAGATATTTTGTTAAGTAACAGAAAGCTAACAAATCACCTCTCATTTTAAAAAGCACATAAAATCACATATGGGTAGCAGCTACAGTCCTGGCCATTTAAAATGCATATAAAATTTATTATAACCCTATCAAAATTTTTCTTTTTATTTTTAAACCAATATCTAATTGTAAGTTAATGAAGAAACACATGCTTTCATATACTTTCAACTTGTATATTTTTATGCTGCCATTCTCATTCATTTTCTAGTTCTACTTCTTAAAATATGAAATCAAGATTTTCCACGGATGAGAAAGATTTTTCCATCAATAAAGAATTCAAAATTTAAAGTCTGTTTGACATCAAAGGCCTATGTAATTCTGATTGCCTTTTTTCTTTAAAACTAGATGCCAACAAGAGGCCAAAACTAGAGCAACTCATTGTGAATGTGTGTGCTTTCAAAGGCTTGTTTGCAGCAACTTAATTGGAACTTGGACTATAGTCTTCTATTGAAACAATGTTATAAATGGGATTTCTTTTCTCAGGCTTCCCTACAAAGAATCACAATTAACTTGAAAAGAAATTTAACATTAGGTACTTTAAAATAAACAAATAGAAAATATTCACATGGAAAAAAACCAGAATATAGCCAAATGACAATCTCATTGGATTTTTGTATCTCCTCTCCACATTTGTAAGTAAACTTTCTAAGCTTTCTGTTATATAAAATAGAGTTCTACTGAACTTTTATTTTTAAAGCAGTACTTGTACTATTATTGTATTTATTATTTTTAAGGGTCTTGAGCTATAACGTAGCTCAGTGGTGTAACTCAGTAACTCAGTGCTTATCTTATATGAGGTCCTGGGTTCAATCCCCAGCACTACAAAAGAAATAGTTCTGGTTATAACTTCATATCCATATCTTCACCCCTGACATGACAGCATTTCACCTGTGTGAGTACACATCTTCTCCAGAACAAGCACTAGTCTAGGTACTAACTAGTGCTGTGAGGAATACAAGTGTCAAACCGCAAGGATGACAACTGACAATATGAAAGGCTTTAGCTGGGAGTGGGGTGGGATCAAAGGAATGAGAAAGGGCAGGTGTCCTGGTCAGGGTGGTCTCAGTAGCAAGGTACAAACCAAGATACAGCTAATACAACTAAGACGGCAGGAAACTCTTAGCGAAGGAAAGCCTGAAGCAAAGGGAAACTGGGATGATCAAGGACAGTGTGAGGGGCAGAAGGGGAAAGGGGAAAGGGGAGAAGGCCACTTTGTAGAGCACTGTGGGGACTTGTCTTTGTCAATATCAATGGGGAAATCTTAAAGTAAATAAGCAGGTCAGTGGCACGTACCAATTTAGGTTTAGAAAAAAAAATCACTTGAAGAGACTAGCAAAGGAGAGGCCTTGAATTCAACCCACAATACAACACAAAGGATGGAGGGAAGAGGAGAGAGAAGGGGAAGGGGGGAGGGGAGGGGAATCTTAGGGATGTGCCAGTTAAATTTTTTAAAGCAACCTGAAAATGTACCTGGTCAAAGGAATCAGAATTCACAATGAATGAATTCAGATTTATCCTGGGATTCTGGGGTATTCTTTCTAGCCACTCTCATTCCTGCCCTACTGCTTAAGGAGTTTCAGATAAGTAAGTCTCTCTTAGAAGCTTCTCAGTACGTGCTAATTGGATGGTCCTATTTTCTATCATTCACATAACATTAATTTTTCCAATTTTAATAGATTCCTACTAAGATTGTGAGTCATTAGATTGGCTGAATATCCCCAATCCAAAATTCTGAAATCCAAAATGCTCCAAAATATGAAACTTTTTGAGCACCAACACAATTTAGAAGTGGAAAATTCTGCACTTGACCTCATGTAATAGTTGCAACCAACACACAGGCACAGTGAAACACTAGATGAGGTACACATATAAGGTATACATATTAGTGGATTTCATGTGTAGTCTTGGGTCCAATACCCAGGTTATCTCATTACATACATAAATATTCCTAAGCCCAAAACATCCAAAGTGTGTCTCACTTTTGGTTCCGTGCATTCTGGATAAGAGATACTCATGTAACTTGAATATCCTACATAATGATGAGGAGAAAATACATAAACATAAGCAAGAAAACCTAGTTCACTCTTCCCCTGAGAGATTTTGGAAACCTCTATTCCTCTCACTGTCCTCTGAAGGTTTCTCCAGTTTCATGAACAAACCTTTGCCAAGGACTGTGGCAGGCAACCATTTTTGAGGGACTTTTATAAAATTATTATTATTTAAGTATGATTAAGATTGGTGGATTGGTAGTGTGCCCATCTAGCAAGTACATATGTCCTAATACTGTCAAATAAACTTTTGGAAGTGGAGGCACAGCTCAGGTAGGAAAGCACCAGTCATACTTTTTTTAATTAAGATTTTTCAGTTATTATTTAAATATATTTCTATTATTTGACTAAGACTTTTCTCTTCATGCTCCTACCAAAATGCCACCACAGACTATTAGAAACTAAGAGTAAGTGGGCTGATAGGAATTTATTAGACTCTGTTTTTTTATTAGCTTATGTTAGTGATTCAGGGGATAGGTGATTTCATTGTTGTATCTCCACACATTTACAACATATTTCAACCCATCTCACTCTTTCCTGTCACTCTCTCTTCCCTCCCTTCCCCCTTTCCAAAACAATTCCTGAAGGTTTCTTTGTTCTATTTTGTAACTTCAATCTATTTCTACTGTATTCATCCTCTTTCCTCCTCCTGTTTAGCCCAATCTCCTCCTGCTAGGACCCAGCCCTCAAATGAGCCTATGTCTGTTTCTGAGAACCTCCTCATTTTCTACTGATCAACTAGCTTTCACTAAGGTTCTTTAGGCTGCTTTCATATGTGTTTGTAATGTACTTCAAAATTACTCAATCTGTATATTTCTTTTTCCCTTTCCCCTTCTTCTTTTCCTCCTAAATAGTCCCTTAGATTCATGCACTATAATTAAGAATAAAATATAGAGTAAAACATCATAGTAAAAAGTTCTGTAGGTTTTGTTCTTCTAAAATACCTCTTTGCTGGTGATTGGGATGGATAGGAAATAGTTGGGTTGATAATCTTTTAGCTTTCTTTTCCTTTTCTTTACTTGCTCACTCTTGATCTGTTCATTTTCTTTACTCTTTGAGTTTATTGGAGATGCATCAATGACTACAGGAGAAAAGTCAAAGAACACTATATTGAATATACTTAATTAAAGATAACATAGAAAAAGAAGGAAACAAGAGAAGAACAAGTAGCAATTGTTTACAACTGTCATTTTCAAAGCAGGCAGGAGTTGGCATACACATTATAGAAAGGATCTAACAGCAAATATTTTAGGCTTTGCAGATAATATAGTCTTCATTACAACTACTGAACTGTAACAAAACATAAGTGAAGTGCTCTCTCTGGCTGTGTTCTAATAACTTATTTGCAAAACTTATTTGTGGTAGGCCAGACTTGGTCCATGTGCTATACTGTGTTTAGCTCTGCACCTTAGGGTACAGCTAACAACCAATCTTTCCCATAAGCCAAAGTTCTAACACTGGCAAACATTTTCTGATCTACTCCAATGAACTAATCTCCTTTTACTAGGCTCTACCTTTCAAAGGTTCCACCACGTCCTGCTAGCACCAGGAACCAAGGGCCAAGACATTCATGCCTTTGGGAGACACTCAAACTATTGCACCTAAGATATGTTAGTTCATTGATCACTGTAAGATAAATATTGCTTACTGACATTTTTGGGAGGGTTTTTTGGTACACGTGGATGTACTGGATGATACTATAATATTTATTCCTTACTGAAAATGTAAGAAACATAAATCATTTTGTTGGTTTAATTCATATTCTGATACTAACTGGAGAGATTTAATTTTTCCTTTTTCTTTTTTTCTTTTTTCTTCCCCCTCACCCCGAAGTCAGTCATAGGGCTTGAACTCAGGGCTTGGGCACTGTCCCTGAGCTTTTGGGTTTAAGGCTAGTACTTTACCACTTTCAACCACAATTCTACTTGCAGTTTTTGGGTGGAGATGAACTTTCCTTCCCAGGGTAGCTTTAAACCACAATCCTCAGATCTCAGACTCCTGAGTAACTAGGATTACAGGTATGAATCACCAGTACCTAGCAAGACAACTAATACTTTTAACATTTTCAATTGTCTTATATCTTATCTCTTTTATACTACAATGTATGTATGTGTATGTTTTGTACATATCCAAAGAGAGAAAATGCTTAACAACTCTAATATCCTGAGAATTTCATAGTGTAAAACCCTAACTCAAAATATATATTCTTGGTAAAAAATAATGTAGTACAGAGTTTGTGTAAATTTCTATTTTTATGGTATCAAGGCTTGAATTCAGGCATTCTCATTGGGCTTTTTCTGCTTATGGCTGGTGTTCTACCACTTGAACCACACCTCTAGTCTATCATTTTATGGAAATTGGAACTGGATATTCACTGACTATTTTGTTTGGTCTGGCTTCAAATCTCTACCTGTAAACCTAGTTTTCCATAATCTTATTTACAGCTATTCAGCTTTCCTTTGAGTTCAGGATCCAGTTGGATGAGGTAAAATTTTCTTTTGTTAGACACTAAAGACAGCACAGAGTTGAAAACTATCTGCTAAGAGCTGAAAAGCAGAACTCTAAGAACATGTAGTGTGGCTTTATCCACACTCAGAACATGCTCTTTTACATACAGTGATTCCTACTCAGTCTGTATACATCAACCCCAAGTTCTTCTCTCTCATTCTCCAAAGTACAATGTCTTTCTTCTTTTGTTTCCTGAACTTTATTTTATTCCTGTGAACCATAAACAAGGTTCTAAAAGATGAATTACTTTATTCTTTTTTAATTACTTGCACATGAAATATATTTAAATAAAGAGAAAACTAGTCATAGCTACTGAAAAAATTTTAAGATCAGTGACATAGAAACAAAATGTACAAAACTGGCCAGGGACCCTGAGTTTCACACTGGGTTATTACAATAACTATACTGGTTAGCCAAAAATCCATCATTGGAAGTAGTTTATAAACACATAAATGTGATTTACCACATTTATTAATTTTCATGATGACTTTAAGTCATTTTAATGTGCTCTAATGAATCTGATCTTGTTGTCAAAGCCTGTAACTCTCTGTGCAATTTGTTTTATAACTAAAGCACCACATGTCATTTTATGCAAATTATCTAATTTTTCTTTAAGTTCTATTTATTTTGTGAAAAACTACAAAGGAGTTATAAGCAAAATTAATTTCACTAAAACTTCCATCTGCTATTTTAGTTGACTATTTTCACACTTGTCTTAATTAAAAGGCTGAAAATGAACTAGGTATTTTGATATTTCCTTGTTATTCAGTAAAAATCTTAGAAGTAATCATTTCTAAATCTCCTTAATTATGTGCCTTAGAATATTACCATCTATATTTCATGGAATTATTCTCTTTGTTCTCTGAATAATCTTTGGCAAGGTACTTTTTTAAAATCTTACTTAAAAAATAATTTTATTATCCTTAGTGGATTTCTATGAGGATGAAATAAGGAAATACAGAGCATTGAAAAGATACTAGAAAGACCTAATATTATAAAATACTGCCTCTTAGGGTCAAATTTTTATGAATATTTAATTTAGGAAAGGCATGTGGCTTAAAAACAACTCTCAAATAATTTCTCTCAATTCTTGATTTAAATATAAAGCAGCAGTTAAAGACTGTGACTTTTAACTTTTAAGCGACTAGAGTCAATAAACAAAAGCTCTTTCCAGATTCATACTATGGGAGGCCAACTAAGCTATTCCTATGTGCAGGTAATAGACTCCTGTACAGATTTCTTTGTTTGGCTGAGGCTGGGTAACAGTAACCCCAAACATTTCCTACATGGTTTACAGGTTTGTTAACCAAATGAATAACAATGAGCTGGCCTTATAAAAAGACACAGGGCACCAGTGGCTCATGCCTGTAATCCTAGCTACTAAAGAGTCTAAGAATGAGGGTTGTGGTTCTAAATCAGCCCAGGCAGGAAAGTCTGTAACACTCTTGTTTCCAATTAACCACCAGACAACCAGAAGAGATGCTGTGGCTCAAAGCTGTAGAGCACTAGCCTTGAGTGAAAAAGCTCAAGGATAGCATCAGGCCCTGCATCCGAGCCCTACAACTGATTTAAAATACAAATAATAGTAAAGAGAAGAGACCCACTGTGAATCACTGGTCCACATCAACCCTCACTAAAGTAGACTTACTCTAAAATGTGTCCCCTAATGGAGTAGGTTCTCTTGTCTCTGCCATCTCTCAAAGGATTTATTTTATTTATTCATTTATTTATTTATTTATTTATATTATTCTGAAATAGTGTACAAAGTGGTTTCAACTCAACAAATCAATACATGGACATTTTGTTTTGTTTTGTTTTTGTGTCAGTCCTGGGGCTTGAACTAAGGACCTGGGTGTTGTTCCTGAACTTTTGTACTCAAGGCCAGTGCTCTATCACTTGAGTGACAGCTCCACTTCTGGCTCTGGTGTTTAATTGGAAATAAGAGTCTCATGGATTTTCATGCCTAGGCTGGCTTTGAACTGCAAGCCTCAGATCTTAGTCCCCTGTGTAACTAGGATTACAGTGTCCAGGAGCAATACATTTTGAAAAAAATAGCCTATATACACAATGGAGGATCACTCAATCAGAAAAAAGAATGAAGTTATACTGTTTTCAAGAAAAGTGATAGAACTGGAGATTATCATGTTAAGCAAAATAAATCAGATTCAGAATGACAAATATTGCATACTTTTGCTCTTACGTAGTCTAGACTTAATTATAAAATGTATACACATATATGTGTATATGTATATTTGTGTGTATACATGCATGGGAATATAATGAAACCCCTTAATACAATTAATATAGTTCCCTTCTTATGTATGTCTATATTCTAACTATAATTCTAATGTACCTTACCTCTAGTTTTTAATTATTCTGTAATATATTTCTGATATACAGTTTGTGTCCAAAATTATACAAACTGGAAATCAAAACAGAAAGCATAGATTTTTTTTCTATATTTCCCATTACAGCATGCTTCCCACAAGTAACTCGGCACTGAGAATCAGAAACCCATCTTTCACAAAAGAAAAGTTATAAATGGTGTTTCAGGGTCTAAACTAACACATTAAGATGCTTATTCACATGACCTAAACTATTTACAAGTGTCCTAATACTACAGTGAAACATTAGCTCTAGTGTGCTAGCCTGAGCCCTGTAATACATGCATAGCATCATTTCTTTGGTAAGTACTACCAAATCCTGTACAGGAAGGATCCTGTTTCTATGAAGGACTGTCCTTCCCTACCACTGCGCACACTCAGCAGCAGCAGTAGTCCTTTTTGCAGCAGGAGCAGAATTCAGGCCACAAATACATTCCTTTCCACTCCCCAAGACCATTGAACTACTTTCCAGTAGAGAAATGGACTACAGTGGCTAGGCTGGGCATAGCAATGCATGCTGGGAATTCCAGTCACATCATACAAAGGAGGGACATGGGAAGAGAAGGCCAGAAGCCAGAGCCAGACTCATGAGACACTATCTAAAAACCAAACAAGTAAAAAAGATGGTGGCATGAATTAAGTGGTAGTGTTTGCCCAGTAAGTGTGAGACCATGAATTCAATCCCCAATGCAAATCCCTCAAAAAAAAAATACAATGGCTATATAAACTGTTTTCTCTAAGGGATTCAGGAAGAGGAGGAACAGGAAGAGAAGGAGGAAAAGCTAGAAGAAAAAATGTTAAAAAAACATACACATATACACATACATACACACACACACACATACACACACACACACACACACACACACACACACACACACTTTAAATCCCTGCTACTCTTTTTTTTTTTTTTTGGTGGTACTAGGGTTGGGCAGGCACTAACACTTGAGCTACATATCCTGCCAAAATCCTTGCTATTCTTGCCCCCTTTCTCCCCAACCCAAAGATATCTCTTTTTTTTTAATTTTTTCTTTTTTTTCTTTTTTTTTCTTTTTGTGTGTGTTTGTGTGTGTGTGTGAGTTGTGAGGCTTGAACTTAGGGCTGAGCTCTACCCCAAGGCTGAGATTTTTCACTCAAAGCTAGCACTCTACCACGTTAAGCCACAGTTTCTAGTGGCTAATTAGAGATAAGAGTTTCACAGGCTTTCCTGCCCAGGCTAGCTTTGAACTTCAATTCTCAGATCTCAGCCTCCTAAGTAACTAGGATTGCAGGTGTGAGCCACCGGAGTTCAGCTATCTTCTTTCTCTTAATTAGAACAGTTCTTCAAATGGAGGTTCACACTTCCTTCATTCCTGGGATAATGGAATGATGAAATGCCAATCTTCATAAATTGTAAGTATTCCTCTTTCTTTATATCTAACCACAACATAAACCAAGTTCATCTACCCAGAAAACAGCATGTTAGAGCACAGTGTGGTTTCTGAGACTGGCTGAGCATCAAAATCACAATTGTTTAAAAGACAAAACAGGCTGGGAAGGTGGCTCACTGGTAGAGTGCTTGCCTTGCATGCATGAGGCCCTGGATTCCATTCCTCAGCACCACATAAGCAGAAAAAGCCAGAAGTGGTGCTGTGGCTCAAGTGGTAGAGTGCTAGCCTTGATAAAGAGTGAGGGACAGCACCCAGGCCCAGAGTTCAGGCCCTACTACCAACAAAAAATAAATAAAAATAAAAGACAAAACAAAACAATTCTCTAACTTAGTACAAAGGTGGAAAAGAAGAATCTCTACTTTGATTAGCATCACTCTTCAGAAAATTCAAATGGTACACACCTGTAATCTCAGCATTCAGGAGGCTGAGGGAGGTAGATGGAGGTTCTAGACCAGCAAGGGATACATGGGAGACTGTCTCAAAAAACTGAAAAAAGGGAGCCAGATGAGTATTGGCTCACATTTGTAATCACAACTTGTTGAGGGCCCTGAGAAGGGGATGATACCTGTCTTTTTCACTGATGAGCCCTCTCAATATGTGCCAAGTATTGAGCAGATATCAAACAGCCAGTGACCAATTACTTAGGAAACAGGTACTGCTAAAATTAGCAATGGCCAGAGGAATTGAAGGAGGTCATTATAAACCATGAAATGAGCCAGATGCTGGAGGCTCATGCCTGTAAGCTGAGCTCTGAGGATCATGGTACAAAGCCAGCCCAGGCAAGAAAGTCTGTGAGACTTTTATCTCCAATTAACCACGAGAAACCCTTAGTAGTTCGTTCTATGGCTCAAAGTGGTAGAGCACTAGCCTGGAGCAAACGAGCTCAAGGATAGCACCCATGCTCTGAATTCAAGCCTCACAACCAACAAAAATAAAAATAAAAAAATCATGAAATGATCTTCCTAGAGCCTTATTTTCTGAAATAGCTTCAAAACTGTACAATTATCTTGCACAAAATTTCATGAGACGTGTGATAGTTCTCACAACACAAACACCAACAGATACAGTTAACTATTAAAACCCCAACTAAAAATAAAAACAGGACAAGGACTTAAAGTATAATGATTTAGTAAGGAAACAATGTACAACTAAATATACCATTCATTGCTTCTGAATGTATGAATATTCATAGAATACTTACTTTCACTATCGTCTCTAATATCTATAGTAGCAAGTGGCATGTTAACCAGAGAATCCACAGAACTGGCTTCAAGTTCCTCTGAGATTTCCTCTTTTCTTGCCACATTTTCACAGTTATTGGAATTTAATCCTCCTTTTAACAAAAACAAATACATTATTTAACTTGACATTTTTAAAACTCATATACTAAACAACTAAACCAACTGAATTCAATAAACATCAATATCTACTGAGATATATTATAAAGACTCAAATATATTATAAAGCTATTTCTATAAACACTCTTCTAATAAGCCCATTGTATGTTAAACAATAAGCATCTAAACCTTTGGTCTTTTTTCAAAACAACTCTGGGCTAAATCAAGACAATCCTTAATAATCAATATAATCAATATTCCTCATATTTTTATAACTATGTTTTTTAATTCTAAAACTAAAATTATTTTCACAATAAGACATAGTCTTTTCATGATTATTTTCGGTAGTATCACTTATGCATTCTTATTTATATAGAAAGATTCTTTTCTTTTTTTTTTTTTTGGTCAGTCGTTGGGCCTGAACTCTGGACCTGGGTGCTGTCCCTCAGCTCTTCAGCTCAAGGCTAGCACTCTACCACCTGAGCCACAGCAACACTTCCAGCTTTTGCTGCTTATGTGGTACTGAAGAATTGAACCCAGGGCATGCAAGGCAATCACTCTACCACTGTGTCACCTTCCCAGACACTTATTTAGATTCTGACCTTTTTTTCAATAAAGACTTCTAAATGCTTTCTTTCCAATATTAAACTTAACACTTTAAATTCAGCTAAAACTACATGGATTTAATATGTACTTCTGGAGCTGTATGTATGGCTGATGCCATACAAACACTGTGTAATCCAAGCACTGTGGAGGCTGAAACAGGAGGATCTCAGGTTCAGGCCAGTCGAGTCTATGTGAAAAGGTGTCTCAACAAAACACACACACACACACACACCAAGAAACTCATGCACTTTGTGGGGGGTGGAGTGTGTGTGTGTGTGTGTTGGTCTTGGTGATTGAATTTAGTACATGGATACTGTCCCTACTGGCCGTCTCTTCTTTCTTTCTTTCCTTCTTCTTTCTTCCTTCTTCTTTCTTCTTTCTTCCTTCTTCTTCTTCTTCTTCTTCTTCTTCTTCTTCTTCTTCTTCTTCTTCTTCTTCTTCTTCTTTCTTCTTCTTCTTCTTCTTCTTCTTCTTCTTCTTCTTCTTCTCCTTCTCCTTCTCCTTCTCCTTCTCCTTCTCCTTCTCCTTCTCCTTCTTCCTCCTCTTCCTCCTCCTCCTCCTCCTCCTTCTTCTTCTCTTCTTCTTTCTCCTCCTCCTCTTTCTCTTCCTCCTCCTCCTCTTTCTCCTCCTCCTCCCCCTCCTCCTCCTCTTCCTCCTCCTTCTCCATCTTTTCCCCCTCCTCCTCTTCCTCCTCCTCTTCATCCTTCTTCTTCCTCTTCTTTCTTTTGATAGCTTATTGGAGATAGAATCTTATGGACTTTATTGCCTGGTCTGGCTTCAAACCTCAGCCTCCTGAGTAGCTAGGATTACAGTTGTGAGCCACTGGCATCTGGCAAAACCCATGTACTTTTGTAAATTCAATTATAAAAAGCACGTGGTCATCCATTTTCTGCAACAACTCTCCCAAGGTCACATAGTGATGTTACAATCATGTTTTATATTTGGTACTTGTTTTTCCATTATGGGTCACATCCATACATAGGAGGAAGATAAGGAAAGAATTTGTCTGTTTAAACTGATAAAGGTAGGACCAGCCATGTATCAGTGACTTATACCTGCAATTCTAGCTACGTAGGATACTGAGATCCTACGATGGTGATCGCAATTCAAAGCTAGCCTGGACAGGAGAATCCCTGAGACTCTTATTTCCACTATCTACCAAAAAGCCAGAAATGGACTGTGCTAAAATGGCAGAATGCTATCCTTGAGCACAAAAGCTTAAGGAGGTGCTCAGGCCCTGAGTTCAAGCCCCAAGACTGGCTGGCACACACTCATACAAACACACACACACACACACACACACACACACACAAGAAGTTCCAAGTTTAGCAACTGGGAGTTATCCCCATTACCAGTTCCAATACTCTCCATGTTTTGGAGACAAAAATGTTATTTACACTAAAATTGCACAGAATCCTAGGAGACATAAAATTTTCACTCCATGTATTTACTAAAGATTAATTTACCTATCAAAATATTAACGAAATTATTTCATTTTATAATAACATTGTTTTCAAATATAATATGTGCAAAGCACATTCCATAAAGAATATGGCTTATAAGATCATTAACATAACTATCATGACAAATCATATTTAACATGTACATAAAAAATGTAAATTTTTATTGCCATATTTGAATCATTTCAAATATTGTTTACCTACATAAACACAACCCTTTAGTATTGGATTGTAGACACTTTTTTCTGGTGGATTGAGTATTGGACTGTCAGCTATTTGTGCAAAAGTTTAACATATATGTCAAGAAAAAAATGGGAGTTATTTTCCAAGCCTATCATAGAATGCACTGACAATTATTGTAGAACCTGGAAAGTTTTAATGATAAAGATTTTAATTATTAAGCTGGGTGGTGGTGGATCACGCCTGTAATCCTAGCTACTCAGGAGGCTGAGATCTGAGAACTGTGGTTCAAAGCCAGCTGGGGCAGAATCTTATCTCCAATTAACTAACAGAAAACCAGAAGTAATGCTGAGGCTCAAAGCCACAGAGCACCAGCCATAAGCAAAAAGAGCTCAGGGACAGCGTCTAGGCTCTGAGTTCAAGCTCTAACACAACAACAACAAAAAAAAAGGAAGGCTGAGAGAGCAGAGAGTTCAAGGCTACATCGTGTCTCAAAACAAACAAACAAAAAGTAAGTCTGCCAGGCGGTGGTGGCTCACGCCTATAATCCTAGCTACTCTGGAGGCTGAGATTTGAGAATTTTGGTTCAAAGCCAGCCTGGGCAGGAAAGTCCCTGAGACTCTTATCTCCAATTAATCACCAGAAAATTGGAAGGGGCTCTGTGGCTCAAGTGGTAGAGCACTAGCCTTGAGCTGAAGAGCTCAGGGACAGCACCTAAGCCCAACAGACAAAAAAAAAAAAGTGAGTCTGATTATTTTTTTCATGCTGATGAGCAGCAGCAGGCCACAGCTCCCAGTCAACCCACACACAGTGTTGCTAGGCTGCAGTGTTGAGTAGGTTAGGTAGATTAAACGCATTTCCCTTAGGATATTTGCCACTTTTATTGGGCTAGAACCCCAACACAGATTAAACAGCAGATATGTACAGGTTATAGGAACTGACTTCTGGCTCCAAGAAAAATATTTTTTAGGTAGAAAGATTTAAATAACAGTGTGGCAACAGAAGCCATGAAAATGTTCTGAATGTTTTCTTTCTGGTAGATACCTGGGTATCTACCACATACATTCAAATAGACATATAGCTAAAAGAAAAAGTGGAACAACCTAATAGTTAATAATGGAGAAATGGTTAAACACAGCATATGCACTACAGTGACAATGAAAAACAATGATTACAAAGACTGCAAAAATAGGGAAGAAAAAACACAATAAATACAGACTTTCTTTTTTAAAGGCAGCTATAGGGGATGGGATTATATTTTAGAGGTAGAGAGCTTGCCTAGCATTGACAAGACCCTGGGATCCACCCATAGTACCACAAAACAAATTAGCACAAAATAAAATTTAAAAACAGAACTAACACTGCATATGCAGTTGAGATTTACCATTATGCAGCAAAATGATTAAGGACACAAATTACTTCTCAATGCTGGCCCAGCTAAACTAAATATGCTTCCTACTTCTATTACTCAATGTTTTTAAACTGAAACAATGTTACTTGTATAAGAATATCACAGAAAAACCACAGTTTAAATATATATTAATATTGGAATATAGGTCCACTCAAGAAATGTCTCCATCATAGACAAGCCAACAGAGAAAAATAGATTTGACAATTTGTCCAGTTGTTGTATCAAATAAGCACCCTATGTAGACAATACCATATAGTTTCATAAAGCAAGACTTCCTTCTAGTCACTTTAGGAGTTAAATACTAGATCTATCCCCCACGAATAAAGGCCAGTCTTCGTCATCCTGCCTTCGCTTCTAAAGCTAGTAGCACATTAGAAAGGGATACATTGAGAGCTAGGTGACAATCAACAAGTCATCTGACCTGCAGCTACCCTTTCCTCATGGTCAAAAGGGGACAAAACTAAGTCAAATGACAGAAAGGGCCAAAATAAGTTAATACTATAGGACAGTGAATGAAAAGCAGTAACCCTCTCCATCCTAAACGTTGCTAATATGACTAGGGAGGAGGTAGGAGGGGACTGCTAAGAGCCTCCTGAATTGCAAAGCCTCACATTAACAAGGAAGTGAGGAGAGAGCGCCTTCCCCGGGTCTCCGGCCCGGTCTCGGGTGCGCACCCCTGCAGCTCGGAACTGTAACTCCCAAAGGCACGTCTGGGCCCAGCACCCGAGGCTGGAAGCACTTCATCCACCTGACAATTGCGAACGTATTGACATCTACATAACACGTGTTGATGCCTTTGGGCCTCCTCTGTGTTAAACACAGGAATCTAGCAGATCCCCTGATCTTTCACTGTGTCAGCCCCTAACTCACTTCGCCCGCCCAGGTCAACTCTCAGCTCCCTTGGGCGCCAGTGTTAAAGCGGTCATTCCCAAGCCCAGTCCAACAGGAGGGTGTGCTGGTGCTTGCCGCGCTTTCTCGGGGTGTCGAGTACCACATCCACGCGGGCTGTGTGGGACAGGGTGTGTCGGCCCAACTTTGAGCCCAGGGTCACAAGATCGGGAAGAGAGAAACAGAAGTGGAGATTGGCGCTGGGCGCACGGCCCCCGCCTCGCGCGGGACCCGCCAGGGCGCCTAGGACGCCCGGCTACCTGCAACCCAGGGCGCCCGGAGCACGGGCGGGTGGGAGGGAGGCGGGCGGCCCGCGCTCTCCCCGAGGCCGGCCTCCCCGAGGCGGAGCGCACAGCCGGTCCCCGCCCTCTCTGCGGCTCCCGCCGCCCCGCTCCTCCCCCCGGTCCCGCTCCGAGGCGCGCTCTCACCCGCTTCGGGGCGCTCCATGGTCGCGGCGCCGGTGGGCGACACGCCTGGGCCAGCGACCGCGGCCTGGCTCAGCGGGCCGGGCCAAGGAGCCAGGAGGAGGCGGAGTCCTGGTCGGGGGCGGAGCCAAGCGGCGATCGGGCCTGGGGAGGCCCGGGGCCCTGGGAACCGCAGACCCCCAAGCCGCAGCAGCGCCTCGAAGCGCGACATTCCCAGGCTGGCGCCGGAAAGGCCCGGAAGGGGCCGAGCCCTCGTGCGGCCGGTACCCGGATTGGGGCTCCTCTAGGCCCCGGCCGGCCCGTCCTACCCTCTTCCCCCCGCCCCTTCTGGAGCCCCGCGGTCGCCCGCGACCTCTGGCCGCCCTCAGTTATTTCCTGTGGTGTGGCCTTTCCAGTCCCACGCCTCGAGGGGCGAGGTGGGGACGGGCTGAAAGCATTCTTTGGCCCGCTGTCTCCTGAGAGCCCGTGTGTTTAGTTTTTGCAGAGAGCTTTGAAAACAGTTCCGATTACAACACATTTGGGAAGAGCAAAATGTGCAAGAACCAGATCCTGTCCATCTGCATAATGAGATGTTGTATTTACTTGGCTTTATCAGAAGCAATTGTAAAAGCCAAGCTTGATGTGGGGGTCGTGGCTCCCTATCTAGAAGTGAAATGGAAAGGCTGCTGATTGCTTCAGAGTAAAGCACTGATGTGAGTAGATCTATAGAACAGACCATGTCCTTAATTAATAATATAATAAAGCCTTTTTGTTTCTGCATTTGTTATGTTTGTTTCTAGTGCAAAGAAGTCAGAGAGAAAGACAAACAGTTGTGTCCTCAACAAGTTACTCTAGCCCCTCCACACACACTTTATCTTGAGACTCCTAGAATTAGGATGGAAACAAAGACTCCTGCGCAGCTATAACAACGGACATAAAGACTACACACCAGAAGTGAATGAGCTAGTTACTTTTTCAGTGTCTGTTTTCCCTACCACCTGTAACATTTTTAGCTGATAGAGTTACAAAGGATTCCCCTACCTAATTTTTTTTAACACCTGCATCTGCTGTTACGGTTTTTAGGGTAAAAGGTAGTGGTTTGGTTTGGTTGTTTTGTTTTTTTTTCCAGAAATAGATCATCCAATAGCAAAGAGGAAAGATAAATAACTAAAGTAAGTAATACATGCTACAAGGAGATATTCCACAATATATGGAAAACAATATACAGCACCATCATACCATACTTTATCACTCTTTGTTAAAGTGGTAGATAAGCCTCAGGGTTTTTTGTTGTTGTTGTTTGGGTTTTTTTGTTGTTGTTGTTGTTTTAATTGTGAAAATACCATACAGAGGGGTTACAATTACATGAGCAAGGTAATGAGTACATTTCTTATCAAGCATTGTTGCCTCCTCCCTTGTTTCCCCTTCCCATCACCTCCCATCTCCCCCCCTTTTCTCCCTTCCCTCTTCCGCCATCTTGTATATCTCATTGTTGCAATGGGTCCACCTGTATCCCTATTAAAACAATTTGTTTTTTTCCTTACCCTCCACAAATTATACCAACATCAAATCCAGTGAAAACAGGGGTTATACCGTGGGGGAGGGACATACAAAGCAACAAAGGAATCATAAATATGTTAGAAACAATCACAAGAAAGAAAAAATATTTGAATCCTTATCTTGGGGTTCATTTCGCCTAACATCAACTTATCTGACCGTTTCTCCTTGTCTCAGACATATACTAGTTATTGCAAATAAGGGAAACTCTGGGACCTATATTTCTTTGGGCCTCGCTTACTTGATATATTTTTTAAATTTTTTTAAATATAATTTTTTCCAAGCCTTTCCATTTCCTAACAAATGGGGCAATGTCATTCTTTCTGATGGAGGCATAGAATTCCATTGTGTATATATACCACATTTTCTTGATCCATTCATCTACTGAGGAAGCCTCAGGTTTTCACCCCTGATTTCAGTGAGTTTTCTATTACATTCCTAATAAACATTTTCTCCTATTACTAAATAAACATTTTCTCCAGGTACTAAAATTAGCGAGTTGGAGAGAGGATTATTTTTCTCTCCTATAATATATACCAAAAGAAATAGCAAAGATGTCAGACAACTGCCACTTATTGTGTACCACCAGTATTATGAATACAGGCTTAGTACCCAACATTTCTCGAATAGAGGAATATTTCAACTATTCAAGCCCTGAAAAATGTTTTCCACAGCATTTTTTTTGAGAAATGGGACTGGAATATGGAAAGTACAAGGTGAACCTTGGACATATTATATTGCCAAAAAGATAAATGGAGAATAACACAAAAACTAATTTAAAACAGGTTTCTGTGAGCAAACAGGAAACCATCTGGCATCAAAAAAGAATAATAACTGTTATCATTGTAACACACCAAATGCATAATGATAAATAAATTTGTAATGATATTCAACAAGTGAGAAAAAATAGGCTGCCATTGGTGGTAACTATTCCAGCAACACTGTAGTCTTACTACTCTGAAAATAAGTAAAGAGAAAGAATTAAGCCCTTAAAATGAATTTTTAGGAGAAACAGTAATAAGGGACAGCTGGTTTCCAAAGAGGTCTATCCAACAAGATATAGAAGAGAGGAAAGAATTTGAAAATTACTAATTTGCCACCACAATTGATAAGTGACTTATTCAAAATCATCTATATATGTAAAGTCATCTGTAAAAGGTTAAGAGGGAGGAAGATATTTATCGCTTTCCATAATATTACCCAACAACACACTTGCTAATTACTGAGGAGAGGATACATCTTTATGCAGGATAAATAAATCTGGGTTTTACCACTTCTAACATGCAATTAAACTTAGTATAAATAATCACAAGACAATGTGCACCTCTTGTAAAAACACTCTTGATTAAAAAAAAAATTCAATTTGGCTGAGTGTGTAGAGCACTTGTTTAGCACGAGGAAGGCCTTGGGTCTCATCCCTGGCATCAGGGAGGGTAATTTGTTTAATTTGAACATCCTAAGACCTTTGATAAACTTCCAATTTACTGGAAATACAGGAACAAATTAAATTACATGACAAGGAAATGACAACTCTAGAATGCACAACGTTTTGTAAAATCATTACCCCAAGTCATTTGTGATAATGATTCAAGAACAACATTGTCTCTCAGACCCAAACCCTTCTAATCCAGTGAGCTTGGGAGTGTACTTCATCTGCAGTAAAGAAAATTGCTGTGTTGTGATAGGAAGTATTGGGCAGAATTTAAGAAGGAAAAGAAAAGTGTGGACTAAATTATCAAAACCTTCACAAGTCATGTTGAAGAGGCTAAACGTTAGACTGAGAGTACTGGCCAGTCTGGTTCTTTTCATGAAAAACAAATCCCTATGAATTTAACTTTTTAATTAATTTTTTATATTTATTGGTTCTATTGTTTTTACCAAAAGTCCTAGAGGAATATTTTGCCTCTATATTAGTTTTCTATATTAGTTTTCCTATAATTTTAATACACTCTCAGAAGCACTTACCAGTAATAAAAGGTGGTTCATTCACCACATCAGTGAATGAAAGTGGCCCACTGCTATCAAAGCAGAATAGAGCAATAGTATATGGAATTGTCAGTGCTCTGGGTGACTGTGCCTGTCCATACCCTTTCAGCCCATCTGCAGGTTCCACACACCCATTGCCTCAGCTTACTAGCCTTTTTACCACATTTTTCCTGTTGTCCACATTAGCCTTTATTCCTTTTAAAGTTTTTGTGATACAGGGTTTAAGCAGGGAGTTAGAAAACCCCATGGCTGGGCTAGTAATACAAATCAGTGATAAAGAATTTGCCTAGCAGTTGCTTAGGGTACAAGGCCTTGGATTCAGACTCAATCTTTATCATCAGAGAAAAAAAAAAAGAGGAAAGAAGAAAAGAAGAAAGGAGAGGTGAGGAGAAGTCGGAGAGTGAAGAGGAAAGGAGGGGAAAAGTGGAGAGAGGGGAGATGGGGGAGGGGAAGGGAGGTAGGGAATGGAGAGGAGTGGCCTGATTGGTAAAAACAATGGCTTATATGTTGGTTAGAAGTAAACCACATCCTGGTACAGACATTAAACATACAGCTGTTGACCTGTAGCTCCCTCAACTAGTGAAAATGGAAAATCCTTGTCAGATCATGTAACATCATGAACTCCTCCACCCAGCATGTGATTGGAGTTGGAATATAACCCACTTACTGGGAAAACCCCTCCCATTTTTCCAGGAATGACTGCCGTATATCCTTAAGTCCCAATAAAATCTCAAAATCTTAAGAGCCCTAGAAACAACTGCGCTCTCCTGAGCCCACCTGCTTTCAAGAGGGTGCTATTATATTCCTTTCACTTTGCTTTACTTGAATAAACTTGCTCCAGGCTAATTCTTCTTTGTTCTTGAATATCCTTCTGGTCCCAGACCTCATGATCCACTCTTGAAGACAAGAGCAGAGGAAATCACTCAATGAGAACTTGTTTAAATAAAACTTTTATAAGCATCAGCTCTATTTAGTAAACACACACATTTGTGAAATAGAAGAAAACACACCCAAATAAATTTCAAAATAAATAAAAATGAGAAGAATGGAAGGGAAGTCAGAAAGATATCATATAATCTTTTATCGTAAACTTTCCCAGCCTCAGGCCAAAAATTAGCTGTCTTTAATATCTCATCTTAATAGCTAAAGAAACCTACAAATTCATGCCAGGAGAATAATCCTTGTGAAGTCCCTCCAAGATATATCTGGAGTTCAAAATAATGATTGTCCTCACTATTAATCATTCCAGTCTGCTACCCATTCCAAGGCCTTTCCTCTGAGCTCTATTGGTGGGTCCATCTGGACTCCAGCAATCACTCTGCCCTCACCAGAGATCAGCTGCCTACTGCTTTACCAAGCACAGTAGATTCTGTCAGTCCTCCTGAGATGGTCTCTTGCAAATGATAAGGACAGTTCCTCTCCAGTTGTTATATCTGCTCTGGGTAGGGCAAGTTTCTTTAAAGAAACCAAATGATTCAGTGCCATTATGACATACAAACCATAGCCAAGAATATTCTGTTCCAGGGGCTGGTAAGGTGGCTCAATGGTAGAGTGCTTGCCTTGCATGCATGAGGCCCTGGGTTCGATTCTTCAGCACTACATAAGCAGAAAAAGCTGGAAGTGGGGCTGTGGCTCAAGTGGTAGAGCGCTAGTGTTAAGCTGAAGAGCTAAGGGACAGCACCCAGGCCCAGAGTTCAGGCCCCATGACCGACAAAAAAAATTATATATATATATATATATATATATATATAAAGAATATTCTGTTCCATTATCCCAACAAAGTAAAGCAAAAGTGTTCTGCTGTACCTTATAAATCTCAGCATTTGGAAGAATAAACAAAAGGATAGAAAGTTCAAGGTCAGCCTGGGCTACATAATGACACTATCTCTCCCCCCCTCTCTCTCTCACACACACACATAAAATAAAATAGGAGCCCTATTACTTTTTGTCAAGTCATAGATTTAGTCAAACAATTGTACTCATAAACCAAACTATACCAATGAAGCCAAATGAGTTATTTTGGGAAAAATAATTGTAAGAGCCCATACCTGTAATCCCAGCTATTCAGGAAACAGAGATAGGAAAGATTATAAGTTCCAGCACAACCTTGACAGGACCTTGTCTCAAAAACAGAATTAAGATGAAAGAGCTAGTGGCCGACTTATTGACTGATAAGCTTGAGTCCCTCAATTCAATCTGCAATTCTGAAAAAGAAAAAAAAGAAAAACTATATCCTGCTCTTTATAGACCCTCAATAGGAACATATTTTATTAGCCATTAAACTGCATGCTCTACCATGTCCAGCTATCAGATGAAAAGAGGTTTTTCATGCATATGCCCAACCTGGCCTTGAATGGCAATCCTCACCATACCAGCCTCCCAAGTAGCCACAAATAAGGTGAAACCAGGGATACCTAGCTTCTTTCCTCCTTTTAAGTTAATTCTATCACATATTTTGTCACAATTACAGAAACTTGACTAACACACCACAGGTCCTCAAATTTATTTAATACTTCATAGTTATTAGATATCTCTAGGTCCTTTCATCCTTTTCAATATGCACATATTTAAATGTTCATGCTTTATTTAGTACTTATTTGTATATTATATCTCAGTTCATTGGCCCTACTCTTTTCTTCAGTAACAGATTGAATTGTTCTAAGACAATACAACCAGTGCATATAACAGACCTCTAATACAATTCTCTGACTCTTTGAATCTGCTGTTTTACTAAACTTTCATAACTCATCTTGAATTTCAACTTGGCATCAGTAAACCTCCAAAAGAAAAAGTAACTTTAACCTTTGAGTTTCCTCTATTTCTCCTAGTAGTGAATAGCTCTAATCCTGACTGTTTCCAAGGTAACATTAGAAAGAAAATATTGTTTACCTGTCTAGATTTTCCTCTTGGTCTTAAGGTCTGTACTTTTCCCACCCACTTGGATCCTTATTAAGATTCTTTTACTTGGAATTTATCTTTTTATTCCCCTCAAGCTTAATAAAAGAGGGAGGGGGTAGAAAGGGGGAAAAAAAAGAAAGAGAAAGAGAGAGAGATAAAGAGAGTAAACTGACATTATTTGATGGTCTCAAGCCCAACCTATTATTAGGTCAAACAAGTATTCTCACTCCTAGTTCCCTCCCCTGGAGCTTTTGTGGCCAGTCCTGCCATGTGAAAACCCACAGTAGACAATCTCAAGAAAGTACTGTTTTCCCTCCCTATTCTTTGTACTCTTGACACAAGTCCCATGTTCAAATGTCCTGGTTTGCCCTTCATCTCTTCATGTTAGACCTGAAAAGTCTTACATCCCAATAAACTCTCCAATCCCACACAAAAGCAGTTATCACCCTACTTCAGTGCAAGAGAAATGAAATAATAGGTCAAAAGGATAAGCATTTCTAGGGCTGAGAAAGCCTGGGAAGACCTATAAAAAGAACGAATATGGCCGGGCACCTGTAGTTCACATTCGTAATCCTAACTACTCAGGAGGCTGAGATCTGAGGATCATGGTTCAAAGCCAGGCTGGCAGGAAAAGCCATGAGACTCTAATCTCCAGTAAACCACTCTGAAAACCGGAAGTGGCACTGTGGCTCAAGTGGTAGAGCACTAGCCTTGAGCTTAAGAGCAGAGGGACAGTGCCCAGGCCCAGATTTCAAGCCCCATAACCACCACCACCAACAACAACAACAAAAAAGAACAAATATTAGACTAGACCTGACAAGGAGTAAATTAATCCATCTGGACTATCAGGATACATTTCAGGGTTGCAGAGCCAGGACTGTGAAAGTAGATGCAAAAGAGAATGGGTCTATCTCTTTGGTTCAGGTGAAAGGGGACTATGATATAAGCTTAGAAATTTAGGCAAGGATCCGATTATGGAAGGTCGTAAGTACCAGGAGTTTATTGAATAAGAACTGGAATCCTAAAAGACTCTGAAAGACACATCTCTCAGGTCCATGTAGGGCTACAGGAGAGAGTAGAGAATTGAAGCCCCAAGTCCTTCTAGTTCACTGTGATACTACAGAAATCCAACTGTGAGGGAGAGAAACTTAAACAAAGCAAATGGCCTAGATGTAAATAAATTGATCATTTTTCTGATAGATTTAAAAAGCTGAGAGACAATATTCAATGCAACTAAGCAGAAGATAACGTACAGAAAATGACAACTGGCATGATTACTTGAAAGAGGGTGAACTTGGAATCGAACTTTTAAACCTCAGGTATAAACTCTAGGAGTCTCACATGTCAGGGTGGGACACTTGCTTCTAAACGCCAAATAAGATACATGGTTAAAGACAGAAAAAGGAGATTTATTACATAGGAGCCATGAGAAGATATACTCCAAGATATTTTTCAGCCATCTGCAGAGAATATAGACATTTCTTTTCCTAAACTTAAATAAGAAGAACTGGGGGCAAAGGGTAAGGAGGTCTCTAATTAAAACAGTCCCATCACAGATGTCGGCAGAGGTGGTCAGAGGTGGCCTCAGGTAGTCTGACAGTCTACTAGCTCAGGATATCTCAGCTGAAGCCTTGTTAGAACGAGAGTCATTGACTATTGGCCTGTGGTCTAGACTATTTCTAGATTCCAATATGGATGCAATGTGACTGCAGGAGAGAATGACGCCAGACATAAGACTTACCTACAAAAATGGAGAAATCTGGGAAGCTCAGCCTTTATCCCATCTCTGGGTAATGTATGGGCCAAGTGAGGAATCAGTATTTCTCAGGAAAAAACAAATCACAGAAAATCAAATCGATTTTAAGCACAACTTACAACCTAATTGTTTCCAAAGCAGTCCAGAATGAAGAGAACAAAAAAGTGGGAGAATGGAGTATGGGGCAAGTTTCAGGACCAAGTATGTGCTGGGAACTGGACCCTTTCCTCTGATCTTGCAGACATCTTCAGTAGACTCAACACTTACTCATCCATTTTAGTGCTTTCATGATAGAAACCAAAGCAAGGGCTGAAAAGCACTACACACAAGAACAGCTGTGCACTGTGGCTGGAAAGGTCTTATGATTGTAAATACCTAAGACTTCTCAGAAATCTTAAGAAGGAGCTGGCTTTCACATACTGTTAGAATTTTAGTCACTTTAGCTAGGACTTGAAAGGTTAGGGTAGGACTGGGAAGGTGGCTCAGTGGTAGAGTGCTTGCCTTGCATGCATGAGGCCCTGGGTTCGATTCCTCAGCACCACATAAGCAGAAAAAGCTGGAAGTGGCGTTGTGGCTCAAGTCGTAGAGCACTAGCCTTGAGCTGAAAGAGCTGAGTGACAGTGCCCAGGAAAAAAAAAAGATGAGGGTAATATTTATTTTAAGTACTCTCATGGAAAGTAGATCAATAAAGAGAAGGGGTAAGGGAGAAAAACTGATAGAATTACATGGGAGGGTGTAAGTTAGAACAAGATAAAGGCATTGATCTCACACAGAGGAGCAAGTTAGAAAGACAGATCCTGATAAATATTTGGAAGAGGTCATGGGAGCTACTATCTAAAGATGTCAGTTTTTTGGTTAAAATAAGTGGGGAAATCATTTGCCAGGAGGATAGAGGGACACTGAGGGAATACTGTTGGCAATTTGGAAGCTATAGGTGTGTATGTGATCATTAAAACTATAGGTATGGATGGGGTCACCCAGAGATGAAAAGTTGTACATAAATATATGTTTATCTGATATATTTATCTTTAATATATTTATTTTATTTGTTTATATTTTTATTTATAGTTTTACATATATATTTCACTAATGGCCTGAACTATTTTATACTTACTACATTTATTCTTTTGGGGGCAAGAATATGAGCTCACCACTATAAGAATGTTCATAGGCCTGTAATCTTTACACTCAGACAAAGGGAAGAGGATTGCATATTTCAGGTCAAGCGTGGCTATAGATTAGCACTTTATCTTTTTTTAAAAAAAAAAAAAAAGGAAGGAAAGAAAATGAGAAAAGAAAAATGTGATTCTTTTCTCTAAAGTTAAAGGAAGCATTTATTATGAGATGCATGTTAGCTTGTATTACTCCTCAAAAGATGATGTCATATATTACTGGATTTGAGACTATCTCTATTTTTATACCCTAAAGTACTTAATGCTCTGATCATGTTTTGAGCAAATATGAGATTGCCAGATTAGCTTAACAGCTTTAATTAGGTTTCTTGAATTTGATTAATGATGGTGATTAGTTTCTCATTTAGTAGTTTGTCTTACAAGATTCCTGACCTCAAGATTTCATTTTCTAGTTATTTTTAATACTATCTATGTGGTATAAACTTTCATTTCACTTTTCAATAGACCATTCTCCATTTATAATTTGTTATTCTTGATATTCCTTAGTAAGACTTCCTGAATGCCAATGGGAAAGTATTAACAAACTATATCACATTCTGTTTTCTTGGTCATGGTCTATAGAAAACTTGCTATTTGTTGATTTTGTTGTCATGCAGAAGAGTAATAATGGCATTTATATGTAATTTCATTATACATTTAAAATGGTATTATAATTCGTCCTTTGGGGAAATATTAACAAATTATATTAATAAGATATTACTACCAGGGTTTGCAGATTTCTTATCTTTTCAAAATTTATTTTACCAAATATTTGGCATAAGCATTCTTTGATTTTTATTTGTGTAATCCTAGCTATTCAAGAGGCTGAGATATGAGCATCACAGTGCAAAGCCAGCCCAGGCTGGAAAGTCCGTGAGACTCTTATCTCCAATAAACCACTCACAAAACCGGAAGTGGTGCTGTAGCTCAAGTGGTAGAGTGCTAGCCTTGAGCCGAAGAGCTGGGGGACAGCACCCAGGCCAAGAGTTCAAGCATCACAACCAACAAAAATAAATAAATAAATAAATAGACATCACACAGCTTTCACTGGGCAAACTAATCTCATTAGCATTCCAATTGGAATATAATTAACAATTATACTGTGAGTTGTCCTTTGACTATTGTAATTACTGTTGGCAATGGGGGTTTATGTCTGTAAGCCTGGGTATTCAGGAACCTGAGATTAAAGGTTGGTGGTTCAAAACTAGTCTAACTAGAAAACTCCTAGGAACTCCATCTCTAAAATAACAGGCAGAAAGTGGGTCTGGAGTCATGGCTCAAGAGTTAGATTCCCAACTGAACAAGCAAGCTAAGTAAAAGTAGAGTTTCAGTTCAAACTCTCATAATAGGAGAAAAAGAAGAAATAAAAGGATAGAAAACAAAAGAAAGTATAAGAAATGGGGAAAAAAGTAGAAAATGTTTAAGAATAGAAGAGAGGATTTGGTGTGGCCTCTCACACATGCTTATATGCAAAGGTAGATACAGAAGGATTAGGAACTGAAAAACAGCCTGGACTACAATAGCAAGATCTTGCCTCAAAAATGAAAGAGAAAGAAAGAAAGAGAGAGAGAGAGAAAGAAAGAAAGAAAGAAAGAAAGAAAGAAAGAAAGAAAGAAAGAAAGAAAGAAAGAAAGAAAGAAAGGAGGGAAGGAGGGAGGGAAGGAGGGAGGGAGGGAGGGAAGAAGGAAGGGAGGAAGGGAGGGAGGAAAGAGAAAGAATGAGAGAGAAAGAGGAAGGAAGGGATAAAATGAGTAGTTTGAGAGATGAAATCAGAGAGTTGGAAGTTGACTCTATTCTTGTATAAAGGATTTCCTTAGAGATTGTCATCTGGAGATGCTACCATCAGCCTTCTACCTAAATGTGATATGGTTTTAATTTAAAAAAAATCTTTCATTGAGTATTGATTCAATTACATAATGAAAGTCAAAATAATTACAATTAAACAAACTGCAAAAAATTCCCTTCAAAATTGGTATTAGCTAATGTCCTCAGTTGAAGTAGAGTTTATAAAAATAATTTCTAGGTTTAAATAATATAATATTTATGTCTTTTTACTTGATATATTAGGTAGTTATTTTAAATAGGTATACATATAGCAGCACTGTATTAAACTATATTTTGTTGTATTAATGTACCATCATTTCTTCAACCAGTTTTCATGTTAATCAAATTTGAATTTTAGTTTTTTTTTCCAATAGTCCCAAGTGTATGCCCAGGCTAGCTTCAAATTTATGCCTCCTGACAGTAACATACCACTGTGTCAGCTTTTTTTTTTTGGGGGGGGGGTCCAGTCGTGGGGCCTGAACTCTGGGCCTGAGTGCTGTCCCTCAGCTCTTCAGCTCAAGACTAGTGCTCTACCACTTGAGCCACAGCACCACTTCCGGCTTTTTTCTTTTTTCTTATGTGATGCTGAGGAATCGAACCCAGGGCCTCATGTATGCAAGGCAAGCGATCTACCACTGAGCCACCTTCCCAGCCCACTGTGTCAGCTTTTTATTGGTTGAAATGGAGTCTCTTTAACTCTTTCCTTCCGCACTCCCTGTTGGCCTGGAACCATGATCCTTGCTATATCCTTTTCCAGAGTAGTGAGGATATAGGCATGAACCACCATACCCCACACTAAATCTTTATTATTTTAGTTAGGCTCAGCTTTCCAGTAGAATGTAATTATAAATAACCTTGGATATTTTTTCCTTTCTTTTCTATCATTTTTGAAGCACATATGAGAAGTAAATTTATAAAATTTATCTTTTATATTTTGGCTTCTACTTTAGGAACCATAAAATGCATGTGTTTCCAAAAACCTTTGTTACATTCTAATTATAATGAACTTGGAACTCTTTTATTGTTTACAGTCAGACCTTAAACTGTAAACAATGCTAAAGTTTTTCTATCTGTCAAATGTTTATCAAGTGCCCAATAAATTTCCAAAAGCTTGCTGGGTCTTATCAAGACATTATTGACTACAGGCACTACTATAGTAGCATAGTTAAGAGCATTACTTTGAAGCCATATTGCTACCTATGATAAGATCTTGAGACAGGGCACCCATAAAATTAGTTTCTTGCCAAATTTACTATGAATTCTCTATAAACGACCTCCAACAACTATTTTCTAGTCTTATAATATCTTCTTACTTTTATGTCTACCTTGTATGCCCCCTTCATCTCATCTATTCAACTAAGTGGAAATATTCTCTGCTTTGAAACCATACTGTGCTTTACTTTCACCAATTTTTTCAGGGTGTTAAATAACACATTTGACCCACATTTATACATCAAGCTTCCTCTCATCTATGCTCTTATAAAAACAAGTGAAAACAAAAAAATTAGGAAATTTCCACATAAATTAAAACATTTTTATAATTTAGCCTTATCAAACTAAAAATGTTTTTATATAATGCATCCAGTAGGGAATCTATAGATCCATTTACTGATAAATGGCATTAAAACTTTAAGAAGATTTTACCCAGAATGGCAGAAAACAGAATAGGATTGAAGACCAAAAGCACAGAGGGCTGGGCATGGTGCCGCATTATATAATCCCAGCATTTGGGAGGGTGAGGCAGGAGAATGAAGAGTTAGAGGCCAGCCTAATCTACACAGTGAGTTCCAGGCCAGCCTTCCTGGTCTACATAGGACAGCTGGTCTACATTGGGATACACTGGGATAGCTATAGTGGCATAAGAAAGCAAGGAAGAAAAGAAGGAAGGGAGGAAGAAAGGAAGGAAAGAAAGAACAAAGGAAGGAAGGAAGGAAGGAGAGAAGGAAGGAAGAAAAGAGGGAAAGAAAGAAAAATAACAAATACTGGTGAATATGTGGAGAAATGAGAAAATTCAGAGTAGGCAAATCCACAGAAACAAGTATGAATACGGTATTACTGCTAATGGTTATGGGGTTTGGGAATAACAAAAATATTCTAAACTTAAATTGTGACAATAGTTACACAACTACATAAATATACTAAAAATAACTGAATTGTATATAAAATATAAACTGGATGTATGAACTATATAATATATTAATTCTATTTCAATAAGCTAATAAATAAAAATGATGCAGAATCAAAACAAATAACTTCCTAATTATTTTATACTACTACCTATGCTTGAGAGGTTATTTACTAAGAGATGACACTCAAACCCCCCCCCCCGGAATATAGGGTCAAATTCTGTACAATATTAAAGCAACAAAGACTGTTTTTCTCAACCAATATCTTATTTATATCTTTATATCAGACAGCCAGATGGCAGTGAACAATAATACTCTGCTCTAATCCTTTAGGCAGACTAGTTTGCTTGAGGTTGAGGTACAAACATAATGCTTTCCACTGCTTTAAGAAATATGATAACATGTATCAAAATAAATGTGTATAATTTGTATAAATCTTTAAAGAGCAGGAAAAAACTAAAAAGGGCTTCATGATAGATATTGTAATGTGGTATGCAAAAGATTTAGTCATTCATCCATTCCATCAATAAAAATGTGTTGACTAAAGAAAAGTGCAAAAATGAATCAGATCCTGTTCCTGCATGCACTTGTTTCAGTCAAGAAAATGAAAACCAATTTAAGGCTTTCCTGAAAGGAATGTTTTCTATTTCTCTTCTACCTTCTAACTCAAGCATATGGCTTGAGCATAGGCAGAATCTTATCTGTATTTAGAACCTTTTCAGTAACTGACTATGGAAAATTCACTTCTCATTCATCCAAGCCCTAACATGAAAAAGAGAATATGAAAGAATGAAAATGGCATAAAGTGCCAACAAATCATGTATTGAATCATTACTTCAAGAATAATCAGGTAAGATTCTAATATACAGTATGAGTTTGAGATTGTGTCTTGATGGAAAGCTATAGAAATGTAGCTTTCCCCACGTAACATCTTGGCATGTCTTCAGCCACGCAACTCCTGAGCTCTTTTCCAAGTTGGCAGGCCCTGAAGTTTATTTATTGAGAGCTTATTTTCCACCCCATGTGTCTTCAGAAACATAGGAATATTTGCACATTGCCCTCACTTGGTCCAAGAGATATCACTATGACATCACCAAGGTTGTGGGCCAGTATGAAATCCTATGGGAGACAAGACGAACAAAGTCCCTGTGAAGTAGATTAAGACAGAAAGCCAAAGCTGGAGAGTTGGCATAGCCCTGAAAAAGGACTGAGTATATTGTTCATGTTTCTTTAGGAAGTAAGGGCTCCTGGTGGTCTTAATAGTAGAACAGGAATCAAAAACTAGAGCTTGCAGGCAGCTGTTTGTTTTCTAAATAAAAATTTACTGGAACACAGGCAAGCCCATTCATGTATACATTGTGGCTGTTTTCACTCTAAAATAACATTGAAAATTTGGGCTAGAGACTGTTACAGATGCCAAAATACTTCCTTCAAAAGAAAGATAAATAGAAAGTCTTAAATTGACTTCCAATTTTTTTTAAAATCCCTTTTTATAAAAAAGCACTAAAATATACATATGGTGGGGGAAACAATGACTTATCTTCTAAAATAATCAATACCATTTTAATGAGCTTTTCCCCCTGAATTTCACATTATGGAGTGCCACAGTTGTTCTCTTAATGTCTGACCAAACAGGCATGTGTTGGGATGTTAAAAATATATCATTACACCTGGATTACTCAGAACACTTTAGACAGCAAATGTGTGAGTTTTTTCCTTTACCAACACATTCTCCAGCTCTCCAGAAATAGAGTGGGTATCCTACAATTCAATTCAATTGCCACACTACCTACCTGGACTTAATGTCTGACCTCCTGGTTAAAAAGCTCAATCCCACGAGATTGCCCTCACTTCAGATATCAGTCATAACGAGCAGGTTTGTAGATGTTCTTTCTGGCATACTGGCTGTTAATCAGAGGACATAGGAACCTGAATTACATTTAATAATTTGCTAGAATGCCTGGAACTCAGGCATGTAAGCTTTTGCTTACATTCATTGGTTTATTACTATAGAACCTCCAAATAAACAGAAGAACAAATATAGAGAGGGGTCTGTGTGTGCCCTGAGTGCAGGTGCTTCTGTTTCTATGGAGATGGGTTTTGCCAGCCTCCTGGTGCAGAAACACCAGACATGTTATTTATGGGAATTCCATTGTGTAGGCATGACTAAGTCATTTGTCATTGGTGATCTAACTCCATTTCCAGACCTTTCCCCTTACCCAGATGTGCAGGGGTGGGCTGGAAGTTCTAATACTCTAGTCGTATGGTTGGTTGTCCTGGCAGCTCCATCCTGAAGCCATCTAGAGGTTTACCAAGAGCCACCATATTGCTACTCAGGAAATTCCAAGAGCTTAAAAAACTTTGTGCCAGAAATCGAGACAAAGGCAAAATGTGTATTTCTCTATGTGTTAAAGGTACTCAGATACAAAGTCCCACAAATCCTTTCAAGGACATACCTCCTCAGTGACCCTAGGCGGTTCCATTACGCCTTTAACACACAGGCCTCTGGGGGGCAGTCAAGATCCAAACTGTGGCACCTCCATAATGCTGTCTCTAAACGCCCCCACTGTGGGGGCTTAGGGCTTCAAGATATGTGGGACACAAACATCCTGCTCATGGAATATAGTATGATATTCGGCTTTCTCCTGGTCAAGGACTCTCTTCTTTTTATTGGAACGGTTATCCTGACCTCAGACAAGGACTACCAGTTTCCTTAAGTATTCTGATCCAAGTGTGGTGCTGGCAGCCATAATTAGTGAAATGAGCCCTTTAGTGACAACTTTGCGAAGTCTGAGAAATAGCATCATGGCTAGTTGTAGGCTTGAGAAAGAAGGTTCCTGTCGAGTTCTCCGAATGCTCTAGTAAGAGCTAATTTAGGCTTGACTTGCCGTTCCACCATGGACAGCAAGTGCCACGGGATTAAAGGTTCCCAATGCCCGCTGCACAATGCCATCAAGCAAGAAGACTTTTTAAACAAACCCATATCTAGTACACACCCAAATTCTGGTTGAGTTTTTCCATTCCCTCCCCCGCCCCCCTACCAAAATACTAGGGATCAAATCTAGGGACTTGCATAAGCCAAGCAAGTACTGTACCACTGAGAAACATACTCAGATGATGGAGTTGTTCTGTGTAATGACTGAAACCTCCAGATTGATATTTCTATTTGTGGGCCTGTACAAAACTGGCCACTGCCCATTGTGTGTTTTCCTACTTGATTTATAGAGTTGTTATTTTTAATGACTTACCAAGTGCTCTTGAGCAGTGGTTTAATTTGAAGCTGAATTTGTGGAATCCAGGCAACAATTAAATTTAAAAGCTTTTTGAGTCATTCAGGGAAAATAAAAACATACGTATATATATTATAGACATAGACATAGATGAAGACAATACTGTATACTAATAATATTCATTAAAACATTTTCCACAACACCCAAAAAGTAGAAATAATTGCAGTTATCGGTTAATGTATAAAAGGACTGGCTAAATGTGATATATAAAAACGATGATGGCAACAATGCTTGAAAAGAAATGTACTCATTACCTTGCTCATGTAATTGTAACATCTCTGTATGGAATTTCACAATAAAAAACTTATTAATATAAAAAATTTTAAAATAATGATGGAATATTATTTAGTCTTAAATTGGAATATTATTTAGTCTTAAATAGGAAGTTCTTCCACCTGTGACAATGTAGTTAAATTTTTGGAAACATTATTCTAATCCAGCCCCAAGGACAAATATTGTATGGTCCACTTACAGACGGTAAAGACAAATTCATCGTGACAGATCACCTTGTGATCCTAGCACTCAGTAGGCTCAGGTCATAGAATCTTAAGTTTGAGCCTAGGTTATATAGAGAGATCCTATCTCAAAAACAGAAATGAAAACTAGATGACTAGAGCTGTTGGGTAATGGGATGTATAATGGGGAAGAACTGGTAGGAGATAGGGAACTCATTAAGATGAGTACAGTTTCCAATAGGAGTTATGTGAAAGTTCTTGAAATGAATAGCACAATATTGCTATTGTATTTGATTGACTAAAATGGTAACCTTCATGTTATGTGTATTTTACTACAGCAAAACAAAGAAGAAAAAATCCACACTCAGCTGGTATGATACTTCTGAATGAAGATTTAAGCTGTTCTGTGATTGAGAGGTTCCCGAACCACTGATAGTTAAAACAAATAAACAAAAAAAAAAAAGTTAGCTGACAACAACAAAAGAAAAAGTTCATTTTACATAGTTTTTTTGTTTTGTTTTGTTTTTGGATATAGCAAACTCATTACAAAGTGGTGTGAATACAGGACATTTTTTGGCTTTTAAATATTGCCTTTTCCCTTTTAGAGAAAAAACTGTGCATTCTACTGTTTTTCTGCTTGGGATTAATTTTTTCTCAATATTTTGAACTCAAAATAGATGTTTGAAAAGTGATGATGGTCTCATCTACTTAATCTGGTTTTCTTTTTTTTATTGTAAGGGTGATGTACAGCGGGGTTACAGTTGATTTAGTAAGGTAATGAGTACATTTCTTATGGAACATTGCTATGCCATCCTTCGTTTGCCCCACTTTCTTTTAATACAGTAAAGACATGTGGCCCTTAGCTTGAAGATGACCAGCCAGTGAGCCCTGAGTACAAATTTGGAGCAGGTGCTGGAAAAATGGAGATTTCCATGCTTTGGGATTGTCCGAAATTTATAGACTGCCATAAAGAGCAGAAGAAAATGAATTTGCTCAGGCCAACAAATTAGGTCTTTTGTGGCAGTAGGAAGAGTCTATTTAAGATAATTCTAGGGGCTGGGAAGGTGGCTCAGTGGTAGAGCGCTTGCCTTGCATGCTCAAGGCCCTGGGTTCGATTCCTCAGCACCACATAAGCAAATAGAAAAAAGCCGGAAGTGGCGCTGTGGCTCAAGTGGTAGAGCGCTAGCCTTGAGCTGAAGAGCTGAGGGACAGCACCCAGGCCCAGAGTTCAGGTCCCACAACTGGATCCAAAAAAAAAAAAAAGATAATTCTAGATAATTCAAGCCCTTCCTGTAGATTAACTGTCACTAACTTCCAGTTACCTGCCTGTCAATTTATGCAAAATTTATACTCTTCAAAATTTGGATGAAATCTCTCTTTATTTGCAATTAACCTAATTAATCACTTTCTTGTACCTCCATTTCTCTCTGTACTTCCTAGTTGCTCTTTTGTATAGTAACATATTCTGAGAAAATGTATGAATGGGATTTAAAAAAAAGAGTAACTCATAATTTCAAAGTTTTCTCTACAAACAGCCTTTCAGTCCCAGCCCAAATGTTTTAAGATTATAGAGTGTATGTAAACAGTTCTTATGGATAAGGAAACTGGAAAGGTCTTTTTTCAAATCATTTACTAACTTCTCCCTATAAATAAGATTTTATGCCGTAAAAAAATTTTAGAGTTGAGGTTGGGCTTGGTGGTCCATGCCTATAATCTCAGCTACTTGGCAGACACAGTTTTGATCTCTATTGTTCTAGAAGGTACTGATGTCTCAGTTTGTCAGACTCTAGTAATGTTGGAATTAAAAATTGAGGAAAATAGAAGTTCAGATAAGTTTGGAAATTTGCTTAAAAGTTGCCTACTGTGTAGCAGAAGGAACTGAGGCTTCAACCTATACCTAGCTGGACAGAAACAAAGTTAAATCATCATTCCTTGATAACATGCTTTTTAAATAAATGTAAAATCAATACTTTAGCTTTGTTAGCTACCTTAAAAAAAGCAGGAGTCATTGTAACCACACAAACAAGATGTAGGTACATGGAAAGATAGGAAGATAAATATATATGGGTATAATAAAATGTTTTCTTAACTGGGTACTGGTGGCTCATGTCTGTAATCATAGTTACTCAGTAAGCTGAGAACTGAGGATCACGGTTTGAAGCCAGCCAGGCAGGAAAGTCTGCGACACTCTTATCTCCAATTAAATCACAGAAAAAGCTAGAAATAGTGCTGTAACTCAAGAGGTGCTGTGGCTACAATTGAGCAAAAGGAGCTCAGAGACAACACCGAGGCCCAGAGTTCAAGCCACAGGACTGGGAAAAAAAATGTTTTCTTTTATCTATCACCACTAATGAAACTAATGTCCAGTAGATAAAGTATGAATGACAGGTGCAGGAATAATTTCTTAAATACAAAGTTGGCTGGGAGGTGACTATGACTAGGAAATATCTCCTTTGACCTATTTTCTCTAGTTTTTTTTTGTTGGTCTTTAAGGAGCTGTGCCCAATCTGAGTAGTAAACATTGTATTCTAAGGGTTTAAAGCATGAGTCACCTGCCTTTATTCACCCCCTATCTTGTTCTCTGATAAATTTTCAACCTCTTTTCAATGTGCCCTCCATTTCCAGCTGAGCTTGAGCCAATCCATTTGGCCTTGAGTGTTTGCACATCCTGGTCTTGGGCTTGCTCTGATTCTCAGCTATTGTTTGCTTCTTTTCTCTGCCACCGTACACTGCAGGGAATCAGTGAACCTTTTCCAGCCAACACTGCTCTTGATCTATTTCTATGCCTGAAACAGGTCCTCCTTTCTCAGTTGTTGTGTTTAACAGCACCCACTCACCTTTGTCCTGGCTTCCTACACCCACTTCTAACACAGTGACTTCAGACTTCATAGGCACTTTCCCACTAACACCAGACAAAACTGTTAGTAATTCAGGCACATCTATAAATCCCAGTGATGGACTTTTTGAGTGACAAGAACATTATGTTTTATAATCAGGCACATGTGAGTAAGGTGAGGATACAAATAAAAGTTTATAAATCTAATGTATTTGCCATGGAAGACTACCTTTGTACAATTAATATACACTTTAAAATGGGGGGAAATGAATGACAAGGGAGAGTATGATGGGACATGGGACAGTGGAGAGATTGAATGAAGGTGAATGTAGCCAAGGTAATTTAGATGCACATATGAAAATAGAATGATGAAATCTGTTGAATCTGTTTTAAGAAGGGAAGGGGGAGGAGGGAGATCATCGGAGGGGGTGAGAGTTTTGGATGGGATGCATTATATATATTTATGAAAATGTCACAATGTACTCTGGCCTTGTACAACAAATATAGTTTAATAATACTTTTTAAAAACCCAGTCTATTATTATAGAACTTGGAGCAGGACCCAATAGATAAGAATTTTTTCCTTTATCTTTGACCTATTGCCAAACAAAATATATTCGCACAGACTTTCACTATATTCTCATCCTTGAAATAAACACATAATCCTCTTGAGGATTGCTAGTGTTTGAAATGACTATAAACAATGGGAAATACCACATGTATAGGAAGGTATCACAGAAGTTTATATGACATTCCCTTTAACCCTAAAGTGAGAAGCCTGAGGCCTGTGACAAGAAGGCAAAATGGAGGAAGGAGGGAGGGAGGGAAGGAAAGGAAAGGAAAGGAAGAAGGGAAGGAAGGAAGATTATTGAGCATATACTCAGTGCTAGATACTTCCTAGTCATTACAGAAAATTGAAATTCTGAAATTGAATTGTTGAGTCTGGCACTTTTGGTGAAGCATACCTGTAATCCCAGCTACTTGGGAGACTGAGGCAGAAGGACAGAGAGCTTAAGTCCAGTTTGGGAAACTTAGAAAGATCATGTCTCAAAATCAATTTTAAAAAGGTGAGGGGGCCTCAGTACTTGCTTAGCATGTGAGAAGCCCCAGGTTCAACTCCAAAATCTGAAAACAACAACAAAAACTCATAAATTGCTCCAAAAGCCGAAAGCTTTTTAATGCAAACATGATGCCACAAATGGGAAGTTCTGCATCTGATCTGCTGTAGGTGAGTTTCAGGAGCAATAAAAACAGTGTACATAGTTTTTAGGAGATGGGCATACAAAACATAAATAAATTTCCTCTTAGACCTAGACTTCATCCCCCAAGGAATTTCATTATCCACACACAAATATTCCAAAGCTGAAAAGACAAGGGATTCTCAGCCTGTACCTTACCTCTAAAATTTGTATTGTAAGGGTAGCTCTGATACACACACACACACACACACACACACACACACATCATGGTTCCAAATTGAATCTTGCTCATCTAATTAGTTCCTGCAATTATGAAGTGGTGGATCTGAAATTTATTTTTTTTTGTTTTTAAAATTTTTAAATTTACTATACGAAATAATTATGGCCCTTCCATACATATACTTCCATCAATGTCCTTTGATCAAATTCTTCCCTCCTCTTTTTTTTTTTTTTATAGTGAAAGCAGGGGTTATACTGTGGGGGAGGGACATACAAAGCAACAAAGAGATAATCTTATAAATGCGTTAGAAACACATGTATGAAAGAAAAAACATTAAAATACATATCTAAGGGTTCATTTTCCTGACATCACATTATCTGACCTTTTCCGCTTGACTCGTACATATACTAGATATTGCAAATAAGGGAAACCATGGGACCTATGTTTCTTTGGGCCTGGCTTACTTCACTTAATATAATTTTTTCCAAGTTTTTCCATTTCCTAACAAATGGGGCAATGTCATTCTTTCTGATGGAGGCATAGAATTCCATTGTGTATATATACCACATTTTCTTGATGTGGATCTGAAATTTAAAGCTGACTTCTAAGACCATAATATCCTTTATGGCACTGGAGATCAAATCCAGGGCTTTGTACATGCAAAGCAAGTTGTACTGGAACAGTACTATTCTCCATCTCTACCTCCTGAGCAGCAAAGATTACAGGCATGGACCACAATGGCCAACACCCATGGTTTTGTTATTTTTAGTTTAATTTCTTTTAAAATATATATTTTCATTGTAAAGATACTGTACAAAGTTGTTACAGATACATGTGTAAGGTAATGAGTACATTTCCTATTGAGCATTATTACCCTTTCCTTTGTTTTTCCTCTACCATCCCTTCCTTCCCCACCTCCACAACATCTCCCTCCCCGCCTCAAAGCTGTAAAGTGTGTTTTCATCATAGTGTCCTGTACATCTCATTGTTACAAGGATACAACTTGTATCCTTGTTTCAGGATTTTGTTATTTCCCTTCCCCTCCCCAAATTAGAAAAATGTATATACAAGATGCAGGGCACCGGAATCAAATACAGTGAAAACCAGGGGTTATACCATGGGGGAAAAACATACAAAAGAAATTAAAAAAAAGCACACAGTACACAGTAAGTACATTAAAAACAACAGCAACAAAGACAAAACCTCTTGTGTCCCTGTCTTGGGGTTCATTTTGCTTAGCATCAGCTTATCTGGTCATATGCACATAGCTTTTGACTCTTCTGCTTGTCCTAAGCATATACTAGTTAATGCAGATAAGGGAAACCATGGTGTAAGGTCGGCTCCTGGATGGCTAGCAGACTCCACCCTCCTTACAGCAAAGTCTCCACCCAGTACCTGCATTACCTAGGCAACTGGGACACCTGGAAGAGGTCAAATCTGCATCCGCTGAAGTCACTTCTGAATTTGATGTGGCCACACCTTTCTCCACCCATACCCTAGATAAGGCCTAGCCCAGGCCCAGAGGCCCTCTCTTGCTGCTCTTTTCTAGCTCTCTCTCTGCTCTCTGCTCTTTTCTAGCTCTTTTCTCTGTCTTTCCTCTCTCTCTTTCCTCTCTCTTTCCCAGCTCTTTCTCTTTCCCAGGCCTTTCCCAGCCACGTGGAGTGCCAACCTTGCCTGGTCCCAGCAGGTTTACTGAATAAACCTACCCTTACCTGAATACCACATGCGTGCTGCTGCTGTTCTTACTCGGCTACCTCTTTTTAAAAACCTAACACATGGGACCTATGTCTTTTTGGGCCTGGCTTACTTCGTTTAATGTAACTTTTTTTCTAAGTCTTTCCATTTCCTAACAAATGGGGTGGTGCAATTCTCGCTGATGGAGGCATAGAATTCATATATATATATATATATATATATACACACACACACACACACACATATATATATATATACATACATATATATATCACATTTTCTTGATCCATTCATCTACTGAGGGCCATATGGGTTGGTTCCATATCTTAGCTATGGTGAATAATGCTGTGATAAACATAGTTGTGTTACACCCTTGGTTTTTTGAGATAGGGTTTTGTTATGTTACTCAGCTGGCCTTACACTGACAGTCCACCTGCCTCAGCTTTCCAGGGCTGGGATAATAAGCAGGTACCACTACTACTGACTCATAAGTCCATAATATCTTAATATATTTAGTATAAATAAAAATATAGAGTAGTACTTTACATTATTATTACAATTAGCATCTCAAGCTGCAAGTTCAAGGTAAGCCTGGGCTAGATGGCAAGACTTTGTCTCAAAATAATTTTTAAAGCATGCAAATTAGAAAGAACAACAACAAAGTAACCCAATAACAACAACAATATAAAACACCCCAGCACTTATTTGCACAATAGCTCATAATCTTAATTATCCATCTTACTCTCTCAAGAAAGACTAAGTCATTGTTCTCATCAAGAGTAATTTTATATGCTAATTACAGTATGCCTAATTAGTGTAAGGAATTTGATTAAAATAATCATGGAAATTTTGTTTTTCACAGAATTACTTTGTAAGGAATTTATCATAAAAATACCTTTCAGAACATAACTGTGGCATCACTTCCTTAGTTCTTTAATAGTTTCCAGATGTTTAGATAATTGTGTTTAGAAACTTCTAAAGTTATTGGAGTTTTTCGCTGATTAAAGAAGACTTACAGCAAAGTAAGTCTTCTCTTCCCTGTTAGACCTTATGATGCTGACAACCTTTTGAAGTCAGAACTTCAAAGTATTTTGCATGGTTATAGTCTCAGAATAAACACAGGATTAGAGACTTTTCTGTAAGATTATAAAGGAAATGAAAAAGAAATAATGACAAAATGATTTCCCATGTTCCTATCTCTTCTTCTCAGTGTTTACCAACTGGCTGGTAAACTTGATAACTGAAAAGTTTTATTGACATCAAAGGATATTTTCTTGAGCATGAAAGGTCAAGTGCAGTATCTTAACTGTCAACTCTCAGGTCTCTGGGAACAGAGTTTAACAGTTGACTTGGCATCTGCACAGTGGGACATAAACAGTCTAGGAATGTTTGTTAAAGGCACAGATAGTTAAGCGTTCTTTTGAATCAGTGAAAAGAGTAAAGGTGAGGAGAAATGTGGTATCAACTTTAAAGAGATGGAGAGAACTGGGTGTGTAGCTCCATGATAAAGAACTTACCACTGAGGAACTAGATTTGATTCCCAGAACCTCAAAAACAACTATGAATGGAGGATGGAAAAATATGAATGAGACACTGGGACAAAATGATTGCAGTCCAAATACTGAGAACCTAAAGATCAGAGAATGAAAGCTGACTTTGAAAGACAAAACAGAGAAGCTTGTTCCTCAAGTCAACAGAAGACTTCTTAAAGTTTTGTTTTGTCTAAAAAATGGACAATGTCAAGGTTGCACAATGTGCCAAACAACAACAAAAATTGAAATCTTAGGCAAAAGTACAGCTTAGCGACAGAGCACTTGCCTAGCGTGCACAATGAATGCCCGGGTTCTCACACAAAAAAGGGTGGAAGGATAAACAGCTTGAACTTTCCATAAGTAATAACATGAGAAGTGTCATGCATAGGTAGCTACTGCTGTGTGTGTGTATATATATATGCGCGCGCTGAGCTTACACTATTGCTACACTTTTGCAAGGCTTTATTATACAACTTGTATCCTTGTTATTATCAGAACCATCCTTTCTATCTGAATTTGTGAGAGAGAGTATGAGTACAAACATACTATTTTTGTGTGTGTGTGTGTGTGTGTGAGTTGTGGTTCTTGAACTCTGGGCCTGGGCGCTGTCCCTAAGCTCTTCTACCACTTGAGCCACAGTGTCACTTCCAGTTTTCAGGTTTTTAACTGGAGATAGAGTCTCACAGACGTTCCTGAATGTTCCTCTCTGTACTGGCTTTGAACGGCCATCCTCAGATCTCAGCCTCCTGAGTAGCTAGGATTCAGGCATGAGCCACTGGCATTTCACTGTGTTGTCTAGGCTCACCCCAAACTCTTGGTTTCAAGCGGTCATCCTGCCTTAGCCTCCTCCTAGCTTGGGTCAGAGGGGTAACACTGACACACTTCTTGTACGTGAGTTTTTACATGCACACACTTCTTTTATATAGGTTATAATAAGAACTGTTGAGAATGAAAACTTCAGTCATATCGCACACTGGGTTTTAAAGTTTATAGAAAAAATTTAAAAGTGCAGAAGATTATTGCAGTAGAAACTTCTACCTGCTTGGGATTAATCTCATTGTATTCTGAACACTTGGTTAAATACTTATTTAGAAGTGGTTTCCAGTTGCTTTTATTTCATTGTTTTTCTGGGTCTTATTTTTCATGCTTTTCTCTGGGAATTGTCTTCATTAGAATCCTTTTGTGAGCCAAATAAAGAGATCTCGTCACCAAACTGAAAAAGTAGTATTTACTTTTCTCAGCTTATTATTATTTTTTGCTTGATCTAGGTATGTTTTCCACAGACCAAAGCGTGTTTCTTTTTCCTTTCTGTTTTGGTGTTTCTGAATATTTTGTCCCTTTAAAATGTATGTGTGATGATGAAGGATATTTTGTTCTACACATGCAAAGTAGACAAGGTCTCCTTGTCTTACACTGTTCCTATGTCTCTTGCTCTCTTGCTCTGCCATTGATCAAAATGCAGCTATTCAATTGTTTTGGTTCTGAGTAGGGGAGAGGGTAAACACCTCTCTTTAGCCACCTTGGAATTTCCTTTCAAATCTATTCCCCATGCTTTATTTTGTGTGTCTAATCACTTCTGTAATTGTAATCTTTAGTCTGATATGGTAGCACATGCCCATAATCACAGCACTTTAAGGTCAACCTTCGTTAGAAAGTGAGACCTTGCCTAAAAATAAATAAATAAAAAAAAACGAGCCATCTTTGAAGTTTTGAATTGCTGAGTTTGCTGGTTCTAGCTTATTATAGCTTGTTTAAGCATTTGTCTGGTGATTTTTGATAATGGATCCATGGTTTTTGGAATTTTAACTGTAATAAATCTTTGTAAATTTGGGTCAAAGTAAATGACAGAAACTGTCGAATCGACAGTTGCTTCTGCCAGGTGCCAGATTTTAGTTTTGAGGTTTCTCAGGCTGCAAAACAACATGTATTCCTATGAAATTAGAGTGACAGACATGGTAGGAATTCTCAAGGACTTTTTTTTTCTTTCCTCATTTCCCCTCAGAATTAATACAAAGAAGTAAGGTGAAGTCTTGCCAGAGAGACTTTGTTTGCTTTTTTTTTCCCAATTGACTCATAATGGTATTGCTTTTCAGACTCTGCTACCTTCTGATAAGGTACTTTATGAACAACAAAGCTATAAAGACATCTAAAATATGCAGATTACCCTGGGTAGAAGACAGCTCACTGCTTTTGTTGATTTGCACATACAGTACAAATGGCACCTCCTAAAAGTGATCCATTTCAAAAAGGTATTCCCTACTCTGAGTTGCTTCAAGCCTTGAGAATTGAATGCTGGCTTAATATTGCCAAACTTGTCACTTTGACTTGGTGTTCTGATGCAGTGTACAGTTTTAACAATGTATGAAAGAGCTCATGCTAGCTATAACATGTCTTATCTTTTGGGATTTGACTTTTCTCTAGATACTGGCCTCTTACAATTACTTTCCTTTCTGTAGCAGGTTCAATTACATATTTTTAAATATTTTATCTAAAGCAAGGCACCACTGGCTCACATCTATAATCCTAGCTACCTAGGATGCTGAGATTTGAGAATTGTGGTTTGAAGCTAGCCTGGGTGGGAAAGTCCATGCACTCGTATCTTCAATTAACCACTAAAAAATACAAACAACTGAAAGTGGGCCTGTCGCTCAAGTGTTAGTACTAGCCTTGAGCATATATATATATATATATATATATATATATATATATATATATATATATATATATATATATATATATATATATATATATATAGTATTATATTCTGGAAATTTTCCTCTAAATACCAGATCCTGAATACTAGATCTATCTTAACTATAAGAAACAGAAATTGCCTCAGTCATTTTCAGTTTGGCCCATCCTTTGAACACTGTATTTGAAACTACCATACAAAACAGACAAGTCCCTGCTTTCTTCTCAGTGATTATTCTTTCCAGGAAGCTTTTCCTTAGAGAGGGTGGGGTCATAGGCCCTAATAGCATAATATAACCTAAAATCTATTCTTGTGTTTTCCAATAAGTAGAACACACTTGTATGCCTTGCGAGGGGTGGGAGTGGGGCACATGAAATCAAACTGAATGATGATACTTTGCTAATTCCAACCTTCCAGCACACATCTGTCTTGAATAAACTGAGGACTGCCCTCTAGACTATGCATTTTCCACTAGAGGAATTTGTTTGCTTAAAACCTGCCACATTCCAATTCCAATCCTTCTATCACCACTATTTCCAGGGGCTATTTAACTATTTATCAATCAGATCTGGGCTATGCCAGTATCCAAATTTGGTCTATACCAGTATCCCAGCAAACCTCTCTAAGTCAGGGGATTATGTTTCCAATTTTTCTCCTGATACTTTCATTCAACAGTATCTTCTATGACTACAATTACAACTGTGTGTGTGTGTGTGTGTGTGTGTGTGTGTGAGTGTTTTACAATCCCTTGCTAAGGCCATTCATAAATTATCTATCAGCAGAGATCCTCACAATGGGTCCAAAGAATTTGGCCCATCTTATGATGTCATATCAGAGGTGGTCTATGGTATTATGGGAGCAGTTCAGTTTGTCCAGCAGAGCCCCTGTCTCCCCAATTCCTACATCTAATTAAGTACTAGAAGCACACTGTTCTATATAGTCCAACAGAGCCCTCCTCTTGGTTATTGAAAAAAGCTTAGTAACAGCAAATCAGCAGATGAGTTGACTGTAAGCTAGGGGTAAGGTAGAGTAAGGAGGTACAATGGGGACACCATATACCAGTCTTACTAAAGTTTTGTTTTTGTTCTTTATAATTTCCCATAGTAGAACATATGTCCATTCCCTGTAAAATGGGTATCCATGCTCTCTTTGCCTTAGGTCCCATATGTCTGTGAATGAGCCTGGAACCTTTTCTTTTGACCTCACTAAATTCTATTCCATTGTAGATAAGCCATATTTTAAGACTCTATAAACCTTCAGTACTTATGACTGAAATGAAATAAAACGTGATTTTTCTAAGCTTGTGTTGTGGTTATTTTCTGAATTTCATTTGTATGGAATGCGACTTATTGATGTTTATGTATTAAATATGAACAACTTGTTTCATCTTCATAGTTCATATATACTATAAGATGGCAGAGAATGAATTTCGGTTAGTGAAAACTATTTGAGGATAGATAATAGTAACTAGGAGTCCTGACTCCTTTATTAGATTTATTATCTACCACAGTGAGCTACAGGACAGGAATCAGTACCCATTTGTACTCATTTTGTACATGGCATGTAGTATAGAAAAGTACTTAGATAATGAAATAATACATCTATAAATATAGCTTCCCTGGACTTTTCATTTTTATTTACTTATTTTTATTTTTGCAGTGTTGGAGAGTAAACCTTACTATATGCTAGGCAATTACTTTACTGCTACCTTATAGTCTCAGCTCTAGTTAATTCTAATTCTGTTTTTAGTTCTGGGGATCAATTGACCATAAGATGTAAAGACTGCCAGTAACTATGAAGATGTGGCTTTTGTTGAAGAGAATCAGCCTGTCCATGCCTCTTCTAGCCATGGGCCTAGATGACAAAATTCCAATGACATTGAGAATACCACTGTTTGGTATGCTTAAGGTGCCTATTTCTGTTATTAGCCACAGTGGCTTTTCAAAAGATTACCATCATCTACTTAAATGGAAAAGGGGGTTTGTGATACTTTTGATGGAAAAACCTTTGGAGAACATGTACTGCAGATGGAGATGCGAACAATTCCTTAAGGGCAGGCTCTGCCACTAGACTAGAATATAAGCACAGTGTCTGTGGTGAATTGTTTACAAAGATGACATTCCTATCACCAAACACGCTTTTCACTTGTTTCAAGAGGTCAAGTCTATGATAATTCTTTTGTTTATTTTTTAATTGGGCTTGGTCCTTCTATTGGCTTTCACCAACAGAAGAAGACATACAAGTTGTATGATGTCTGGGCTTAAGCTTTGCAGGCCCTATAAAATTTGTTTGTACATTTTGGGAACCAGGTGCCAAATAAAGAAGTCTGGGTATTCCTATGAGAGAGAGAGAAAAAGACAGAGACACAAAGAGAGAAATATACATATAGAGAGATCTATGTATTTATGTATCTCTCTGTCTATCTATCTATCTATCTAGAGGAGAAAGACTCACCCACTACCACAAACACCATGAGGTTGAAGATGAGGTCCATATGGAAAAGAAATTAATGGATTAATGAAATGAATGAGCCTCAATGAAAAAGCAGCAGCACTGTAAGAGGATGTCAATGCAGTCATTTCAGGTGAGCCTCCCACCTGATTCCATAATGCAGAGATAAGTCCTACTAGAATTTCTACTCCAGAGAAACATGGACAGTAAAATAGTTGTTTAGAAATTTTGTAGCCAAACTAAAACTGCACCAAAGATTGGTCAAATGACAGAGTGTCTTCTACTAAGGTATTTTTGAGTTGTTGTTGCTGGTGATGTTGTTGTTGTGATGGTGGAATTGGGACTGCTTCCATTTAAGTAAATCCATGAAAATACCTTAAGCAGCCAAAATAAGAGAATGCACTGTCATTTATTCCTGGTTAAGGTTCTCAATCCAGAGCCACGCTAATGTACCCACCTGGTTTAGGCTGGCATTCAAAGGCACAAAGATAAAATAATAAATTCTTAACATAATAGCGTGGAACATTCTCAGGTGCCGCATCTATGAGGATGGATTTGTAAGTGAGGGCAGATCATGGGTACACCTTTAGTCTACAGTGCCACACTGGTTTTGCTTGCAAATGGTGCCTAGGATAGAAGCTGTGATGGTAAACTTGGGATGTGGTGACTCTCAGGCCTAGTATCTAGAATCCTGTTTTGTTTATCAAGTCAGTGTGTCCTTGACATTATAGTGTGTGTGGTGGGAAGACACAGCCTTTTTCTTACTCTTTTTTCCTGAGGATTAATGTTATGCCTGATAATCCTGCCAACAATTCAGTCTGCCTGCATCTCTGAATATCACCTATTCAGGACTTTGGCTTCCTTTCTGTCCAAGCACCTCTTCTCTATTACACCTCCCTGTACTCTGGGCCACCACCTGTTATTTGCTAACATCACCAATGATACCATGTTTCACTGATTTTCTTTGTGTCCTTATAGTTCCTGGAACTTGAGTTCCTGCTAGGTTCTTACTGAATCTTCTTACTCCACTGAAATGATAAGACTATGTAAGTAAGTTCACGTTCAGAACAGAATCTAATTCTTCTTTCGCAATAATCCTTTACATATTTGATAATAACTTGTGGTTTTTACCTTTTCCAGTGCTGATAATTGCTAATAACCTTTTAATTATCTTCTAGAGCTAAATCTTTCTGGGTCCTACATTACCAACTCTACCAGTTTATGGACATAAGTTAGCTTATCAATATTCTTTCAAAAGTTGCTTGTAGAAGTGATTCATGCACTTCCATAGAGAATATTTTAGGGATGGTATTTCCTATTATAATGCCATTATAGTTTATGTTTATTTTATTAGTTTGCTTTAGTGTTGTAAAGAGTTTTGTCTGGGAAAAATTGAGATTTTACAGGTCCTAAAATTTATATGACTAAGCTGGGAACTGTGGTGTCCAGAGTCCACATACTTGCGAGGTTCAGGAAGGAAGATTATTTGAGTCCAGTAGTTTGCAACCACTCTACCAGCCTTAGCAATACATGATACATTGTCTCACAATAACAACAACAACAACAAAAACCCACAAGGGCTGGGAAGGTGGCTCAGTGGTAGAGTGCTTGCCTCTCATGCATGAGGCCCTGGATTTGATAACTCAGCACCACATAAACAGAAAAAGCCAGAAGTGGTGCTGTGGCTCAAGTGGTAGAGTGCTAGCCTTGAGTTGAAGAGCTGAGGGACAGCGCCCAGGCCCAGAGTTCAAGCTCCATGACTGACAAAAACAAAACAAAACAAAACCAAAAAAACAAACAAAATGCCCCAACATCCAAATGACATGTAAAATTAAGTTATTTTCAAGGCATAGGAAGACAAGGGATCCTTAATGTTGTTCCATTAATTTCTCTGCAAATCTGTCTCAAGGTTCATTTTGTTATTGTTTATATCTTAAATGTCACTTAAAAAGTCATGTGTTAGGGGATGGTAGGGGGAAAACAATGGAGGGGCTAACAATGTTCAAGAGGAAGTGTACTCATTACCTCACTCATGTAACTGTAACCCTCTGTATAGTATCTTTACAATAAAAAATTAAAAAAAAAAAGTCATGTGTTATAATTTGGTCCCCAGCTGATGGCGCTATTGGGTCTGGCAACTCCTGTTGAGGTTAGGCCACCGAGGGGTGTGTCAGTGAAGGATATTGGGATGCCAGACTCAACTCCCTTTTCTTTTTTTTCAGCTTCCATGAGGTGATTAGATTTGTTCCCTGTCATAACATTCTGTGTCACTACTGGCCCTCGGCAGAAACATCTGAAATTTGGGGCAAAATTAAAATTTTCCTCCTTATAAGTTTGTCAGGCATTTTGTTACAGTAATGGAAAACTAGCCCAACTTCCCAGTTCTTCTCAACTATGTGTAGTTAGGATTACACTTGTGTTAGCATACCTTATTAAATTTAACTTCTGTACTTAACCTATGGGACTGTGATTAAGTAATTAGCATATAAAGCACATAATAAATGTTTGTTATTTTTAGCTTTATTGTTCACTAAAAGATCTTAGTACATACAAGTCCTTATGTCTAAAACGAACTTTACAACTTTGGTGGGGGGAGAGGAGGATTGGTGGGGGAGGGGGGGAGGGTAGGAAGGGATGGGAAGGGGAAACAAAGGAGGAGGCTACAATGCTTGATAAGAATTGTACTCATTATCTTGGCCATGTAATTGTAACCCCTCTGTACAGTATTTTCACAATAAAAAAATCTTAGTACATAATTTCCCTTACCTTTTAAAAAATCTAGCAGTATATTAATTGTACAAAGGACTGCTTTGTGACTAATTCTTTTCCTTTTGATGTATGGAGATAACCCCTGCTCTATCTTTAACATAGGGTTATTGTGAGGGCCAACTGACAATATGTGAGTGTATTTGGTAAATCTTCACATGAAAGGTATTGTTACTGAGGTTTCTTTTCTTTTGTGTGTGTGTGTGCTACTGGAGTTTGAACTCAGGGCCATGCATTTAGTGGGCTGGGATTCTAAGACTTGAGCAATGCATCCCGTGCTTTTTTGCAGGCTATTCTGGAAATAGAATCTAGTAAACTTTCTACCCAGGTTGGCCTTAAATCCAGACCCAGCAGATCCAGATGTCAGCCTTCTGAGTAACTAGGATTACAGGCTTGAGTCACCAGCAAGGGACTGAGACTGTTAATTTATACAAAAGGTTATACTCATGAAGGAAAAAGAGGGGCAGAATCACTGAAGATCTTAGTTGAGGTGGAGGAAAGCAAAGGACTTTGCACATAGGCAGATGCTGGAGCCAGTGAACACGGGTTGGATAGGAACATGTTCAGAAAAGCTGAAATAGCTGTATGCGGAAATCCTAGCTACTCAGGAGGCTGAGATCTGAGAATCATGGTTCAAAGCCGCGTGGGGGCAGGTAGGTCTGGCAGACTCTTATCTCCAATAAACTAGCAAAACGCCAGGGGAGCGATGGCTCAAATGGTAGAGTGCCAGCCTTGAGGAAAAAATGCTCAGAGATGGAGTTCAAGCTCCAGTACCGAAACAAAACAACAAAAAGAAAAAAGAAAAGTACCAGGTAAGGTGCCCGTGTGTGTGTGCGTGTGTGTGGGCATGTGCGTGTGTGTGGGCATGTGTGCGTGTGTCTCTGTGTGTGCGTGTGTGTATGTGGGCATGTGTGTGTGGGGCTTGTGTGCGTGTGTGTGGGCATGTGTGTGCGTGTATAAGCGTGTGTGGGCGTGTGTGTGGGGCATGTGGGCATGTGTGTGTGCGTGTGTGGGCATGTGTGTGAGGGCATGTGCGTGTCTGTGTGTGCATGTGTGTGTGGGCATGTGTGTGTGCATGCGCGTGTGTATGTGGGCATGTGTGCACGTCTCTCTGTGCGTGTGGGCATGTGTGTGCGGGAATGTGTGCATGTGTGTGTGTCTGTGTGTGTGCATGTGTTTGCGTGTCTCTGTGTGTATGCGTGTCTGTGTGTGCGCGTGTGTGGGCATGTGTGTGTGAGTGTCTCTGTGTATGCGTGTCTGTGCGTGTCTGTGTGTGTGCGTCTCTGTGTGTATGCGTGTCTCTGTGTGTGTGTGGGCATGTGTGTATGTGTGCGTCTCTGTGTGTGTGCGTGTCTCTGTGTGTGTGCGTGTGTGTGCGCTAGTGTGCGTGTACTTGCGTCCTTCCACAGTCCGGCCTCAATGCCTTCTCTCTCCGTGCGGGTAGGTCACGCTCCGCGGTCCGGGGCCCCTCTCCCCCAGGCCCTCCCCCAGCCCACCCAGGGCCCTTCTGCCAGCTCTTCCCGTGACAGTGAAAATCCCCTTTCACTCGGGCTCCAGGGGCCCCCGTGCTCTGCATCTGCTCCCACAGAATGAGCCCCAGTGGCAGCACTTTGAAGAAGGAACTTTCACAAGTTGGAGGGCGTCTGAGGTCAGGACTCTCAGGGGAGAACGCCTCGCACACACGCTGTAGCTGTCATTACCTCCAGCGGCTGCGAGGGCGAAGCGCGTTCCCGCCGCACCGTACCCCGGACAGACCCGTGCCAACCCCGCCAACCCCGCGGGCAGGCCTGGCTTCCCGGCCCCCCGCCCCCGACCTTCCCCCGAACCTCCTCCCGCCCGGGGTGGCGCGGGGGCGTGGCCTGG
>NW_012267313.1:4933336-4934016 GCF_000151885.1 Dipodomys ordii | reverse complement strand
GCGCTCTGACGGCCCCAGCCAGGGAATTTCAATTTGAAACCTAGCGGAGGGCGGAGGCAGGCGCGGCTCGCCGGCGGCGGGGACGGGACGCGGCCCGGGTCCTGGAGAGAGCGGGCGAGCGAGATCCTGAGGGGCGGCGTCGGGGTAAGGCGGAGTGCGGGGGCTACGGACTGGCGGGCGCGGGGTGCGGGTCGTGGCCGGTCCGGTCCAGTCTGGCGTGTGGAGCTGCAAGGGGGCGGCCCGGATCCCCCCCTTCCCCCGGTTGCACCCGGCTGACCCCCGGCAGGAAGCGGCGGCGGGACGGGCTCCGCCGAGGGGGAGGGGGAGGGAGGGGTTCTCCCCAGCTTCCCTCCCCTCCCTCCTCCGGCGCACCCGAGTCTCCCAGCTTGGGGTCGGGCCGGGGTCGTGTGTGTATGTGTGTGTGTGTGTGTGTGTGGTGTGTTGCGTGGCTCCGAGCCAAATCTGTGCTCGGTGGCGGCCGTCCGGCCCGCCCCTCCCCGCTTTCCCTGCAGAGAGCACGGGTGCGGGGTGAGGAGCGCGCCGGGGTCCGCTCCGCGGGGCGGGGGGCTCGGTTCACGCGTGTGGGCTCCGCGGAGCCGCCGGGGAGGGAAGGAGGCCGGGAGAGGAGGAGGAGCCCGGCCGGGTCCTGGGGGGCGCGGGCCTGGGTGGAGGATGGCTTG
>NW_012267313.1:4877742-4933146 GCF_000151885.1 Dipodomys ordii | reverse complement strand
CCGGGCCGCGTCGCCGCCGCGGGCTGCCGCTCTCCTCCGGCGGCGCGGGGCGGGGGCCTCGGGGCAGTTTTAGGTGAGCCGGAGGAGGAGGTCGGGGAGGAGGAGGATATAACGGGGCCCGTGGGTTGGGCATTGGCATCTCGGGGGGGGGGCGGCGAGCCTCCATCCTTCACCGGAGACGTGGGCCCTGGGCCGCTGGGCCGTCTGCGGTCGTCATTAGGCTTCTCCAGATGTCAACCTCGGGTGAGGCCAAGGGTTTATGGGTGGTGTTAGCTCTCACTCACGAGGTGGTGTTATTTGGGGGAGCCTTTCCTACAGACCCTGGATATGCCTGCCTTAGAAGTTCCTGTCACCGTAACAGCTGCCCCGGAGCCCAAGGTGGGTGAGAGTAAAAAGGAACCTAGAGGAAGTGTAGACTATTTTCTCTTTCCTGAATCGTGCCTTTTCCTCAGTTTCCTGAACTCACGTGGGTGCACTTCTGACGTGTGAAATGTCTGGGGTGTCTTGTTCCTCGTGATGCTGTTTTTTCCCCTTTTGGTCTTTTTTTTTTTTGTAAAGAAAGACTCAGTGTTCACTTTATTTTCTTCAGTCTTTTTTAAAATTCATTTATTTTCCTCCTGGTTTTGTTCTTTCAAGGGAATACGTTATTTCTGTATTTTCTATCCATTAATAGTTTTGCCAATTAGCATTTTAGTCAGTGTCCTGTCACTTTTCCTCTTGAGTTTGGTACCTGAAGGAAACCAAGTCTTGGCTGTGGAGGATGGAGTTTGGAATGTGCAATTCCTTGTACAGATTTTGCAGGGGAAGACTGGTGCTCAGTGATCCTGGATTTCCATTTGCGGGCTCTTGATGTGAGAAATCACTGTGTTGCTGTTGCTGCCACTTATGGGCTGCATTGCAGTGCTGCCTTGAATTGTGTGATAAAGGCCAACTGAGTTGTTAATCTAACACAACTTGTAAAAGAGCTGTGCTGCATCACCTGGCAGAGCTGGCATGGTCATTTCTGCAGGTCATTTTGAGAAACTACCATCAAACCTTAGATATCCGATATCTGGCGTATGGAGGTTAGTGGAGAGCTGTACAAGTGGTAATGGGATAGAACAATCAGGTGGATTTAGGGCTCATTTAATCCTGTCCTGTCCTTCTCACTTCTTGGGCAGAATTCCCACTGAAGTCAGTCGTGGTCTGTGTGCAGTCTGCTGAGAACAAGAGGCTGCTCATTAAGAGTAATAGTGGGGGACGGTTTCTTTCCTTTTAAAGCATCCCTTTTTCTGAAGACTTACGCATACCCATTCTTCAGTCTCATGTCTAATAGAAGTAGTTAGGTGGTATGTGCAGAAACCTTCCAGCCATAAATCGAGTCATTAAACCTCCAACTTTGAATCTAAATTGGATGACAATTATTTGAAAAGGTAAAAAAATCTGATTTTTCAAATTAAATTTTTTTTTTTTTTTTACAACAGGGTCTTGTCATATAGGGCAGCTCAAGCTGGCCTCAAATTCTTTCTTTTTTTTGTTGGTTGTGGGGCCTGAACTCTGGGCTTGGGTACTGCCCCCTCAGCTTTTCACTCAAGGCTAGCGCCCTACCACTTGAGCCACAGAGCCTCTTCCGGCTTTTTCTGTTTATGTGGTGCTGAGGAATCAAACCCAGGGCCTCATGCACGGGAGGCAAGCACTCTACCACTGACCTCAAATTCTTGGCCCTCTTCTCTCACCCTCCTGCCTGCTGGGATTACAGGCTAGTGTGTGTACCGCCCTGCCATCTTTAACATCTGAAATTTAAGTCCAAGTGAGAAGAAGGAAATGGGAGATTTAGGGGAGGAATCTGAAGGGAGGCACACCAAAAAAATTATTATAAGTAGACTCCAAGGAATCTCAGAAGCTCTGGTTCTATTTTGAGACTGTTAGTACACTTTGGTCATGTATATCACACTTGCCTTAGAAATTAGTGACTAGCAGGACCCATCATTAGATTTGCAAGAACTATAAGCTTTACAGCTTAGCGTAACTGTGGCTTACCCTGTCCAAATTACCAGTTCCAAAGAATTGAGTTTAGAAAACCTAACCAGTGACCAGAATGTAAAAATAGATATTTAAAAATCAGAACCATGTCTACGTGTACTACCCAACCACTTGCTTTCAACTAAAAATACTTGTAAAGATGACAAAGCAGTCCTCAACCAAAATATTTATTGGTAAAATTTCTCTGTAATTAGTAATATTGTATAGTTAGGTTTAACATCAGGTTCTTCTGTCAATCACTACTTTCATTACTGTGGCTTGTGACCTACAAATCTTGTATCTTTGCCATTTTATTTAGGAATGTGGGTTTTATATGTTATATAGCAGCTATCTAGCTGTTGGAGGTTGATTTTCCCCCCATTGTTTCTCTTTTTTACAGAAAACATATTTTTTTTCTTTTTTATGAACTGAGATAATCTGTTTAAAAGTTGTATGTGGACTTATTGAAAAATAAGAATTAATAGCTCTTTTTTTAAAAAAAAATAAAGCAATACAGGTTTATAAGGTTCAATACCACCAAGTCACACTTTTTCATTTCTGAAATCTGTATTGTATACTTGCAGAAAACAAAGGAAATGTGCCTACCTCCTCCACCCACCTTTATTTAGAAACAGTTTCAGTGGCCTTGTTTGCTTTTTTTTTTTTCAGGTTCAGAATTACAGTACCTAACTACTAGGTACCCTTAAACAGATTTAAAAGCCTCAAGTAAATGTTTATGCTGGCTTCAGTAGTTAGCAAATACTAGCCAAACCCTAATTTACTGCTCTTTTATAGAATCTTGGAATCTCAGGGCTGAACTGTTTTGCAGGCAGCAAATCTACCCTTAGCCTTGCCCCCTTTCCCTCAACAGAAACATTTTGCAGCCTCTTCAGAAGACCTGCCTTAAGTAGGAGATTGTGTGTGATTCCCCCACATACTCTAGGTCAGCACATCCTTTGGGAATACCATATTTTGGCATGTATCAGTTACTTGATAGTCATAACATTTCTGTCATTCCTTTGTGCACAGTACCCCAGACTAAAATCTATAGTGGACTCAGTGCCTGTTGTCATTAGCTGTGGGTGGTGGCTTCTATGTTAGCTGTTAATAATATGGCTTTTAGAAGTTATTACAAAGTCAGAAAGGAAAAGAAACTGTACTATTATCTAGAATTTTTTGGTGTTTTTCTGTACAATATATATTTCATATAAAGGGGGAGGGACTGTTTATTACATATATTTGCTAGTGATTACTTCAACATTGTACTAAATAAATATTTGAAGAATTCATTAAACCTTTATATATTGATTTTTTAGTAAAGATTATTGGATTTTAATATTTGGCTATAGTTTTTATAGAAATATGGAGAAAATAGAGGAAGGGTTTTACTTTTGTTTTTAAACCTACTTTTTTTAAAACCTAGTTTTACAAATTCTTCCTTTTGTAGTTGGGTTGGCATCTGTATATAGGATCTTTATTTGTTTGTTTGTTTATTTATTGCCATCCTTGTGGGCCTGGGCATTGTTCTTGAGCTCCTTTTTTTTTGTTCAGTCATGGGCTTGAACTCTGGACCTGGTTCTTCAGCTCAAGGCTAGCATTCTACACCACTTGAGCTATAGTGCCACTTCCAGTTTTCTGGTGGTTTACTGGAGATAAAAGTCTCATGGACTTTCCTGCCACAGCACCACTTCTGGCTTTTTCTGAGATAAAAATTCATGGACTTCCCTTCCTCAGCTGGCTTTGAAGCACAGTCCTCAGATTTCAGCCTCCTGAGTAGCTAGGTGTGAGTCACTGGTGCCCAGTGGTGTGTGTGTGAGATCCTTACACATGTACGTTTTATGTCTCAAAGGGTAAATAATTATACATTATTTCCCTGGTTTGAGAAATAGAATTTGTTTTGATTTAAATCTCAGTTTTTTTTTTTTTTCTGAATTTTCTTGTTTAAAATGTCAGCCGGGCTCTGGTGGCTCACGCCTGTAATCCTAGCTATTCAGGAGGCTGAGATCTAAGGATCTTGGTTCAAAGCCAGCCCGGGCAGGAGAGACCGTGAGACTCCTATCTCCAATAAACCACCAGAAAACCGGAAGTGGCTCTGTAGCTCAAGTGGTAGAGCACTCGCCTTGAGCTGAAGAGCTGAGGGACAGCGCCCAGGCCCAGAGTTCAAGCCCCATGACCGACAAAAAAAAAAAATCTTTTACTTCCTGATATTATAATAGATGTCATATGGCCTGTCAATGCCTACATACTTCTGATTTTATTTAGGATAGAATTTGAGCTAATTTCATATTCTTAATTACTTTTAAAATGGAAATTCTTTTTCACATTACAGGTTCTCACTTTGATATTTTTATTTTAGCAAAATAGGGTCATAAAAGCTTCAACATGTATGGGTTGTCCCCAAATAATCACTATGCTAATATGGAGTATTATGATATCTAAAGGTAGATATCTAAATTGATATATTTATTTGGTGCCATACTGATGGTTGATTTCAGGAACTGGGTACTGTCCCTTAGCTTTTTTACTCAAGGCTTGTGGTCTACCACTTGAGCCACAACTCTACTTCCAGCTTTTTGCTGGTTAAGAGATAAGAGTGTTGTGGACTTGCTTGACAAGACTGGCTTTGAACATAATCCTCAGATCTCAGCCTAGTGAATAGCCTCCTGAGTAGGTATGAGCCGATTGCACTCAGCTTGAAATTTTGCGTATAAAACTAAATCTAATGTCATCAGGATGCTTTAGTCTTTTCTAAGTTAAGAACTAGAAAGCATGAATGGGATTCTTATGAACTTTTTTCCCCTGTTTATCGGTAGGAACTTATTGTGTAGGTCAGGTCAGATAGGTAAGTTCATGATACACAAACTAAACTTAGATTTTCAGGTTTTCTCTTGAATTGCTTTGATATAGCCTGGCTGTCAACCAGAATGTCCTGAAAGAATTTTCACATACCTTTATCATCTTTCAGTTGCCTTTCTCCAGGATAATCGTGGTTTCAAAAACTTGTCATACAGGTCTGATTATCAGTTATCTAATCACTTTTTCTAAGCCCCGAGCTTAGGTTTACAAAACTTCTGATGAGTTTCAGAGCTGAACCTTTCTTTCATCATTATGACAATAGGACTGAGTTTTATACCTGTTCTTTAGTTTCTTAACATCCTGCTAACATATATAATATTAAGATGTAGTTTATCTGTAATCATTCTTTGGTTCTTTTCCCTCTGATTTAGAGACTTTTTTTTTTTGGTTGGTCATGGGGCTTGAACTCTGGGCCTGAGCGCCATTCCTCAACTCTTCAGCTCAAGGGCACTTGCGCTACAGAGCCACTTCTGGTTTTCTGGTGGTTTATTGGAGATAAGAGTTGCAGGACTTTACTGCCTGGGCTGGCTTTGAACCGAGATCCATTGATCTCAGCCTCCTGAGTAGCTAGGATTACTGGCGTGAGCCACCAGTGCCCAGTGACTTTTTATTTTATTTTTATTTTATTAAAGTTTGTATTAATTTACCTCGTGGGTCAGAAGAGAGCTTGGAGATGATTTAATTCAGGAGTGGGACTAGTAAGAAAGTATTGCTCTCAGAGTGGGCCCTAGGGATTCCTAAACTGCCTGACACTAAGTCAAGTGGTGTATTTTTAGGCAAACAGTGTGCAAGAGAAAGTATGAGAGCTTGAGATATTTTTGGGTGGAAGGGTAGGAGAGAATGAATATGCGATAAATTTAGGAAATAAAAGTGGTTGTGATTTTTTAAAAGATATTTTTTATTGTAAAGGTACTGTACAGAGGTTATAATTACATAAGCAAGGTAATGAGGCCATTTCCTATCGAGCATTGTTACCCCCTCCGTGAATTGTTTTAAGAGGTATTCTTTCATTTTTTTTCTTTTTCACTTTATTTCAGTGTATTTTCATTTATTTCCCTCATCACCTGATTGTGCTTATTTCCATTCAGTTGAAATCTTCTTTGAGCCCCTTTACCCATTTGTAGAGGTTAAACTGAAATCAGACATAATCTTGGTCATTTGTGTTCTTACTTATGAATTTAATGAAGTTTTTGTTTTTGTTTTTTGTTTTAAAATTTTGTTATGTGGTACTGGGGTCTGAACTTAGGGTATTAAACTTGCTAGGCTAGGGGCTGGGAAGGTGGCTCAGTGGTGGAGTGTTTGTCTCACATGCATGAGGAGGCCCTAGGTTCGATTCCTCAGCACCACATAAGCAGAAAAAGCTGGAAGTAGCACTGTGGCTCAAGTGGTAGAGCACTAGCCTTGACCTGAAGAGCTGAGGGACAGTGCCCAGGCACTAGGCTAGGCTAGGCTAAATCTATCCTTGAGCCATACCTCCAGAAAAATTTTGATCTAACATACTATATCCATCTTTTTTGGTCATATACATATGGTACATGTACACATATGGTATGTTATGTGTGTATGTATTTGTATGGTATATATGTATATGTGGATATCCACATATCCACAAATATATATTCACATCTATATCCACAAATATATATGTGATATACATATATATTTATATATATGGTAAAGATGTTGGGATCTATTAAGTAACACAGGGAACATGTAATTTTTTTATGTTGCTAGAGATGATTGCATGCATGCATATATGTGTGTGTGTATAGATGCCATATTACGAATTTCTTTCTGTATAACTATAGTAAGTTTGCCGAACTAATTCTAATAATGAGTTGAATTTTTATTGATAATATTTAAACTTTTATACTATTGAAAATATTGTTTAATTAAAATGTAACCTTTATAAATCCAGTATACCTATTATCTCCTATTATCTCCAAGTATAGTGTTTTAACTTTACATTTTTTACTTGATTTTATTTTTACCTATTTTTCCAATTCTGGGGAAAATATTTATCTACTTTGCCAGTGCCTCACTCTTGCTTGCTCACAGCCTGTGCTCTACATTTGAGCCATGTCTCCAGCTTAACTTTTTGCTGATTAATTGGAGATGGAGCCTCATGACCTTTTTTGCTCAGACTGGCTTTGAACCTCAGTTCGACAGTCTCAGCCTCCAATTTGAGCCGAGGGTGCCAACATTAATAAATCAGAAAGTTTTGCCTAAGTTTTTATTTTATGCTGGAAAATTTGGACAATTGTGACAATCTGTGCCTAGACACTTCAATTGGAAGTACTGCTAGCAAGTGTTTAGTAGTTGCACACCATCTTGGATTCATATTTTTCTTACATTGCTTCAGTTCTTCCTGTGTCCTTTCATTTTACCTCTATATTTTTTCAATCATTTGCATTAGACAGATGACTGTTTAGACTATTGAGTTGAAATCTTTTTTTTTCTTCTTTTTTTTTGCTGGTCTTAGGGCTTGAATTCAGGGCCTGGGCTCTATCCTTGAACTTCTTGTGCTCAAGGCTAGTACTTTACCACTTAAGCTACAGCTACTTTGGTTTTTTTCTGAGTAGTTTCATGGACTTCCCTGTCCAGGCTGACTTCGAACTGTGACTCTAAGATCTCAGTTTCCTGAATAGCTAGGATTACAGGTATGAGCCACAGGCCTCTGGCCTGGTACCTTCTTTAGTAAATATCAGTTGAAAGATGCAAAAAGGCCTAGCTTTGTAGGACCTTAAAGGGGGTTTTGCTGGTAGTAGAGCTTTTCAAACTCTTGAGCCAGCAGGCATTTCCTATTTCTCCCTTTAGTGAAGAATAACTTTTGGGTCATGATTAGATTCAGGGTTTGTGGAACCCATTATTCAATGCCTATAATGTCCTAGTCTCTCAGTAATATCTGGAAGGAAAGTTTTTGTGATTTTTCTGCTAAATTTTGTGACCTGCTGCTCTTAAACAAATTGTTCAGTTATCTGAACCCTAGTGTTATATTCCCTCAGCTCATAATTGTGCCCTATTTATATATTTACCTTTTAAAAGATTTTTTTCATGTTGTTTAATCTTTTATTACACATCAGTCGATCAAAATGAGAAACTAAATAAACTTTATTTGGAGTGTTAGAAGTTGAAATTGGGAAACACAGGTTTAGTTAGCTCTGAATTGGTGATCTAAAGAAGATAAGAAAAGCAGTGCTGATTTAGTAGTAAATGTGAAAAAGAACAGGAGCTATGTGCCTGATAAGAGATAAAGAAAATAATACATATACTTACTACTAATGCACATAAAACAATAGGTAACCTCTTGATATGCATCTTGAGTCTTTGGTGGTTCTGGTTATTTTGGTCATATCAGATGCCTGCTGTTTAGTGATCAGAGTTCTCATTCCTAGACAGTACCTTGAGACGTATAAATCTTGGTTCCTTTAAGTTCTACTTTTTTTTTTTTTGTGCTGGTCCTAGGGCTTGAACTCAGGGTCTCTGCACTGCCCTGAGCCTCTTTGTATTCAAGACTAGTGCTCTATTATTTGAGTCAAAGCGCCACTTCCTGCTTTTTCTGAGTAATTTATTGGAGATAAGAATCTCATGGATTTTCCTGCCTGGGTTTAAACTGTGATCTGCAGATCTCAGCCTAAGTTCTTTTGAAAAGCTCATTCAATATTACTTTTATCATGATTTTCATTTTCAGTTTCTACAAGATAAAAACTGTTTTGTAAGTATAATTGGAATACCATCATTGCACTTAAATTTCCTTAATATTAGATGTCTAGCTGTCAATGTATAAGTCTTCCTTCCTTCCTTCCTTCCTTCCTCCCTTCCTTCCTCCCTTCCTTCCTTCCTTCCTTCCTTCCTTCCTTCCTTCCTTCCTTCCTTCCTTCCTTCCTTCCTCCCTCCCTCCCTCCTTCCCTCCTTCCCTCCCTCCCTCCCTCCCTCCCTTTTCTTTTTCATTTTTTGGTTGGATGGTGTTTTGTTGGGCAGTCATATGTGTAATAAGGCTGGCTTTGAACTTGATGATCTTCCTGTTTCAGCTTCCTGAGTCCTGGATTACAGGAGTCAGATACCATGCCTACTGGTTTTTTAAAAACTTTCTTTACCTTGTTTTTCATGTAATGTTTCCAGTATGATTTTTCTACATTAAAAAAATACATGAGTGCATAAGATGCATCACAATAAAATATGATTGTTTAGATCCTCCACCACTTTTTTCCATGTGTTTTTATGTTGTTTGCTATTTAATTTATAGTGTAGAGAGCATTTCCTACAGGACCTCTAAATGATTTAGAAAGTCAGGTAACACTTTGTAAATTATAAGGAATAGCAGCAGACTAATACCCTAAACTTTAATGACAGTTTTCTAGTATCCAGAGATAAATGCATTCAGTGACTTACTTATTTTCTAATTTTCTGGTATGTTTGGTTATTAAATTTTGTTCCATGATTTTCAGAGCTATCTAAACCTATATCCCCTGAAACTGTGAAATGACAAAATATTTTTATGCTTTGTTATTGGTTGAAAGCTTACATCTTTTCTAAGAGAGCAGGGAGCATACTGGAAGCCAAAAGTTGAGTTTCAGAAACATTTACTTAGGAACCTAGGGCCTCCTTTGTCCTTAGCCTTGTGAAGGTATTACTGTTTATGGATAATTGTTTAAATGCTGTTCCTATGGGTGAACAATACTGGAAAAGCATACTCCATCATCTATAAATGTAAGGTTTTCAGGGCTTCTCCAGTGATCAGCTTGTTTCTTGTAGTCCTCTACCAAAAGCACTCAGGGTCCAGCTTTCTCTGCTCTGCTAAGTCAATTATTTTGTACATCTGTTTTCCATCTCTGAAATTCTAATGGTATATTTTGTCTGGTGGCCTAACCTTCTGTTGTTTTCTTTTTTGTGGATTTACATTTTTGTTTTTAAAATTTCCTTGCTGTCATTTTTATCTGTGTTTTTGAAGTAGAAAGTAACTCATGTTCAATCCACTGGACTTACAGTTTTACTCTGATTATATATAAAACCCAAGCTGGATGCTGGTGGCTCATACCTATAATTCTAGCTACATAGGAAGCCGAGATCTGAGGCTCTTAATTTGAAGCCAGTCCCAGCAAGAATGTCCATGAGACACTTATCTGCAATTCATCATTAAGAAGCCAGAAGTAGAACTGTGGCTCAAATAGTTGAGTTCAGGTCCTGAGTTCAGGCTCCAGGGATTGGCATGTGTGTGTGCACATAGACAAAACCAAACAAAAACACAAAATTCAGCCAGTGCTGATGGCTCATGCCTATAATCCTAGCTACGTAGGAGATTGAGATCTGGAGATTGAAGTTTGAAATCAGCTGGACAGGAAGGTCTGTGAGACTCCTGTCTCTAGCTAAAACTCCAAAACCTGGAGTGGCTCTATGGCTCAAGTTGTAGAATGCCAAGTAAGAGTCTGTGTGCTCCTGTTCAAGTTCTAGTACCAGCACCCCTCCCTTCCCCTCCCAAATCATAAGATTACTGTGGTATTTAACATTTGGTAAGGATTATAGCAATAATGAAATTGTACTTCTTTTTTTCCCACACCATTTGCTGTGTTCAGTTATATTAACAGGCCAGAAAAATAAGGTGATTGATCAGTATTTAGGTAGATAGAAATGGATAATTGATAAGCCATTGAACACGACGATGTTGTTTCCTTGAAATAATCAGGATCTGTTGTACAGTATTTCCTGTCATGTTTCACAGTATAAAAATATTATACACTTGGTACATTTTAAAATATACAGTGAAACCAGATTTGGCAGTCTTATTTTAGAGTTTACAGAATGTCTTATTACTGAGTGTCTTAGCTTGTCAGTCTTTAAAGTGACATAGGGTTTCTATATATAAAAATACTGTTTAAATATGATTTGATTTTGATCAGTCTTTGAATTCATACAGGTTCTTATAAACACTTTGGGAGAAAATTTTCATTACTAGGTATAAATAAGGAGTGGGAATAACACTAATGTGAGGGTACATGTTTGGAATTTTTTTTTTGAAATTGTTATCCTGGGGCTTGCTGTCCCTGAGCTCTTCAGCTCAAGGCGAGGGCTCTACCACTTCCTGTTTTCTGGTGTTTTTTTTTTTTTTTTATTGGAGATAAGAGTTTCACAGCCTTTCCTGCTTGGGCTGGCTTTGAACCTCGATCCTTAGATCTCAGCCTCTTGAGTAGCTAGGATTACGGGAGTGAGCCACCTGCGCCTGGCCCATGTTTGGAATTTTTATGTATAGATTTCAGGGAAGAGAAACAGAATAGGAGATTCTGAATAGATAGTACTAGATGTTTGGTCTGAGGAAACTCCAGGAAGATCTCCTGACCATGAATATATATCATTAATGTTAAGTTGCACAGTAGGTTTTAAGAATTTATAAATTAAGCCGGGCGCTGGTGGCTCACACCTATAATCCTAACTACTCAGGAGGCTGAGATCTGAGGATCACAGTTCAAAGCCAGCTGGGGCACAAAAGTCCATGAGACTCTTCAATAAACCACCAGAAAACCGGAAGTGGCGCTGTGGCTCAAATGGTAGAGTACTAGCCTTGAGCTGAAGAGCTGAGGGACAGCACCCAGGCCTAGTGTTTAAGCTCCACATCTGCCAAAAAAAAGAGAAAAAAATGTATAAAAATTAAGATCCTTTATTCATTAATGGAGAATGTATTGTAGGTAATAGATAAAGGCAGTATTTTCCCAAAATGTGGAAGTAGGTTAACAAAGATGTTACATAGATAAATCTTTCACTATATATGTATATCTGTATGCATGAATATATATATATATATATATAATATATGTATGCATCTATGCACACATAGAAACACAGTTTGACTATGTATTCCAGTCTGATTTAGACTCTTCTTCCTGTTTCAGCTTCATGACTGCTGGGATTACAGATGTGTGCCACCATGAGTGCCTGAATCTTTTGATCCTTAAGTGTATATGTCAGTGTGCATCAGAAACAAGTACAAGTACCTCAGAACTCTATGGCTTCAATAATCTGAAGTATCAAAGTGAATACTTTTAAAGTGACAATTTAAAGTCAAGTAATAAATACTTAATATAGGCTTTGGCAAAAATGAAAAATAGGTTTGTGAATAGTTTGAAATATATTGGTTAGTTTCAATGTACTTTCTGTAATTGTGTTTTTATTTTCTTAACAGTACAGAATGGTATGTTCTGATTGGGATAGACTTGTTTTCTTCCCTTTTAAAATGCTTTTTATTTGTTTATATAAAACAATTTTGTTTTCAACACAGGTTCTCAGATTTTTTTTGCCATTTGATTTTTGAAAAGAACTTTGTAACTTAGGTCAGACAAGTAAGACACAAACAAGTCAGGTAGAGGTTAAATGTACCTGAAGTCATTCAGCAGTTTAATAAAGGAGCTGCATACATAGCCAAGACCTCCTTGTGTCCACAGTTGCTCCTTCTACACAGTGCTGTTTGGCTGCTAATGGAGTAGCAATTGAAATTTTCTTGGAGAACTCGGGAAGCCTGCCAAATTGTGTAGCTAAAGGGATGTCCTGTATCTTTTATATATTTGCATCTTGAACTCTGAAGGTAGATTGAACTAAATCTTCCAAAAATAGTTCAATAAGTATGTCAACATTTTGAAATACTATTGAAAAAACAAGGAAGTAGTATTCCTGTGGGATTCTTGGAAAATGATGCCAAATGCTTTCACAAGTATTTGAAAAGCAAATGTGGCAGTGGTTACATGCTAGACAATGAATGGTTCCGTCAGCCTTGGTTTTTGGAGCCCATTTTTAGTATGATAATCTTTTATTTTTTTCCAGTACTCTTTCTTCATTACTTCTAGACTAACAAAAAAGATGTGAAGTGAACATCTGTCTTGAAAAATATCCTTTATTCTCTTCAGGAAAAAAAATTGTTTTTTCTCTAATAAAGTGAAAAAAAGTTGGGTGTCAAAAAGGTCAAAGTAATGACTTGTGTATGTCTAATAGGAGAGTTCAATCTCTTGTAATCAGATTGTTTTTGGATCTTGGCTGTTAAAATCGACATCAGTAAATCCTGAATCTTAATTTTCTTTAACTCAAAGATTCTTTTCAATTATGCACATAAAAGACTTTGAGAATACTCATCTTCCCTCCAAATTCCTCCTCCTAAAGACAGGAAGAAAATAAGAGAACACTGAAAATGCCCAGAAATGAAGAACTATAGATTAGGGTTTCATATGTAGTGCGGATATAGTCTCTAAAATAAAATTCCCGTTTGTTATTATTATTATTATTATTATTTTTTGCTAGTATTAGGGTTTAAATGCTAGACCTCCAGCTCTTGCTTTACTGTGTTGTTCAAGGATGATGTTCTACCACTTGAGTCACATTCCTCTTAAGGCATTTTTCTCGTTGACTGGAATAAGAGTCTTTTCTATTTGTCTGCCTGGGCTGGCCTTGAACCTTAGCACTCAGCCTCCAAAATAGGTAAGATTATAGGCAGGAGCCATTGATTTTTTTTTTTGGTAGTGACAGAAAATAGTTAATTTATTGCACTCAATTATCATTTTTTTTTTTTTCTGGATGTGGGGCCTGAACTGTGGGCCAGGGCGCTGTCCCTCAGCTTTTCAGCTCAAGGCTAGCACTCTACCACTTGAGCCACAGCGCCACTTCAGCTTTTTCTGCTTATTTGGTGCTGAGGAATCGAACCCAGGGCCTTATGCATGCAAGGCAAGTGCTCTACCACTGAGCCACCTTCCCAGCCCATCATGTTTTTGAAATAAATAGCTAAATATTGTTTTGGTCACTGAAAAGTTTTGCCAAAATACAGTATTGTGGATATAGAGAATACTTTAGCCAGTCCTTAAAATAAAATTAAAAATACAATAATAGTAAGTACAAAAACAACATAACTACTAGCAATTTCTAAACCTGAATGGAATTATCTTCCAATTTTAGTATGTCTCAAAGTAATATTGACATATATAATTTTTTTTCTGTTACCTGTCTGTGTTTATGCTCTATTTTCATTATTTCAGATTTCTTTTTTCCCAACCTTCCCAACCTTCCTTTTCCCTTGAGTCCTTCTTTTGCATAGTGTGGTTCAGTGGCAGGATGTTAGAACCAGACCTGTTGTAACGTGTACTTTTTCATTGACTGAATTTTAATGAGACTGCAGAATTATAAAATCAAAGCAGATTGTGGTCCGTATGATTCTATCTGGTTAGTGTAGAGGGAAGGTACATGCCTTAAACACTGCTCATGTACTAGTTTAGAAATTATCTCAGTTTATTGTCACTTCATAGTTAAAAGTTTTTTAATAGGCAGGATTTTTATGTTAGAGATCGTTTAACATTTTGTGATTTTTAGTTACATGTAGTTATTCAATATAATTTCTTAGCACAGACATGGTGAATTATAAAATATTGATAATGGATGCAATGTTTTTGATACTTACTATGTCAGACACTATTCTATAAGCACTTTACATGAATTTATTCATTTAAATCTCACAGGAACTCAGCGGGTAGATACTGTTGTTTTAGAAATTCTATAAGAAAACTGAGGTACTGTAAGTTTTAGTAACTTGGTCAGAGTCAACCAACTAATGGCAGAGCTGGGATTTGAGCCTAGTCTCAGGTTCTAGAACCTATAATTACAACTATTGCCCTGTCTTTTCCCTAAGATACATCAGCTTCTTCAAATGCAGTTTGTACTTGCATTCTTTCCTCTGAGGTAACTTGTCTCTGAGGTAACTTGACTCTAGTAACACTATTGAATTGAGGAATAATCTGGTTAAGGTGAGGGGTGTGGGTTGGGGGTAGGGAGGTACAGTAGTCAAGTTTCATTCTGAAACTTGAAAGCAGTTATGAGATTCCTGTTATTTGACTGCCTTAGTTATAAGGACGGAAGGGAAAATAGAAGCATGTAGAGAATAAGTTAATACCCAGTAACATCTGTTTTTTTCTTCCACTTTTTTTGTGGGGGTGGGGTGGGGTGTAGTACTTACACTTGCTAGATAGGCCCTCTGCCCTAGAGCTGCTCTCCCACTCCTTTGGTTTTTGTCATTTTGGGAATAGGATCCGTTCCCACGTAGCTGTGGTCATAGGCACGTGGCACCATGACTAGTTTATTGAGATGGGGTTTCTCAAACTTTTTTGCCCAGCTGTACTTGGCTCTTTCATTTTGTTTTTCTTTTTTTTTTTTTTTTGGTTGGTCATAGAGCTTGAACTCTGGGCCTGGGTGTTGTTCCTCAACTGTTCAGTTCAAGGTGAGCACTCAGCCACTTGAGCCACAGCACCACTTCTGGTTTACTGGTTGTTTATTGGAGATTAGAGTCGCACGGACTTTCATGCTCGGGCTGGCTTTGAACTGTGATCCTCAGATCTCATCCTCCTGAGTAACTAGGATTACAGGCAAGAGCCACTGGTGCCATGCTGGCTCTTTCACTTTTAAAATGGAATGTTGAGTCCTAGAATGTTGATGAGTCATAAAGGAGTCACTGAAGCCACTAGTTACAAGCTAAACTTTGTGTCTCCAGTTGAGTACTTCTCACTGGCAGGTATATTATTGGAGAACTGTCCACCTTTGGTCAGTACTTGTAGACTTTCACAGGAGTAAATGACTGGAATTTTAACAAAACAGGCATATCAGATTCCATTCTTCCTCCTCCTCCTCACTTTTTTTCTGAAAGGAGTAAAGAACAGAAAGTAATTTGCTAGCCTCAAGTTCCAGTCTAGGCTTGCAGATTACTCCATGCTATTGGGTAAGAGATGTTTCTCCTGTCTGTTTTCTCTTTTGTGCTTTACATGCCCCAGAGTCGGGCCTAATTCATAGATGTTTGTGCTGGGTCATTGCTTTGTCTCAATGGCAAAAGTGATTTAAAATGGCCTTTCTTCGGGAAGCATTTGATAACATTTTTAGGGTATCTCTAGATGCCTTTGGAAAGATAACAATGGTGGTGGGACTGAGATGATGTTTGTTAGTAGAATTTTAACCTTGGTGTTTTATCCATCACAATTTTACAGGTAACTTTTTTAAAAAATTAAAATTTATTTTAATTTATTTTCAGATCCTGGTTAGACTAGAGTTTGAACTGAAGAACTTCAGTTTGCTTCCACATGAGCCCTTTACTCCTAAAATTAAAATTAATTTTTAACTAATACTGAAAACAAAAATTGTATTTGTGGGGTACTGAATTATATTTGATATATATGTACATTGTGTAATACTTGAAACATTTGAAATATTGAATGGAAATATTTAAAACATTTATCATTTCTTTCTGGTCAAAATATTCAGGTTCCTTTCTTCAAGCTTTGAGAAACATTGAACATATTTTATTCTCAGTTTTCTTCAAGCTTTGAGAAACATTGAGCACATTTTATTTTTAGTAGTAGTCACTCTACTGTGTAAAGGACACACTGGAATTTCTTACTGTTGTCTTAGTATATACTGATCAATGTCTTTCTAATCGTTCTTTCCTCAGGCTCTAGTAACTATCATTTTACTTTGAACATCTGTGAAATCATTTTTATGTCCCCCTGTGAGTGAAACCATGTTAAACTTTTGGTGATAGCTTATTGCACATTCTTATCTCAGTTTCATCCATGTTATTAAAAATGATAGGGTTGGGGCTGGGGAGTTTAGCTCAGAGGAAGGGCGCCCGCCTGGCGAGCGCAAGGCCCTGGGTTCGGTCCTCAGCTCTGGAAAAGAAAAAAAAAGATAGGGTTTTATTCTTTTTTGTTTTTTTTTTTAAGATTGAATAGTATTCTGTGGAGGAACTTATATAATCACATTTTCTTTATCACATGGTAGAAATTTAGTTTGTCTCCATTTCTTGGCTGTTACAAGTATTAATCGGAGTGCAGCTGTTTCTGACACATTGATTTTATGTACTTCCTGTATGCAGACTTTACAGAGAACTGAAGGAAGACCTAATAAGCTGTAGATTGTCATGTTATTCACAAACTGTGCCAAAATAAGCATGAATTTGTTAAAAATGAGTTGCCAACATGATTAAAACTCTTAAAAAACCTCTGTGAAAAGACCCCAGTATACAGTTAAATTAGCATGACATGATCTTTCTTTTTTTTTTTTTTTTTGTTTGGTGCCATGCTTTTATTCAAATGGTAGGGGAAAAACTACACTGTACCAGGAAATAGCAAATGTGACAGGATTCTGTAGCACAGCATCTTTTAGAAAACCTGTAAGCAATGCTTTGGGGTAGACAGGTAAGCACACCACACACTGTACACTGCCCAATGGTGGCCATGAGATCCCAACCCTACTAAACAACAGGTGCTGCCTGCAAGCAGCCAAACCAACCCGAAACTGTAACAGTCATTCGGAAACAAAATTTGAACCAAGAAGAATGAAAAGCTTTCTAAGACTGTCCTTTTCTGTGTGTCTGCGTGTCTGCGTGTCTGCATGTCTGCGTGTCCGTCCGTCCGTCCGCGTGTCTGTCTGTCTGCCCGCCCGCCCGCCCGTCGGTCTTGGGTTTGAACCCAAGATCTCAGATTGACTCACTTTGCTTGCTAGTTGAGCCAATCACTCTACCACTTGAGTCACACCAGCCCTTGCTTTTTACATGTATAGCAGATGGAGTGTAATGAAATTTTCTGCCTGGGTTAACCTTGAGCTGAAATTGTTCAATTCTCAGCTTCCTCAATAGCTAGGATTACAGGCATGAGCTGCTAGTTCACAGCTACTATGATGACATCTAAAAAGAGTCTGTATAGACTTTTCCTTCTCAATGTGAATGAAACTTTTTAAAGAAGTACTAGATTGTTTTATTTCTCAGCACAAGATAGGTTCTTGTGGTCTCAGTTTTCCACTACTAGAGTTGACCTTTTCCATGGAAATATTGATCATATTTTTCTTTGTATTACTTTTGACCTTGCTGATTAACCACCAGAGTTTTTGTTATTCTCTGCTGATATATTATTGATTCTTCTGTTTTTCTTTGTGTACTTTGCAGACCTCTTCAGGTTTTCTCCTTAGGTTTTTGTATTTCCTAGGGTTCTTTTTTCATCTTTGATTCTTAGCGTGGCTGATTTTTTATCACCTTTGACTACCTACTATCACAGGCTGTTAGCCCAAATCTGAGTCCAGCAACTCTGACTCCTTCTGTGACTTGGTTTTTGCAGTATCTCAAAGAACAGTTTTTTTTTTCTTCTTCATTTTGTGCTGGTCCTGGGCTTGATGTTGTCCCGGATGTTGTCCCGGAGATTCTTTATGCTCAGGGCTTGTGCTCTTCCACTTGAGCTACAGCTCCACTTACGGGTTTTTGGTAGTTTATTGAAGAAAATCTCGTGGATTTTCCTGCCTGGGTTGGCTTTGAACCTAGATCCTCAGTTCTCAGGCTCTTGAATAGATAGGATTATAGCTGTGAGCCATTAAAGAACAATTTTAAATGAACTTATAAAGTATTCTATGCAGAAGATAATACTGTGTTGTCTTTTCTGAGTTGACCTGGAATATTTAGATTATGCATTTTAAAGGCTATCTAAACGTGTGTGTGTGTGTGTGTGTGTGTGTGAGAGAGAGAGAGAGAGAGAGAGAGAGAGAGAGATTCTCCGGGAGGGCAAAAGGGTGAAAAAGTGCAACCAGCACTAGAGCTCAATGGACACATCAGAAAGTGAATTATTCAACTCGAGGGGTAGAGACAGGAAGGACTGGGAGAGAGTGAGGGAAGAGAAGACACTGTATGAAAGGAAATGCACTCATTACCTGACTCATATAATTGTAATCCCTCAGTACATCACCTTTAAAATAACAATAAATAAAAAATAAATAAGTTTCTCAAATTAATTCTTAATGTGTATGCTGTGATTTTTCCTTTCTCATAATAGAGACAGTTGACAGTTCACTATCTTGATTTTGTAACTTACCCACATGGACTATGTATTTGTGTCCCCCCTCCCTCCCCCCCTTTGAATACAACTGAAATTTAGCTGGGCATGAGTGTCTGTTGTAATCTTAGCTACTCAGGAGGCTGAGATCTGAGGATCAAGACTTGAATCCAGCCTCAGTTGACAAATACTCAAGACTCATTTTCAGTTAACTGGGAAAAAGCTGGAAAAAAAAAGTAGCTTAACTGCTAGAGTAACAGCTGTAAGTGAAAAAGCTGCGCTTGCACCCAGCCACACCCACAAACAACAATAGAACAAAAGCAAACACCTGAAAAATTTGGACGAGTTTCCATTCTTACCGGAGGAGAGCTTTTTTGTAGAGGGAACGAAGCAAAGTGGTTGCTGCCTTAAGGTAACGCTTTCCACTACTTTCCCAGTTTACAGGACTTGAGCCCTTGTGATCACCAATGTGCTTTCTAAATGCTGCGTAGTATGATTCTCATTTTGAGATAGAGTTCTTGCCTTTTGTCTGAAGCCTGGACATGATACTTTTAGTTTATACTTCATACAGTAGCTGGGATGGCAGGTGTGTGCCACCAGGCCCAGCTTTTTCTGTTGCAATGGGGATCTTGTGAACTTCATTGCCCTGGCTGTCCGTACCTCTTGAGTAGCTAGGATTCCAGGCATGTAATTACTGGGGCCCAGCAGTAGTAAATTCTTAAAAGAATCATATATTCACTCAGTTTAAATTGCTCATTTTCATAATTTTAGAGATAGGCTTACTATGTAGGTCAGGATGGATGGCCTAGATCTCAAGATTCTTCTGCTCATCTGTTGTAGTCCCTTGAGTGATGGGATTATAAGCATTTGCCACCAAACCGTGTTACTTTTTTTTGTTGGTTGTGGGGCTTGAACTCTAGGTTTGAGCGCTTTCCCTGAGCTCTCTGGCTCAAGGTGAGTGCTCTACTGCTTGAGCCACAGCGCAACTTCCAGTTTTCTAGTGGTATATTGGAGATAAGAGTCTCAAAGAGTTCCCTGCCCCGGCTGGCTTTGAACTGTGATCCTCAGAACTCAGCTTCCTGAGTACTAGGATTACAGGCATGAGCCACTGGCCTGTGGCACCTTGTTACTTTTTATAGTATTGACTCAGGATCCAAATTAGGTCCATTATTATTAGTGTTAGGTCTGTTTAACTTCTTGAATCTGTGAGTTCCATCTCCCTTTTCTATATTACATTTTTTTTTTCAGTTGCTTCCTCTTGTAATTCTCAGAGTTTTTATCTTGCCAAGTAGTATAATCTGTTCTTCCATGGTATAAATTGGTAGTACATGTAGAGGCTTTTTTTTTTTTATCAGATTCAGGTTTATTTTTTCCCATCAATTCTTTATTGCTTTTGTTATTTTATAAAACCACTCAAGGAATCTACTATATCTAATTGCAAGATATTTTGAACTTTTTCGTTTTCTGAAATGAGCTTAAACCAAATTCATAAAAACATAGGATACCACTTAGAAATATGGGAGATAATAATCCTTTGCAGATACTACATCCAAATGCAGATTATATGAGAATTTCTGGTCCAGTTCAATGTACAAAAAAGGGAGAGCGAGCAAGCAACTGCCTTAGTAATTTATGGACCACAAACCAAGGTTTCAGGTAAAGTGAGTTACAGTTAAATAAGTCTCTTTTTCTAGAATAATCATGGAAACATTTTGGTTTTTCTGCTTAAATTTCCCACCCAGTGAGGATCCATAGGGATTACTTTTTCTTCTTTTCCATGCCAGTTGTAATCAAAATGAGAAGATTGCAAGTCAGATACATTGAAAATCACTGTGTTCTGCAGTGATCTTTAAAGGTATTTGTCTGTCCTTTTTGATGAAAATGTAGAAATAATATGGTGAAGGTACAGTCATCATTCCTTTCTGAGAGATGGGGATCATGTTACAGTGAAATTCACTAGACTTTCTTTCCTTTGTTACCAAGTTTTAAACCTTGACTTTCTCTTTTCTTTTTTTTCTTTTTTTTTGCCGGTCATGGGGCCTGAACTCTGGGCCTGGGCGCTGTCCCTCAGCTCTTCAGCTCAAGGCTAGTGCTCTACCACTGGAGCCACAGCGCCACTTCCGGCTTTTTCTGTTTATGTGGTGCTGAGGAATCGAACCCAGGGCCTCATGCTTGCAAGACATGCACTCTACCGCTGAGCTACCTTCTCAGCCCCAACTTTCTCTTTTCTTTACTACATCATCTAGTTTTTGTTTTTATTTTGGTTGATGTTCTTTTTACTAGGAAGTAGGCAAAAAGATTCTGTAATTAATGTTCATTCACTGGCTTTTTGCTAGATTGATCCCTCCCTCCCTCCCTCCCTCCCTCCCTCCCTCCCTTCCTTCCTCAAGCCTCATGACCAACAACAATACCAGCATCTTCGTATTTATCTGGCACTTTACCAATTGAGTCATAGCTCCACTTCTGGCGTTTTGCTGATTAATCTGTGATAAGTCTCCTAGATTTGTCTGCTTCAGCTGGCTTCAAACCAAGATCCTCAGATCTCAGCTTCCTGAGTAGCTAGGATTAGAAGTTGAGCCATCAATACCAGACTACGGTATCTTGAATATCTTTTTTTTTTTTTTTTTGGGTCCGGTCGTGGGGCCTGAACTCTGGGTCTGGGCGCTGTCCCTCAGCTCTTCAGCTCAAGGCTAGCGCTCTACCACTTGAGCCACAGTGCCACTTCCGGCTTTTTTCTTTTTGCTTATGTGGTGCTGGGGAATCGAACCCAGGGCCTCAGGCATGCAAGGCAAGCGCGCTACCACTGAGCCACCTTCCCAGCCCCTATCTTGAATATCTTGATTACATAGTTTATTACTATTCTTTTTTTTCCTTTAGTTTATTTGTTGATGAAAGTATGTTTGTTACATAGAAATTCTTGGATTCTCTATTTTGTCAATTGTAGTGTGCCTTGTTGGTATTTTAATATGTTTCCATCTTATGTGTATAAGCAGCTATGCCGATCTGAGGCTTAGTTATGATTTGGGTGAGTGGTATAGGGTATAGGAGGTTTAGAATTCTTCATAGTTGTTGATGTTTTTTTAATTTTGCGTCTCATGAAGAGGTTATATGGTTGGTTCTCTTTTGGAATTGAAGACTGATCAGGGCTTCAGCCAGATTGATCCTTGTATTTTGAAATTTCCCAGCCAGGTTTTAGCTCTAATTTTTTTTTAAAGCAGCTATTGATAATTGTTGTCTAAACCACTATTTTATTACTTTACCTTTTTTCTTTGTGTTTTTTCTGAAACACTTTAAATTATGGGACTCCTACCATTGGATTACAACCTTTTGATTATATACTTGTAAAACAAAACAAAAAATGTTCTATTTAACCGGAACACTTATCAGTTGTTAATGATAATGGAAAACTAAACTAAGATAAAATAAACAGTTATTATCCCCACAGTGGCTTTCTGGTTTGTCAGATCAGGATTGCATTTAGGTATCTCTTACAATTCAAAATAGACTTCCCTTCCCATTGCTTTAGGTTTTCTTGACAGTGTCCTTTTGGAGAGATCTGATGTAGTTTAATGTCCTCTAAAATCTTTCTCTTCCTGGGTTGGTTTGATTGCTTCCATGTAGTTGTATTTAGTTCATTCTTCCATATTCTGTATTTCCATAAAATAATACTTAGATTTAAAGACTTGATTAAATTCAGATTGAACGTTTTGGTAACAGTAAAGAGCCAGTTTGCATACTGATATTACATTCCTGTATACAGGAATTACATAATGTTTTTATGTTATTTTTAGTGAAGTTGAGATAGATTGAGGTTGATTCAGAGTGATTTATCCCCTTTGATGATAGCATGTCATCTAAAAGGAGTGAGACTGGTACCATATCATTATCTATCTTTTTCTTAATAATAGTATCCATTGCTGGTTTGACCAGAATGATTACCTCATGTGATAGAGAAAAATAGTGTGAGAGTAGAATTTATTTTTATTATTTATTTATTTATTTATTTTGGGTCCCATCATGGGGCCTGAACTCTGGGCCTGGGCGCTATTCCTCAGTTCTTCAGCTCAAGGCTAGCACGCTACCACTTGAGCCATAGTACCACTTCCAGCTTTTATTTTTGTTTTTTCTGTTTATGTGGTGCTGAGGAATCGAACCCAGGGCCTCACTGAGCCACCTTCCCAGCCCCTGCTTATTTATTTTTTAATGCTGGTCCTGGGGCTTGAGCTTAGGGCCTGGGCACTGTCACTGAGCTTTTTGTTCAAGCCTAGCACTCTATTACTTGAGCAACAACTTCCATTTCCTGCTTTTTTGGTGGTTAATTGGAGATAAGAGTCTTACAGACTTTTCTACTGTGGTTGATAACCACCATCCTTAGATCTCAGCCTCCTGAATAGGTAGGAATACAGGCATGAGATACGAGTGCCTAGCTGAAAATATGATTCTAAAGAAATGGTGGTAAAAAATACACACATCAATGTGATTTTGATTACCAAGAAATATAGCTTTTTACTTGAAATGTAGGATTCGTGCTTACCTATAATAGTTACCACAATTTTTTTTATGTGTAAAAAAAAAAAGTCTTAATGCTCCCAAATGTCTATATTAAAGACTTGGTCTCTAGCCTGTTAGTAGCTGGTAAATTTAGGAAGTGAGACCTAGTGAAAGGAATTTAGTCATGGGCTGAATACTTTAGTGGATATGGAGATTCTGTCTTTTCTGTCTCCTTGCTTTCCTGACTGCCAGTAGTGACCAGTTTCACTCCACCCCTAAAACAGTGGGTCCAACTGACCACTGATGCAAACCTTTAGAACAGCTAAAACAACTAAAACGTTTCCTCATCACTCAGGTGTTCATCACAGCCACGTACATCTAACTAGCAGAGCATGTTTCTCTGTTTTGAGTATCTTTATGATTTTCTCTGTTCAATGTATTTTAATCAGTTACAAGCACAGTCTTTTTTGTTGTTGTGGATGGGGCTTGCTAAAACCCAGGCTGGCCTATCATTCATAGATAGATAGATAGGTAGATAATGGAAAGAAAAGAAGGAAGAAGGGAAGGAACAAAGGGAGGGAAAGCCGGAGGGGGCAGGGAAAAAGGAAATAGGATAGGTATCTCCCAGAGTAGTCTAAAACTTAGAATCCTCTTGTCTCACCTTCCAAGTACTAAGATTGCAAGCATGAGCCATTACTGTATACCTGGCTAGTCATTCTTTTAATGTTCACATTTTCCCAGCTTTGGCCAGTACTCTTCACACAGGTACTTTTTCCGATTTATCAGGCCTTGAAAACAAGGAATATGTTTATTAAAGGCAGTAAGATTTCTTTTGGACAATAGCATCAAATCTCAATTAGCCATACATAATATATATAGCCATACCATATATACTATTTATAGTATGTGTAAACATGAATACATAGAGCAGAGTAAAACTTTGACACTCAGGGTCCTAATTTATCAACATATAGCAAAAACAGGGTGAAGAATGATTTCTAAAACCTCTTCTCATTTTATGGTTTCTCATTTGTTAGTACTAATAATGTGTTTTTTTTTCTATTTAGTTATTACTCAAACAGGATATCTCAGCAGTGTCAGATTTTTATCTTTACTAACAGCATCTTTATAACTTTTTTCCTATTTAGATTGTCAGCTTCCTAGGTCTCAGATGAAAGAATTGTACATTTTGAAATAGTGGTGTTCCAGCATAGTCCAGAGTTAGAGAATGCATCCCCAAAGGAAATGAAGAGGAGTTTGCATCCTAACCTTTGCCTTTATTCCAGTGTGAAACAGAGCCACACATTCCTCATGGAAGAGGTCAACTTTGCAATGCTGGATTAGTAAGAAGCTGCTATGTTTCCTGCAGAAAGCTTTATTTCCTCTGATTTAAGTAAACAGATAAGCTTGTTTCAAGAGTTGAAATGTATAACTGAATTTATGAAGGAAACTACATTGTAATGGATTAACTCTATAATACTTGTATTTCCCAAACCTCTGAGAAGTCAGTATCTGGCATTTTCAGACACATGTTGCTTTTGTAAATTGCCTTTTCTTTTCCCAGTAGAGTTTAATGAATGTAGATAACATTCATCCCATAGGCAATTGTTCTTTGCAGTTTTATGGGTTTTCTTTTTCTGAGTAAGTATGACTTCATTTTGTCCTTGTGCTCACAATCTTGCTGTCATGACTTTTGTTAAGAATTAAATATGACCTGCCAGTTTTTAAATGCTTGGAACACGTATTGAATTTTGGGCAGCAATACAAATAGTACAGCTGCATACCATACTAAGAAAAACAAAATGTGTGCTTTGAGAACTCTCTCTTCTTCAAGAATAGAAAGAAGTAGAATTCTGAATTTATTTTCCAATAAGTTAATTATTAGGATAAATTAAATATTATACTGTATTTTACTTAGAAATAGTCCTTTATATGCAATTTAGGCCTGGTTGGTTTATAAAATCACTGTAAGCTTATTTTTGCAGCTGTGTGAAGCTTGTAATTAACTTTTGAAAGAAGCAGCACTTACTATGTGAAACTGCTTGAATTACAGAAACTGTACTGTATTTCTTGTTAATAAAGTTATTTTGTGAATTTTCCAGATGGTGACAGTAATTTGAATAGTTTGATTCATTATTTCATTTGTGATATTAATGAATTGTGAATTAACATCATTTAAATTGTGCTGCATTGTTTCTTATAAGACACCAAAGAGATCTTGTTTCTTATATGAAAAATACAATGCCTGTGTGTTTTCTGCCTTTCTGTAAAGAAGATTTAAGGCATCTTACAGGTAATATACATGATAAAATGGCTTATGTAAAAACAAATCAGAGATAAGTAAGATTAAAAATGTAAAGAAAGCATCTAAATGAATATCTACTATACAAGGCTAAGTGGGAAATAGCTGTATAGCTGTGGCTGCATAGCAAAACATTTATTGATGTTCTGTTTATGTGTACTTTTTTTTTTTTTTTTTGTGGGTCCGGTCGAGGGGCCTGAAGTCAGCTCTTCAGCTCAAGGCTAGCACTCTACCACTTGAGCCACAGTGCTACTTCCGGCTTTTTTCTTTTTGCTTATGTGGTGCTGCGGAATCGAACTCAGGGCCTCTGACATGCAAGGCAAGCGCTCTACCAGTGAGCCACCTTCCCAGCCCCTGTTTATGTGTACTTTCATGTATATATGTATGTTTTGTCTGCATGTGTTTTTATTCAGGAAGACTTTTGAAGGATATAATACTTGATGAAAACATTGCGCTTCTTAAATATTTGCTGGAAATTGTTGACAATATCCCCTAAATATAATCTTAAAATGTTTTAGCTTTGTAAAATATGATGATTAACATTTTTGAAAAAAATGAAATCTTGAGAATTTTAACAGAATTTTCTGTTAAATGAGTTATATGCCCCAGAGCCAGTTCTTTCAAACCCCGATTCCTGGGAATGTGACATTTAAGGTATAGCTCATACGTTAGCTTTTCTATGCAGTCTTTTCTAATTCCCACAAACTAGAATTAGTGCCTCAGTGTTGTTTTGTCTTCATAGAAGTTTAATGCCATTTACCAAGGTGGATTAAAAAAATCTTGGTGTCAGTTTTTAGCAACATACATTTTTTTCCATGGCAGCAGCCTTATTTTATTGGTGTATTTCCAATACTTGATTCATGGTAAGGCATTCTGTAGATGTTTGTGGGAGGATTGAAAATTAGTAATACTGAAATTTTAATGAACTAGATAGGACCCAGCTGGAGGAAGTAGGTCACTAATGGGTGTTTTTGAAGATTATACCTGGTCCCCAGGTCCCTTTAAGCTGCCCTGCCATGCCCTCTATCATACAGGACTGAAACCATGTGCCAGACTTTAATTTCCCTTGCTTATATGAGGTGTTTTTGTCACAGTGACAAAGTCTGACTAACAGAAAATCTCAAATACATAAGGAAGGTTTCATATTTTACTCGGATCTTACTCATACAAGGGAAAAGGTACATGATTTGTCAGTAACTTTCTGCTATCTGAGGAAGACACAGCATACCGTTTGGTCAAGTCTTAACCATTTAGTCAATTGAGAAATAATTTTAGTAAAACCTGGCAGTACAGTGTTGGTTATTTCTGGATCACCTGCTTCAAGCAGTTCATTTGAAATACTTTAAAACCAACTGTGGGAGAGGCAGTTGTGAAAGCCAGACTTTCAGCAGAAAACAAACAAAAGCCTCTGAGCCCTTCAGGCTGTGAGAAAATGCCCTGCTATGTTTAAGGAATGGGTCAGGCAGGCCCACAGCCTTTGCTTCTTGCTTTTTCTCAGATGGTTGGTGTAAAATTAAAGCACACATCCTCAATAGATAGCAGCTTTTGTTAAAGCAGTTGAAGAACTATAAAAAGTGATTTTAAATAGCTTCTAGTTTGTGGAACTCTTAAGTATATACATATTTGTGAATGGTTGCAATCCTCCTGTTACCCTCACTGAAGTCTGTTTCTTGTGTGGGCTGAGAGTGCTCTATAGGAAAAACAACCAACCAGCCAACCAAAAGTGCTTCATTCTTCAAGGACTACATTGTAGGATAAAATGTTCAGAATAATAAAATCTTACTTTAAACTTTTAAGTATTGTGTCACCAACAGCTGTCACCTATTAAAGATCAACTTTTCACTGGTAGCAGTTAAACATCACTGGAATGTTTAGGCAATTGCTTTGTAATTTGACAGGAATCCCAAGTAAATGCATAAAATTAAAGCCATTCTTTGGCATGTGACTCATATTCAGAATTCCATGGGGGAAAATGAACTTTTAATTAATGGAGTTAATTTTACAGTTTAAAACTAGAGCTGTATGTTTTAAAAACTTATTTCCTTGATTGAATCTGAAAAATGTAAAGTTAGGCTTTTGGTTTTCTTTTTGTGCTGGTCCTGGGGTTGTCTCTGAACTCTTGCTCAACACTAGGAATCTACCACTTGACTCACAGCTCCTCTTTTCTGGCTTCTTCTGGAGGTTAGTTGGAGATGAGAGTCTCATGATTTTTCTGCCCTTGCTGGGTTTGAAATGCAACTCAGATTGCAGCTACCTGAGTAGTTAGGATTATAGGCGTAAGCTACCAGCTTCCTGCTTCAGTTATGATTATTTTTAATATCTAGTTTTTAATTTTAAGATGAGCAAAGGTGTTTCATTACAACATGTCACTTGGTGAGATAGTGCATCATAGTCACCGTCACATATTCATCATTCTCCCCATTTGTTGCGCCTCACCCTCCTCTCAAGTTACTTGGTTTCACACAAACTTAGTTTTTTGTTTGTTTTTTGTTGGTCATGGGTTTGAACTCAGGGCCTGGGCATTGTCCCTGAGCTTTTTCACTCAGAGCTTGCATTCTACTACAGTGCCACTTCTGGTTTTCTGGAGGTTTATTGGAAATAAGGATAGACTTTCCTACCTGAGCTGGCTTCAAACTGCAATCCTCAAATCTCAGTCTCCTGAGTCAATAGGATAATAGGGGTGAGCCACCAGCATCCCACTCCTCTATACATTAAATTTAGGTTTTGGAAGGTCAATAATAAATGTACTACTTACCCAAGGATACTCTTTAGGAAAATTTGGTTAGTGGAATTTACTAATCCTTTTTACCAATGCTCAAGTGGAATGACGTGGTAAATTATTTTCAGGTTTTTACAATATAAACACTAAATTGTTAATGCTTTTTGGTCCTAAGAAAAACTGAAAAGTCTTATTATATTTGATAGATGTTTGCCTGAATTATAGCCTACTGAAAAATTAAATGGAAGCCTCATACTTACTCACTAGGGTTTTGGAAGTAAAAACAAGCACAATGGGAGGAAAATACTCATGCAAATATGAAATGTTTTAGGGTCCCTCCCCCTATTTAGTATTATGGATGAGTGACATTTTGGAAGACTGGCAGGTTGAAATGTTTGCTATTGATAAATACAACTGAATGCTTAAAGAATTGTGATTGTTTGGAGTACTTCTTTACAGCCATCTCCAGCTGAATTGTGCTATGATTGTGGTGTATTCTCAGTAAAAACTAATCATTCAAATATGCAACAAGGCTTTTAAAGCATATGTGGGGAACTGAGGATGTAGAGAACAAACACAAATCTAGCAAGCTCAGATTATTTTGGAGGAACATTGTTTTGATTAATTGAAGTATTTAAATCATTTGAATACTTAAATATGATTGGAAGTAAGTAATGAAAAGAAAAATAATATGTATTAATAGCAGGTAATGAGTACTGAAGGACTTCCATGAGCTTGGTGTAGATAATTAGGTTTATGACTTAGATATCATATGACTTGTCTTCTTATAATCATGGAGGCATAAGAACTTGTGTTTGTGGGCCTCCATTGAAGGATGTAGTGATCAAAGTGCTGAATTGTAGTTACTTCATTATACATTCATAATTATAACTTTCCCCTTTAAAATATTAAGCAAGTTAGAATTGATTAATACATCTTTGTGTGCCTTGAGGATCAGATTTTGGTATATTATTATTTATTTCTTTTTCTCTACAGAGCAAATTTATCAAACTGAAGGATGACCCAATCCATTCATGATAAATAGTATATGAGTAGTTAGTCTCAGAAGGGAGAAATTAGTTCTGGGCACAGAGCAACAAACTGCTTTGTGTCCCTTTAACTTGTTTGGTGTATGTTTTTTTTTCTTTTTAGTGGACTTTGTCCCTTACAGTGACAATATTTGTAGACAGTGTCAGTAATTTTGATGTTAGTCTGTGATTTGCCATTATCTCTTTGGTTATAGAATAAAAGACAAACCTGCTTTGTGAAGTCTTTTTATTTACTGTTATCTTTCTTGTTGTTAGATCTTGTGAAATTAACTAAGTAGCCTCTAAATAACTGTACTGTATCTTGGTTATGAGAATTTTACATAGGCACATACGAAAGTTAGGATATAGAATTTTTGTTTTCTTTTCCTTAGAAATATTTCAAATCCTAGCAGCTTTAAATAAATATTTAAAATTGACTGTCAGCAGACATTTGAAATCGCTTTGGGATATTGTATAGTTCTTGGAGAAGTGAATAATTTTTGCACAGTTTTTTGGGGGAAAGTCACACTTATTCACTACTAATTAAATCTTGAATCTTTAGGAGCAGTGTACTTTAGATGTGTTGGTACTAGAGCTTGAATTCAGGGCCTGGGTGCTGAAGCTGTTTTGCTCAATACTAGCATTCTACCACTTGTTTTTATTTTTTGTGATAAATTTGTCTCATGGACTTTCCTGCCCAGGCTGGCTTGGAACCCTGATCAGTCTCCTTTTTTCATAGCTAGGATTGTAGCAGGTATGAACCACTGGTACCTAGGTCACAATGCATTTTGTTGAATGATTTCTCAATGAAGCCAAGTTTTACTTAATAAATGCAAGTTTTCTCAATTTGGGGGCCAAATTAAGGCATTGTTCATTTTTAGCACATTTTTTAAGGAAATAAACACATTCGTACATACATGCATACAAGCCCACAAATGCATACAATGCACAGAGTATGTGTAAGACATTGTAAAGAAAAATGAAACCAATTGTTTCCTTATATGACACGGAACATTTTGATTCCCTGTAGGGCTTTAAAATAGAATAAGAATTAGGGGTCCTATATATCATCCTTCATTCTACAAAAAATGGTGAACAGGCAGCAGTCCTTGTTTTATCTCGTATTAAATAATGGGTTTAAAAACTTACAACCTAAAAAAAACTTACAATCATACAGGAATTTTATTTTCTGCTGATGTAATAATGTCCATATAAACTATTCAGTATGTGATGTCAGTTATATTACTGTGATGGTTTGCCTCATGTGGTCACTATTAATCATTGGCTGCATTCAAGGTTGGCCTTATATCTTTTTGTCAAACATATGAAGTCTTTGCAGGTTTGTCAGGTATGGTTAATTGTTGGACTTCCTAGGTAACAGCCCACTGGGACCCCATCTGTTGTATTCCAGGTAGAGTTAAGCAGCTAAGTTGGGACTCACCCTGAGGAAAGGAAGCTTATTTGCCTTATTGTCAGCTTTTGTTGGAGTAAAATACATGCTTGGATATGTTGATACACAATTTGTTTCTAAATCATAGTCTTGCTGCTATGGCTAATTGTATTTCATATTTAAAGCAGTCAGTACTAATGGTTCTGTCTTGCACAACAGGAAAAAATAACCAACAAAACACTGCACACCCAATGCTGATATAAATGGAAAATTCAGTGCTTTACTATTTGATCACCATCAAGTAATTTTCTTTCCAATACAGTTTGTCTCCTCAGTTGCATTGTTTGTGTTTGGGATGAGGATACGTAAGTCATATAAATTCTTGGCCCTCAGCTGTTTAGTGAGTTAGACTAATGAGTCTAATAGATAAAAACAATGACAGTAATTTTAATAGTATGTATTATATGTATTATTATGGTACCTAGAAATTTAAGCAAGTGAAGTTGGGAAAACTCAGTGACTTCTTACTGAAAAGGGAGTAGGCTGGGTACTGTTGGTTCATGCCTGCAATCTTAGCTGCTTAGGGTGCTGAGATTTAAGGATTGAAGCCAGCCAGGGCAGGAAAGTTGATGAGACTCTTATCTACAATTAAGCACTAAAAAGTAGAAGTGGCGTTGTGGCTCAAGTGGTAAAGCACTGCTGTTGAGCAAAAAAGCTTAGGAACAGCTCTCAAGACCTGAGTTTAAGGCGTCCCCCCCACAAAAAAACACCTAAAACCCCCCACAAAAATAGAAGGTGGGAAGAGGAGATGAAATGAGTGTAGTGTGTGTCAACACTTTTGCATTGTAGCTAGAAGAGTGATTGAGTAGTCAGGGCCCTCACACTAGAAAAATTAAATTTTTGTATCCCAAAGTCAGTAGGGATCCCATTGTATCTACTAAGTAGTGACAGAGTGAAAGTAGCATTTTAAGAAAGGAAAAGTAGAGAGTAATATAAGCAGGTCATATCTAGGCTTCCTGAATAGTTAGGATTACAGGTGTAAGCCACCAGTTCTGGCTTATTTTTAAGATAAATTCTTGCTTCTTGCTAGGGTGTGTGCTTGGGTCTAGATATGCCTTTTTAGAACTTTGCCATTACTGCTAAGATGACAGGCATATGTACCATTGTTCCCAGTTCTTCCTTGAAAATGGTCTTACCACTTTCTCTGGCTGGCTTTGAACCGTGATCCTCCTGAACTCAACTTTCTAAGTAATCGTAGGATTACAGTTGTGAGCCATCAAGGCCAAACTAGGAAAATTTAAGTTAAGACATAGTTTTCCACTTACAATGTGAGTGGAAAACACCAATCTTTGGGGAAGATTTATGGTACAATCATGTAGAGTACATGGGCAGCAAAAACATGGGCGCTGAGAGGGAGTTGAGTGGGCAGAGCCAGATTTGCTTTATGTTCAGTTCGTAACCAGCCCGTGGAAGCTTAGGTGCATGATAGGGTGTGACCTTGGCAGTGATTGGTACCTGTTCTTTTTTGGCTTTAAAAAGAGTTTTCTTCCTTCTTGACTTGACTCCCCGCTGTGTCTGATTGTCTCCCTAGCTGAAGGAGGCTGGGGAAAAGGGCAAGCACCACACTTACCTTTCCTTTGTAAGTCTTTCGTGGGATGGACAAGACAGGACACATTCATTTACAAGAGTAAGTTAGTTTAACCATCTTGGAAAATAGCAATATCAAGTAAAACTGACCATACCACCCTAGCAAGTACCCCCTACTAGGAACCTGTTCCAGAGATTCCTATACCATACATTGAAGAGTTATAAAAGGTAGTCATTGAGGCATTTATAATAGCAAGATGTTGGCAGGAACCTATTATTCAGGAAAAAATGAATATTTTGAATGGAGTACTATATAGGAATTAAAAAGAATGAATATTGAATTACATAGAGCTGAATATATGAACATAGGAAAAGTCTTTTTTAATTATCTTTAAGTTGTTGTACAAATGAGTTGCCATTTAACAAATCAGTTTATGAATACAGTATATCTTGAACAGTGTCACTTGTTTCAACATTCTGACCCATCCCTCCTTTCCTGAAAGACCCAATCTTGAACTAAAACAAGACTGAGTATGGGGGGTCATATTTTCATAAAATATGAAAGCAACATCAAAATCATGTAAAATATGATAACCTGTAGCTGCTGAAAAATGTCTTAACTCTACTGATTGACAAATTTTCTAGAATCCTAAAATTTGACTTTTAAAATATTGCCAGTGTTAATTCAGTGCCTCTTTATTCCTGACACAGTCTTAACATCCTGGGGATATTAAAGTCATAGAGCCACTCCTAGTCTTGTTAAAATTTCAGTGCACCTTGTATAATACATTCATGTTTGATTTAGTCGTTATATTTACTTTTTGAGATAATATAGCTACAGGATTTTTTTGTTATTTAAATTAAACAAGTGGCACTCTTTTTGGTTCTCAGTTTTTTTTGGTAACTTTATAGTTTGTTTCACAACTCATAAGCTTTGCTTATGTAGCAGATTTATTTTTCAATAAGTTATAAGAAATTTTTCGAGTAAATGGTCTTAGATGTAAATATAATGGCATTCTATTGAAGACATCTATTGAGTCTTCTTATGAATAAATAATAAATGAATAATAGCTTATGGATAGATTGCCATGTTGCATTTTTGGGGTGACTATTGTTGTTCTTAAGCCTTGGTATGCATAAGAACCCTGCTGTGAATTAATGTAAAACAGGTTCTCTGGCACTTTTATGTTTTTCTCCATTGAGAAGGAATTTTATTTATTTTTTCTCCTTTCTAAGTGCTGAATAAATACTTGCAAGATGATTTCAGGAGTACTTCATGGAAGAAAAATACCCTCGTTATATATACTCTATATTATCGATAAATAGAGAACACTAGAAAGATTTAATGCTCAAAAGTTGCATATGACTGAAATTTTTTAAGCATTATTTGTAAGCATGCTTTTAACTAGCAAGATTATTTATAAACATGGTTATAAAATTGCACTGAAGAATTTTACTAGCAAAAACAAAAAGTACGAGTGAATGAAGAAAAAAGTGATACTATTTTACACAAGTACTACAGCCAAGCCTGGAAGTTGTTCTGTAGCCACAGCTACAGTGAATTGTTCACCGATTGGCAGCAATACAAAAAACTGCCCTTCTAACCCTTCCCAGCACACAAATGAAATAGCTAGATCCCATCTTTAAGAAAGCTGGTTTTATTGAAGCCAACTAGCTAGCATTTTTCATTTAAACACATGAGGGCCTGCAGTGCTTTTACTATAAGGTAACCCAGACATCTTTCACAGAAACATCACAGAAGCATATACAACCCCTTTATCCTACTGTGTATCAGTACAGATGCAAACATAACTCATTTGCTAATAGGTACATCAGTCTTGCTCACCTAAAATAACAAGGTGCTCCTTTATGTACTTAAATAGGCGTGCCTGGTCTTTTCACCTACTAGATGTATAAGCATTTTCTTTGAAATTTCTTGACTTGCTTTCTAGATTATTTTGTCATCTATAGGACTTACTTTTCTGGAATATTTCAAACTGTACTTTCTAAAAGTTTTGAGTCTAAACACATTTTAAATTAGTGTTTATATTAGACACTGAAAAATATTCTTTTGATTATCCTCTATTAAATCAGTATACCAGGTCTTATGTAATTGAACCAAAGTTCTTTTGCTTATCCTTTTTGTGTGGACAGCTCCTGATATTGTACCCATTAGGCAAAGTTACTATCATTATTGGAACTTCTTTGCAGTTACAAGTCATCTTTGGAGACAGAATTGTTGCCTGGAAAATACCGGGCAGATTTGTTTTTTAAGTCTGTGAATTGGAAGCTTGATTCACAGATTGAATTTTGGCATTTGATTCTCAAAAGGACGTGGGAGTACCAGCTTTATTTTGTGAGTGACTGCAGATGCCCTCTTACCATTTGAGCTTCTTTGTCCTTTTAATAAATGATCTGTCTGAAATTTTAAGCCACGTAGGATACAAAGGAATTCTTGGTTTCACAGTTGGCTTTAATTTTGTATTGCAAAGGCAATTTTGTATTGGCTTTATGTTAACAGCTGTTGGGGAGTTTATCATCTCCTACGCTCACCTTCTCTTAAACAATCGAAGGAGAACAAATGAGGCATTGATTTTTGTGTACCTAAAAATAAAAAGTTGAAGGGACCTCCAGCTTCATGCTTGTGACTTACCCAGGTAACTCTATCTGATGGATAAGATGATAGTATGACTACAGCTTCAATGAATGATGTACTGTGGGCTGCCTGATTTTAACATTTTGTTCTTAAAGCACACTTATTTTAACTACATGAAAGATGGCAGGTTGAGAATGGTTGGAAGCCAAGGATAATTAAAAGCATCAGGATGGCTTCACATGTTGTCTATTTCATCTTAGACGATGTGGATAAAACAGAAACAGCTGTGATTCCAAATATGATATAAATTTCAAATGTTGGGGTAGTTTATTTTATGAGCTGATTCAATAAGGAACTCTGCACATATGTCTTTGGTGACTTGTTTTCAGTTTTCACAAAAATGCAAACTATTAATGGCTCTTTCATATTGCTAAGAGAAAATGGTGTGCTTTTAGCTCCATGAAGCAAATAGCCTTGAGAGATGGGCTTGCCTAGAAATTGACTACATTTTTTTGTGGGAGAATGGGTGAAAAGGGCAGTTTCCTGTATTGCTGCCAAAAGGTCTGGACAATTTGTAGTAGCTTGTGGCTAGAAAACAACTTCTGTGAGGCATACTTAGCAACTCCAAATTGGATCTGGGTCTGCAGGAGAAAGTGCTCATTTTCCCTAGTTATTAGGCTTAATGGAAAATTTAGAAAGTGAATTTTAATCTCAACCACTTGCAATTATGATTTTTGGATGTCTGGGGAAATGTATTCGAGTTAGCTCAAGTGGAAAATAATGTAATTAAGAAGGTAGTATGTTATTATATAACCTTGCACTTCATGCCTTCAGAGTGAAGGCAAATCTTGCATGTTACACCTTCCTTTGTTGCTCTCACACTATCCCTTCCCACCCCCAGTTGTCTGCAATTTTTTCAAAGTTAAATGACTAGAAGTATCCCCCCCCCCAGGTTCATTTACAAAATTCGTTCCCTTTTAGGATTAGATGCATGCTTAAAAAGTATATACCTACTGTTAGTGGCCACTTATTAGAAATTCCACTTTGCCAGGCACGATGCTAATGTTCTTGCATTGGTATATCATTTACTTCTCTGGATAAGGGAAACAGATTACAAAGGGTGTTATATAATTACAAAGTAGGGAGAGCCAAGATTTGGAATGTATCCATATATTCCTTATATCAAAGCAGTAACTATCTTGGATGTCCATTTTGTGGAATGAAAGTCTGTTAGAGATTATTCTTGCAGAATGAACTTAGATATGTGAGTAAAAATATACTTGGTGAGGCTGTAAAGGTGGCTGTAAAGGTAGAGTGCTTGCCTTGCATGCAAGAGGCCCTGGATTCAATTCCTCAGCACCACATAAACAGAAAAAGCCAGAAGTGGCACTGTGGCTCAAGTGGTAGAGCACTAGCCTTGAGCTGAAGAGCTCAGGGACAGTTCCCAGGCCCAGAGTTCACGCCCCACAACTGACCAAAAAAAAAAGTATATATATGTATACACACACACACACACACACACACACACACACTTGGTTTTATTTAATGTTTTCACTAAGCTCTTGGGTACAACATGTATACTGATACACCGTTTATACTGGCAATAAAATATAGTGGCCTGAATTAGTGATTGCCTATAATCGCTTTATTTCTTAAATGCCCCAGATTTTGCTTTACTTAATAGGCCTTATTTTTTTATACTTTTTAATTTAAGATTAGCTTTCCATTAAGATGTAGACAGTAGTTGATTAAAACCTGACCTTTTCTTGCTTTTTTCTTCATTGTATTTTTACTAAATAGCGTATGTTCATAATGTAGCACTGTGGTTCTCAACCCTGAGAAGGTGGCTGGATTTTCTAGGAGCAGTGGCTGGGGACTTTTGAATTTGGTAATTTGAAGGCATGCCAGGGGTATTTAGTGTGCAGGGCCTAGCTTCCTACAATTCTCTGAACAGCTCCTCACAACAAAATGTCAGAATTGTAGTGGTAAAATAAAATCAGCTATAACCCCAGGCTACATCAGAGTTAGTCTTAGGCCATGACTATATGAAGTTTCTCATAACAAAAATTTAAAAATGTTCGCATTTTTTTCTCTTCTAGAATGTTTATTTATACAACTCTAAGCTAAATGATAACATACTGACATTAAAATCTCCCTTTACCTATATCCTACCTTTACTGGCTACTTTTGACTTACAGACAATTACATCTTAAACTACTTACTACTTGTCTTACCTGTGGTTGTTTGACAACTTAAAGAGTGGTGAGTAAACTACCATGGCATGGGGTGAGGAGAAGCCAAAGAAAGAAAGGGATAATATCTAAAGAGAAGCTTCAGTTAATGAAGCTTTGGCTGGGAGGAAAGTCCTGGCATGTCTCGGAACATTGCAGTTGTAATTGATATACATAAGCCTGTAACTATCTGGTAACATGATTACATTATGAGTAAAAAAAAGACTGTATGAATGAGATATTTAGAAACTTCTGAACCCAGTATCTATTGTGTATCTGTCCTGTTTGAGTAGAGACATTTTTTTCATATTTTATTACTTTGTATTTGGGTCTAACATCTGTGATTTTGCTTAAATGTAAAAAGTTGAAAGGAACAATCTGTAGTGGTCTTTGATACTTGATGTCTTTGATTTTGCTTAAATGTAAAAAGTTGAAAGGAACAATCTGTAGTGGTCTTTGATACTTGATGTCTTTGTAAGTACTTGGGGATCTGTACCTTCTTTTCTTGCTCTCTTCCTCCTTCAGTTGTTCCAGTTAGCCTCCACTGTCATCTATTCTTAGGCTTCTTGGTATATTTCTTCACATAGTAGGTGGACTGTAATCATGGGCTTATGTTCTGAGTCCCATTCTGGGTTGTCATATCTAAGCACAGTGCTGGTACAGTAATTGAATGGCAGAGCAGAAGCAAATACCTTAATTGTCTTAACACTAAGTACTGGAAAATGGTCAGGTGGATGATTGAAACTCATTGAGTTGGGGAAAGCCCTAAATAAGTGAGGTAAAGGAATCGTAACATTATTAGTGTGACCATATTGGTTTTAGTATGCATATTCTTTTTGATGCTTGAGATCTAGAAGACTGAGGCCAGCAGGATTATATTTTGGCAAAATCACCAATCCACAAGGTGTTGGTTTTCCACCTGAGCATTTGCCAAGTTAAGGTATCTTTTGAAGGAGCAGCCATTTTCATGTTCTTGAGTATGATCCTGCCTATTTCCTAGTGTATGGATTTAAATCTGTATTTCCCAACTCTCTCTCTCCCTCACTTCCCCGCCAGTGTGTGTATGTGTGTGTGTGTGTGTGTGTGTGTGTGTTATCCCTGTGAGGAAGAACTGGCCCCTGTGATTGAATTGCCTACAGTTGAGTTCTTGATGTAATGCCTTGAATTCTGGGTTAGGCTTGTTTCTTTGGGTAGGTATGTTGCCTTAGCCTTTGAATTCAGATGGAGATAGTACTATTTTACTTCAGAGTTTAGTCTCTTGTGTCAGGGGTTAGAATAAATAGCAACTCTGTAATGTGTGTTACAATGTTTTTCTGTTGAATTACATGAAAGCATCTATTAGACACTTGGATTCAGTCTAGATGTAATTGTGAGAAGAATTCTTACAGTGAAAAGCCTACTAGCAGGACACTGGTGCTTATCCCTTGTGGCCATGCCTTTGGACTTGACCCTTGCAAATTGAGCATGCCTGAATGCACAGGTGTTTGCATGGTTGAGCAAATTATGCTTAGACAATAAACTATTATGCCTGATTGTGATTAGAGAGGCAGGACATATTTACACATGGACTACTTTAGTCAGAGGGTTAGAATGAATATTGTTAAACATTTTACAAAAGGGGAAAACAAGTACTTTTTGAGAGAGACTATTTTGTTTAGTGGTACATGCTCTTAAACTTATTAAAATTAAACTTATTATAATTCAGTCTTAACCTTGGCAGATTTTCTTCTCTCTTTTTCTTTTTTTTTTCCTGAATGACACCATTTTTTTTCTTCTCCCTGCTTTGGGTAACAGAGTTTATTAAACAGAATATTAGATTTTTTTTCTTATTGGAAGACAGCTATACTACAATTATGGCTAAGAAGAAAAGGAACATCAGTTTCCAGTGTCAGATAATAGATCTGATGGGGTCTATAAATTTTTGCTTTATATACATGTGCAGTGTTGATATCTGGGAGTGGGGAGATGTACCCTAAGAAACATTGTAGGATTTCTGGGGATCATTACCCTCTAGCTATGATCTGAAATTAAGAAAAGTCACTTGAGTTGTTTCATATGGCTGCTTGAGTGTAAGCTGAAGTAAAGTCAGGAAGATGTAACCATAATGCTGGGTACTGGAGAGGGACAAGTAGTAGAAGTAGTTAAGGTGCAGTTGTGGCTCATGGATCCCAGCTGCTTTAAGAACAAGGAAGGCTGGGCAGTGGGAGGGTGGGAGGAGCAGTTGGGGCTCAACAGCATTTAACTGCAAGAGAGGAGATATTTAAAGGTTGAGGTATGTGAAATTGAGATAATGGTAAGGTTATAGGTCTAGGGCTGGGTTTTTCAATAAATTCCTTTAAAGGGTCATGGCTAGCATTTAAGAGGGAAACAGAATTAAACATCACGAGAATCAGAGTCAGGGCTTCTTCTAGTCTGTATGGAACTTCTATAGAGTAAAGAAAGAAGCTTTCTCCTTTGGGAGAGAAGCAAAAAGAATGGCCTTTTCTGGTTGATGTAGTCTGTTGGCAGTGATTTGTCTGTGGAAGGGGTCAGATTTAGCACCATGACTGCCAAAACTTAGGCTTTGGTCCTGATCAGTGGATCACACATGGTCATTTGGAAACTTTCCTTTAAACTAGAGTGTTTACCATGGGATGTAAATATTTTACTCTAGGTCACAGTTGGAAAAATTTGGAAACTTGGAGTGTGACTGTGGGAATGGGAACTGAGATCTTGAGGAAGACAAGATCACTGGAGATTTGTATTTTAAAGTAGAAACACACATAAGCACACACAGTTCTCTAAGCCTTAGAGAAAGGAAGCGGATTTGTAGGTTTTGCAGAAATGGTGTTTTGATTTGGAATGCATTACTTATGATGAAAATTTGGAGTTCAGGCTTTAACCCAGGGGGGGAAAAGCCTTACTACGGGGTGGTGAAGGAAAATATAGTCCAGATATTGTTTAGGTTTCTGGCACAGCACTGATTGTCTCCAGCTTCACGGACTGAAAGACATCTCAATCCCGTGCATCTGCAGGAGCTCACTGTGAAGGGAGACTTGATGTGCTTCAGGTCATGGGGAGAAAACTTGCTCGGACTTAGCTACCAGTTGTACATAAAACACATGATCGGCAATGGAAAGTTGAAAGTGAACTGATTGTTAGAGATTTTTGTGGGTAATTAACCCTGTTGTAAAAGATCAAATAGGCACAGTATTTGGAATTCCTTTGAGCAGATATGTTGCAGCTAGAACTCCTTACTGTGTTTTTCATAGAAGTAGAAGATTTACAGGTAAGTTTTTAGGTACTTTCAGGTACATTCAGATTTTTCCATGGGGGAAAATGAAAATAATAGCTAACTAATATTTATTGAGTGTTTTATATGAGAAATCGTCATGGTCTTTGAACTATTCTATCAGTCTGGAGTCCAGGTACTATATTTTCTTAGTTTCGTCTTACAAGGCCTGAGTCTGAAGGCCTGAGCCTCATATCTAGTTTCACTTTGGCTAGCTCCATCCACTCCCCACAGTGCCCCAAGCCTGAACTGCCTGGTGTTGGGAGTATGTATAATGACTTTTTTCCCCCAGGCTTTTGGAATATGACCTATCATGAAGTTCTGGGGGACTTCTTGTAGATAGGAATGCAGAATTTGTCCTGCTCAGATCTGCCACATAGTAAATAAAGGTGTAGAGCTGTCAATCTCCCAAGGATGGTTCTGACAATATTTAATGCTGAAAAGTTAGAGGTATAGGGCTTCCCAAACAGTGCAGCTGAGTGACTGGGAGGTTTGTAGGGTCAAGAGTATGTATTTGTGTACTAAACAGCATTGGGTGGGCTGAAAGATTCAAACTGCAAGCTGCATCCCAGGAACAGTTGAGAGCCATGACCAACAATGACATCACGGTCACAGGTGCCAAATGATTCTCCTCTTTTTCCAATGAAGTCTGCCCATGCTTACAAGAAAGAAAGAAAGAAAAAAGCAATGGTGTTTGAAGCACTGCTATGATTTCTGTTGTGAAAATAAGTGTGAAATCCAATTCTGTGTGTGTGTGTGTGTGTGTGTGTGTGTTAGAGGTAGGGAGATGATAACACAATGGTTTTTGAAAACCACTTAGTTCCAGAAATTCCAGTTTTAGGTTACTCAAGTTTAATCGCTCCCAAAAGGCTTCTGTGAGGAGGGGTTGGGGCAAGGGTAGGAATTTCAGATTAAATGAGAAAAATAGCTGTGGACAATTGAAATTTACCCTTCTCTTTTCTTTTCAACTAAGGTCTGGTTGTTTTTAAGGCAGTTCTTAATTTCTAGAGTAGATCCTAGAGGCTGAAGAATTCTGAATTAACATGTCAACTTTGGATTCAAGACTCTGGTTTAAAATTTACCATTAAATAATAAATTATAATGATAAACTTAATGTTTATTGAATAGAACTTGAAATACAAATAAAAGTTAAAAGCAGACAGCTCTTTTTTTTTTTTTAAATCAGTCATGGGGCTTGAACTCAGGGTCTGGACACTTTCCCTGAGCTTTTTCATACAAGACAAACACTATCACTTTGAGCCCCATTGCCACTTCCGGTTTTCTGGTGGCTAATGGTAGATAAGAGTCTCAGGGACTTTTTTGCCTGGGGTGGCAGTGAACCATAATCCTTAGATCTCAGCCTCCTGAGTAGCTAGGATTGTAGGCATGAGCCACCAGTACCTGACTTAGCTTCATTTGTATCTTCAGCTATATTAATATTACATTTTTATCATGGTACCCTACACTCATAGCTTTTGAATGAATATTAAGTAAGTACATATTTTTGTACACTTCACAGAGTAGGATGTTGACCTGTTTTTTTTTAAATTCATGTATATTATATATTCATATATATTATATTCATGTATAAAGGGTTTTCAGTATGACATTTCCATAATGCAGACAGTGTACTTTGGTCACATTTGTCCCTTCTGTTACTCTTTCATATATCTGTTGGTTTTGGTGTCTTTTTTCACTAACATTTTTTTGTACAATTTGCCATGTAAGGGTTTCTTTTTATGGGGGGAGAGTTAATGCAAGGTCCAGGGCCTTCTGCTTATTAAGCAGGCTCTCTACCACGTGAGCAACACTCCTATCCTTTTTTGTTTACTTCTTTTTTTAGATAGGTTCTCTTTTGCTGCTTTTGCCTGCTGGCCCTCAGACCACTATCCTGATATTTGCTTCCCAAGAATCTAGGATTACAGATGTTGAGACACTGTGCTTGGCTTTGTTTTTTTTTTTTTTTTAAATCTATAATTTTAGAGCTAAGAGGAACTTAGTCCAAGTACTTGTTGGTGTTCACATGATTACCATGCTTGTTAAAAATGCCCATGTTTTGTAATTTGTATTTGGGGCAAATTAAGAGAACATGGTTTCTTGTGAATTTGTAGTCATTCAGACACTGTGTTGTAAGGAGTACCCTGCAGGATCTGCTAGTCTGGTGTGATGTGCATACTTGTTCTTCTGCCCAGCAGGTAGGTAGATATGCTTTGAGAGGCATTTATCCTATCCAAGGTTCACCTTCACCTGTGTTTGACCTTAGTCTCCATGGAGGAAAGTATTTGTAATGTTGAGGAGACTGGTGACATGTGGAAGAATGTCTGACAAATAAGTGTTTTTTTTTTTTCTGGAAAAATTCCTCCACATTGAGTCTTTAGAATATTACATTCTGCAGCCTGAAAGGTTTATTGCCAATTTTATCCATTTCTTGACTTACGTTATTTTGAGAGAATAATTACAGCAAGAGTGGGAGAAATGGAGAAGTTTGCCATTAAAATTTAAGAAGCAGGGAGTATCGTAATTGCTAGGACCTATTTGTTAGTGAGGAAAGTAGGGAAGGAAGAAGGAATGGAAAAAGATTGAAGAACTAGGTGGGCAGTCAGCCAAATATTAGGGTGGAGACTGAATCTGAATGCTGTTTGGCAAAGTTGATTATACTTTTGATTCCTTTCCAGAAAGTTAAAGTGATTGGGTGGGTGGGGAAACTCCACTAGAGATGACAGCTTAAGTGTTGCAGAAATCTAACGGAAATTGGCATGAGTGGCTAGATAAAGTAGGAAGGAACAATTAAAAAGAATTCGTTCTTTCTCTGGCAGCACTCTGTGGTTCTTCTAATGCTAATACTTAAGTTCTCTCATCTTTATTCCATATAATATATGTAAAAAAATCTCCCTTCAAACTGACTGCTGCTCCCTCTCCCTGCACTTCTGTTAGAAGCAAATTGTTCACAAAGAAGTGTCAAGAGTTAAGATGGGACTGATTCCCGAAAAGCAGCCCAAGCTGCTTGTGTGATGTTTGTGCATTCATATGTGCATAGTTACGATATACTTGTGCAAAGTGTGAGCTCATTTTGAGTAGTCTTTGCCTAGCTTTTGGTATATTTAGGTAATAAAGGGTTTGTATACACTATCTCATTTGGAATCACATTTTTTTCTGGCAGTATAAACTATGAACTCAGGGTTGTATGCCTCCTGGGCACTCTGTCACTTAAGCCACATTCCCCTGCTACACATTTAATTCTGCTGTAGTAGTTTTTCAGATAGAGTCTTGTGCTTTTGCCCAAGCCAGTGTTGTACTTAAGTCTTTCTGCCTATGCCTCCTAGATAAATGAGATTATAGGTTTATATCACCATGTATGGCTTTTTCTGTTGAGATAGGGGAAAATATCACTGATTTTTTTAATTTTGGCCGGGGCGGGCTTCCAGTTGCAGTTTTTCTGATCTCTACCTTCAGAGTATCGACCATACCCAGCTATAATTATTTTTCATCTCTTTGCCTTAGGAAAGCAAAGATAATTTGGGAATTAATTTTATTTATTTATTTATTATTATTTATTTATTAATTTATTTTATTAATCTTATTTCCTAAAGATACTTGTGTTTACCTTTCTGTTCTAGTATCAGTTGAATTATTTCCTGACCCAGAGCTGGGCCACCTCTGACTTAAATACTAGGACTGAATTGTGTCAGCACTGCGACTTAAGGGATTTATCCTAATCCAGGCGTCCTTGGGTTGGGCCAGTACCATAATAACAAGGTGGTAGCAGTGATCCCAGACCTGGGCTGAGGGGTGAGTTCTGAGGAGTTCTGTGAATACACAGTGACTCTGTTACTAAGAAATGATATTTTTCTTCGAATGTTCAGTTTTGGTGGCATGAGGGGTAGTGGCATTTGTTTTTACAATGCCACTTTGTTGGAACAGATTGAGTATCTAATTCTGTCTCACAGGTGGCATTATTCTGAAAATGTAAAGAGGAGAAGATAGCTCTTTAGGAGCTAGCTATGGTGGTGGTTGATTTACTATGCGAATTTGGCTTTTAGTAGTTAGATTAACTTGTGGCCTAAAAAATACAAGCTGTTTTACTTAACAGTATCTCAAGGCTGTTACTGTATTTGCTACTATATATTTCCAGAAGAATAAAATGATAGCAAATGTCTTATGGTTCAGTTGTTAGAGCCACAGGTGCCCTCACTTTTCTTGCTGTTCCTTGTTCCTCTTTTGTGCTCTGATTCAGTACCAACTTTGACAGTAAAAAGGAAGTTTATTCCTCCCCTGCTATGAAAAATATTTCCCATTAGAGATGTATTACCTGTAGTTTAAAAAAGTTCACATTACTGTATTTTTATTCTTTAATTTTTTTTACATTGAATAGTTGTACATGAGTCATGTTATGAGTATAGTGTCTCTTGATCAGTGTCATCTTTTCCATTGTTCTCCTTCATTGTTCCCTTCCATCTTTACCTTCAAGTTAGGAAGTTCAGTTTTTATATAATGTGTGCTGCATATAATGACTACATTTTCTCACTGTTCCTTCTTCTTCAGTATTTTTATTCTTGTTTTCCTGTGTCAGAAATTGGAAGCTGAACAGTGTGAGGGGTACTGGCAAAAAAGGGTATCAGGAAAGATGTGTGTTTGGAAAGAATAAGCTCCATTTGAGAAAACAGTAAGGAAAAATGAATTTAGCACCTAGTTGATTTAAGATGTTAACGCAAATGAAATATGCCTGAAATATGCCTGAAGTATGCCAGGAGGGGTGTTTCCGCTTTTTCTCGACGCACTTAAAAAAGGCCAATCTCTCAGTTGCTTAGATTCTCTAGTATTATAAAATAAAAGGTTTGCATTGTTACTGCATTTTCGCCCTCCTAGATCTATAATTGATGTGATTCAGGATTGTATCCCTCAAAATATACTATTCTAAGACTTGCTTTTAGAGCCATTTCTACTTTCTTCTTACTTTTTTCTTTTTTAGAATTTAATATCTTTTGAAGATAGGAATGGACTCTTAGGGCCAGTCTTAGCCATGAGAAGCAATCATGCAGGTCCATCCAAGATAGAAAATTGTATGCTTTTATTTTTGTAATGTGAGTCATAAAAGATGACATTTTTTCATTACAAATGTGCCCAACATTTTTCCATTAAAGTGCTGTGTAATTTAATATTACGACTTTGTTGAATTGCTAAGGTGATTATCTTAGATAATAAAAAGTAGGATTATGATGCCCAGAGCATTTGAAAACATGAGTGTGTTGAAGTTTCTTTCCTTTTTTTTTTAAAAAACTTCATTTTTTTTTATACTCAACCTTTGTTGGTTGCTTTACTGTGAAGGATTCAGACTTGTTTGGTGGGGTAGGTAGGGAGGATGTACAGGGCCTGTCCAGTAGAACATTGCTGAGATTGGATTAAGATAAAGAGGCTGGTAGGGCTGAGAGGAAGGAAAGACTGGGCAGGATTGCATCCTGGCTACTAGTCTACCTCATGGTGGTAGTGATGAAGAATATTCTCAGCAGGCTGAAGAGAGACTTGAGGAGTAAGCTTGGAGACCAGATGGTTTGCTCTGCCTTGAAAGGCAAGAGTCTATATTGGGCAGGAAAGAAGACAGGAAAGAAGGATCAGGCCACGGTGTTCAGCACTGCCTTTCAGGTGGAAGAATTTTGATTTTTTTTCCATCCAAGGGGTGGAAACATATCCATGATGTGATCAGAACTAGAGTTTAGGGTTAATTGGGTAATAGTGTTCTAGAAGGATTCAAAGTAGAACCTCACTAATCATTTATGAGAAAGTCACTGAGAGAAAAATTTACCTGTTGGTAACTTACTTATATACTCTTAACTTAGTTGATCAGAGACTACTATTTCTAAATATGACTGAAGTTTTCTACCTCTGTAGTACATAAAGTCATCAGATTGGTTTTTATGGAATTGCCTATTGAAGATAATTTAGTTCACAAACTTCAGATAAACAAGTAAATAATCAATTTCCTAATCATGATCTTTCTTCATTGAACATAGGTAGATGCTTACTTCATTTCACAATGAACGTTGACTCTTGGCATTTCTTCTCTTGGTTTTAAGGCATTTTCTGGTTTAATTTTGTTTTTGTTTGATGGTACTGGGGGATGAAACTTGGGGCCTTACTTGCACTTGCTATACCACTGCGCTACTCCACATCACTCAAAGGCATTTCTTAAGCCCTTCTGTTAACAGTGTTTTAAAAATGTTATTTGCTTGATTTAGAGTTGAGTGTATCTTGATTTTTCCTTCCCTCCCAGTTCATTAAGCTTCTAATTCCAGTTCTGAAAATATACTATTTGATGTCAGTAGTCCTGAAATTCATAGTAAAAATGTCTTGGAAAGAAAAGTCGGTCTCTGGTGGTAAGCTAAAGAGTTGAAATTGAAACTCGGATTTCTCTGATGGTAAGGCAGATTCCTTATCTCTGAAATGAAAGCATTGATAACACATTTTTCATGGGAATTTCAGTAAAGTAAATGTTGCAGTAGTTTGCCTAGCCTAAGGTTGGCAGGGCTTGTTTACTGTCTTTCAGGCAGGGAAAATTATGGAAATAAAGTGTTTATGGATCTTAAAATTTAGTTCAGTTGAGAGAAATGCTTTAAATTTTTGTGTAAATTTCCTTGCAAATTTAGTATTTGTAATTTGATTTTAAAAATAAGATTCAGGTCTTTTCCTTTTTTGAAGTGTCAATTTCTTTTCCTTTTTTTTCTCTACAGTTGCTCTACAGTTTTAGTTATGTTTTGTGTTATTTTTTACTGCTTTTTCTTTCTGAAGTGCAATAACGCTGTAGTATTAGTGGAAACATTGTTCTCTTTGTTAGGTCTAAAAGAAGTGCCTTTGTCACTGCTTTGACACATTCTACCAATGCCATTTTGCAGTACTGAAAAATATGTCTCTGTTCTTTTTGTACTATGTTAAATTGTGCATATATTGTGCTTGGTATTTTAATGAAGTTGTAGGAAAAACTTGACAATTATACTTATCGTATGATAACAAAGTGAAGACAGGCTCTTGATTTTATGTAGATTTATATGTGGTCTGAAAATAGATCCCTCCTGCAATTAGATTTGACCTTATGGTTGATGCTTTTGACTAACTTCATAGGAAAGTTTTAAGAAACAACTTCTGAGCAGGAGCTCTTAAGTCTTTTCTTGATATATATAGCTTTAAAAAAATCTCATAATTTACATGTTCTTAATAGCATTTATATACTTTTTTAAAATTTAATTTAATTTTATTTGTGAACATACTGTACAGAGGGGTTACAATTACATGGGCAGGATAAGCATTTATATACTTTAGTAGAAAGTATATACTCTAATTTGCCAAGTGGTTTTAATCCTTATATTAAGAAATGAGGCATAAATCTTGTTAGTGCCTTGATAAAATTCAGGAAATGCTTTTCATGCACATTAGCTCATGTTAACAGAATCTAAGGCAGGCAAGAATTTGTGGGCCTTATGTTAAAGGAATAACCAGAGTTACCATTTTGGTTTAGCATTTCTGCTCGTTTATCTGTGGGTAAAAACAGCAGCACAGCCTTTTTTATTTGTTTGTTTTTATTTTCCTTTAAAAATTCCATCTCCACTTTGGCAAAATAGGGTAAATGTACCTACACAGATTGTTTAAGAAATAGAGCATACTTTTGGAAATGCTACTCGGTACGGCATTTATTCAGTCATCCTAAATGTGTACATTTATGGCCTACAGATAGATATAGCCAGATAGCGAAATGGTGGTAATTTTTGATGTTTTCCAGGATTATAAAAGTATAATAAGTATAACAATAGCTAAGAAGTTTTTGAAATAAAGATTTGGTTATGTAAGCCCTCACTTCACCTGGAGAGCTGGCTCACTGATTTCTAATAAGAACTGATTCTCTTGTGACCCAGTTCTTATCATCTGAGAAGAGGTACACAGGGGTTACAGTGTTGTTTCTGTCTAGAAATCAGGACTAGTTCGATGATTTCCAGCTCTCTTTCATGGTAATCCCATCTGTTTCTTTTAAAGGTAAATATACAGTTGATTCAGGATAGATCTGGTTGCCATAAACTCGGTGACAAAACTCTTTCTTGATATAGATATTCTTATGTAACTAGGATTCTAAGGAAATACCCCAAGTGGATGAATGGATTCTTTTGCCACTACTCTGGGAGAGAGAAAAAAGTGCCTCAGAATTCCTTGTTTTACCCTGAGCTTCAGTATGAATAATATTTACATTTGATAGTACAAAAATAGAGCAGAAAAAAGTTTCTTATCTAGATTAAAACTGCAGTGTTTGAAAAATAAATTCATCCAGCATTCATTGAATTGATATGATCTAATATGGTGAAGCTGAGATTTTAAAGGATAATTGAAGGAGAAAGAAAGGAATTACATAGGAGTAATATTAGATGGTTCCAAATTATGACTGAACCCAAACTGCTTGAATAGAGCTACTCAAAATCATTAGGCTAGGGTTGCCAGTGGTAGGAAGAAAGGATTAGATAGACTGTTACAAAGGTGAAGCTAGAGCTGGGCGCTGGTGGCTCATGCTTATAATCCTAATTACTCAAGAGGCTGAGATCTAAGGATTCGGTTTAAAGCCAACCCAGGCAGGAAAGTCCATGAGACTCTTATCTCCAGTTAACCACCAAAAAATTGGAAGTAGAACTGTGGATCAGAGGGATAGAGTGCTAGTCTTGCACAAAAACAAGCTCAGAGACAGTGCCCAGGCCATGAGTTCAAACCCCAGGACTGAAAAAATAGGGGGGGGGGTGAAGCTAGAGTAGCATCTAGGTTAATTTGATATTTAGGAGTGCTACATTTCACCCCCTTGGTCTAATATATTTGTATGTACACATAGTTCTTTATGTGTAAGCATAATATGTAAATGTATCCTTGCATTGCATATTGTCATTAGATATCCTTTCCTGTATCTTGTAGTGCAGCGTCCATAGCTAAACCTGCAGACAATCTTTTCCTTACCCAAGGAGACCATGTAACACCTGTTGCTCTCCTGCCTTTAATAGGTAGTGTCTTGTCTCATAGGACACAGTCTGCAGGTGAGCACTGTAAAGAAGTACTGGCTTTTCTTCTGTGTCCATTTCCATCCAGCCAGTTAGTGGTGAACTCCAGGGTTAGGTGTCCCACTAGATTTACTCTGCCCTGCCTTGCCTCATGCTGTTGTATAGTCATATCACAGACCATAGGTCTTGAGTTTTGTGAATGCAGGGGTGGATAATTAGGTAAGGGAGAGTGGTGATTCTCTCGAACTTCAGCATGACTTTTGTCATTCCTGATTAAATCTTCCTTTCATCCATGGTCAGGCCCACTGGATTCTTCACCTATTTGAGTTATCTTAGAAATGGACTACATATCACATAGTTCATGTAATTTTAGTTCACATTCTTGTCATGTCTATTCTGCTAGTGGATGACTGGGACCCTCTACCAGATTTTTTTTTTCTTCATAGGCTTGTGATTTATTAGTCTATGTAGCATAAACCCAAACTTGAGTTCCACTCAAGTCAAGCTTCACTCCATGGCTTAAAAATCAGTACCTATTTTTAAGTTTGGTAATATGTGCCTATTCTTAATTTATACCTGGAAGCATGGGTTTGATTTTCTTTCCTGTATAGAAATGGGAAGTGAACAGTCTAGATTTGAAATTGAAAGTTAGCATTAATAGATATGTGTTGAAGAAACTGAGATGGATGGAATTGAAGGGATTAAAGTGGGAATGAGAAACAGAAGACAGAATAAGCTGGATTGGAGCTGTCCTATAGGAATATACTAAGAAATTTGGTCCATGCCCTATAAGCCCTGCAAAAGCCATTGGATTAATATTTTGTTTTGTAATGCTGGTGATCAAACACAGGTTCTCACACATGTGGATAAGAATTCTATTGCTAAGCTATACTCCCTAGCCCTATTATTTTTGAAAGAAGAGAGAGAATTAAACTATCTGTATTTTAGAATATATGGTATTTTTTAAAGGATTCCTTTGTTTTCTTGGCTCAAGAAAACTTTATCTCATATGTAGTGGCTAGATGGCATTTCTACCAATCCCCCTACTCTTTTATAGATAACTATTTGTGAATTGCTTCACTTTATCATCAATTACTCTGTTTATCTCCCTCCTCCCTCAACTCTTATCTATTCAGTCACATGTTGTTTTAACTAGCAATATTTCTATAATTGAGCTACTTAATTCCACTGTCATCTTACTTATTCAAAGACTTTATCTTTTGAGCTCTGTAGTGGGCCAGTGTTAAATTTGGTAGCCAGTGAAGCACAAGTCCTGACAAAAACACAGAATTTTAAAATTTACTTTTGATCTCTTGAAAATCAAAAGAAGAGCATTATAATAGCAACATTAAAAAAATATCTTGAGCACTGCCATTTTTAATTCTTCCTGAGAGATGTATAGAGTGGTTCACATAAACTACTGCCTTTTCTATAAGTGTTAGCAACTCAGTTGGAATCTCTTCTATGCTCTTTTAACAACTCTTCTCTACAAAGACCATTTTATAATCAGTTAAGCTTTAAGCTTTCAAAACTGAAATTTAAAAGGTACACTTCTCTTTGGTGTAGAGGGAGCAGAAGCCGAGCCCACCCATATTTGTAAATCTTTTGCTTTATTTTAAACATGATGCAATTTTGTACCACCTATAATGGATCAGAGGAAAAAGGCAAGTAGAAAGTTAGTTGGGGAGAAAAGAATCCACACTTGGAATATCTGGCATAGTAAGTTATCACATTGGTGTTCACAATGGTCAGACATTTAATGGACCCTTAGTAATTATTTGTTGAATGAATAATTGCTGAGTGAGCTGATATTGGTCTTCTCATTCTTCATTCTTAGCATTTATCTTGCCCTGTTGCTAGTTTGTAGTATCTTTTAGTGGATTAACCTTGCCTCTGATACCTGTAGGTGATTCTTTATCTGCTTGAGAAGATAGAGTCCATCTACTATGGCTTTTTCTTATAACTCCTGAGCTCTGTTTTTTTGATATGGAAAATTGGTCTAGTCCTAGCTCCTCTGGATGCTACTATGCCAATAGTCCCTCTATCCACTTTAAAAGCTTTGGTTTTAATGTAATTTATCCTATTATATGATATTAAAACATTTAGGAATAGCCACTTTTTTGAAATAAGGTATGATAGTAATAGTAACAAAGAAAATAATTGGCCATTTCCACATTTGTGTAAATAGGCTTTAAAGTATTGTCTCTATCCTTGATTGCCCTGCCAAGAACTTAGATGTTGTTACATCATCACTTCAGACTGAGTGACTAAAAGTTCTAGCATCTTGTAGTCTCTCCTAATCTCCTAGGATTGAAACCTTGACATTAGTGTTTGAATATTTCTGTTCTGTACTATTCAGATATCAGGTCCTGTGGATTATTTTCTCTGAAATTATTTAAGTTCTGTCTCTGACTTGATGTGATTACAGTTGTGGGAGCCTATTCAGATCACTTTCCATTTGGACTCTTCTTGCACTCCACTGTCTGTTGTCAGTTAAAGGTTCCCAAAATATTTTATAGAGTGTTCAGTGGTCATCCTGCTTGGCCACAAATGCTTAGCCCAAGCATATAGTTGGTAGAAATGTAAAATAGTACAAGTATTTCCTCAAAAATTTAACACAGACTTGTCATTTGATTTATTGTTTTGTGAGTGTATGTCTAAGGAAATGAAAACATTTTTATATAAAAAGCTGTACATGAATGATAATAGTAGCATCATTCATAATAGTGAAAGGTAAACACAACTCGAACATTAATTGATGAGTAGATAAAATATGGTATGACAATATATTATTTGAACATACAAATGAAGGGAATTCTATATAAGTTTTAACATGAATGGACCTTGAAACCAGCCAAAGAAAAGAAACCAATACAGAAGGCCATATTGTCACGATTCCATTTATATAGAAATGTCCAGAATAGGAAAAAAAATCTATAAAGAGAAAAGTAGACTTGTGTTCAATAGGAATATTATGGGAGTACTAATGAGCATAAGTTTTCTTTTTAATGAGATAATATACATATAACATAAAACTCACTATTTCATCCATTTGTACCTCAGTGCTATTTATTCAAAATGTTGAGCAGCTGTGATTACTTTTTAATATGTTAGAATATAAAATGTTTCTCAGAAGAAGCATTGTACTCTTAAGCAGTCCCCTGGCTCTGCTTCCCCTCACCCCTGTGCCTGCCTGTAGCATTTTATGTGTTCAACAGCAGCGTACTATAATGACTTCTCCATATACTACTGATATTACTACTTTTCCTTTTTTTCTTAAAGTATTTACCCCAAGTGAGTTTGAAGAGATATCTTTTTTAAAATTATTTTTATTGAGATTAAATGATTACATAAATTTCACAAATTTCACAGTATTGTGGGATAGTGATACATAAGTTAGTGTCACAAACACAAGGCAAATTGTCATTGTCATTGTCATGGTCTATAAAGTCTGTGAATTCTATGAGCTTTGACAATACAACTATTTCTTCCACATCGGGTGATATGTACATTCCTGAAGAGATATCTTTAATGTAGGGTTAAAAAAATTATTGTTGTTTTCTATTTATGCCAGTCTTGGGGCTTGACCCCCAGGGCCTGGGCACTATCTCTGAACTTTTATAATTTGCTCAAGACTAGAGCTGAACCACTTTGGCATAGCTTTTTGGTGATTAATTGGAGATAAGAATCTCATAGGCTTTTTACTGCCCAGGCTGGCTTCAAACCGTGATCTTCCAGTCTCAGCTTCTTGAATAGCTAAGACCACAGGCATGAGCCACTAGCAACTCTGACCTTCATTTTCTTTTCTTTAAATTATGTTTAAATAGTTGCCATTCAGCCAAACAATTTATGAATACCATGTATTTCGACCAGTGTCACAGCTTTCATTCTCTTTATTCCCATTTTCTAATGATTGATGTTGAAGATTTTTTAATGTCATGATTGGCCATTGGAATATCTTCTTTGAAGGAATGTTTCTTTAGTTCTTTTGCCCAGTTTTTGAGGTTAGTTGCACGATTTTTTTAAAAATGTTGTGAATATTAGCCTTTTATCAGAAGATATATAGTTTGCAAGTGGTTTCTGCTATTTTGTTCTTTGCACTTTCCCGATAGCGTCCCTTACCTCACAGATACTTGTATACTTCTGCTGAAGTCCACATCGCCTATTATATTTTCTTTTATTATTTTGCTGTTGGTGTCATATTTAAAAATGTGCTGACTAATTTGAAAAAAAATCATGGTGTATTCCTAAATTTCCTTCTAAGAGTTTTATAGGTTGTGCATTTGCATTTTGTATGGATTTTGTCTATAATCTGAGAAAGGAGTTCAAATTCATCCTTTTTGCATGTGGATATCTAGTTGTTTTTCAACAAAATTTGTTCCCCATTGAGTAGATTTAGCATCTTTATTTCTAGACACTGTTTGATTCTACGTATTGTGGGTTTGTTCTTATGATGGTAGTAAGAATGTGTTTTTGTTGAAATGAGAATTAGAATTCAGGGCCTCATTGCCACTGGGCTTGCATGCCTCACTGGCTCTCTGCCACTTGAGCTATACCTCCAATCCAGCCTTTTGCTGGTTTAGGTCTCATCTTCTTAAGTAGCCAGAATTATAGGTATGCACTACCAACACCTGACTCTGATTATCTTGCATTATATATGTTTTAAAATTAATTCCAAAGTGTTAGTCTTCAAGCTTTGTTTAAGATTATTTTGGGTTTGGTTGGGGGTGGGCGTCTTTTGCAATTCCATGTGAAATTTAATATTACCTTTGCTATTTCTGCATATAAGCAGCTAGAATTTTGATAGGGATTACATTGAATCTAGGTTAATAAGGTTGGTATTGCCACATAACACTATTGTATCTTTGTTTTTTTTTTTATTGTGAAAATACTGTACAGAAGGGTTACAATTACATGGGCAAGATAATGAGTACATTTCTTATTAAGCATTGTAGCCTCCTCCTTTGTTTCCCCTTCCGCATCCTCCCCCTGCCCCCCAACCCGATCCTCCCCCCCCCCCCAAAGTTGTAAAGTTTGTTTTCGACATAAGGACTTGTACATCTCATTGTTGCAACGGGTCCACCTGTATCCCTATTTAAACGATTTATTTTTCCCCTTCCCCTCCACAAATTATACCGACCTCAAATACAGTGAAAGCTGAGTGTATCTTTGAATCATGAGTATAAGATGTCTTTCTGCTTTCTTAAGTCATCTTTAAGTTTTTCAACAGTTTTTCCTAGTTTTTGTGTATAAACTTTATACTTTTTTTTTTTTTTTTGGGTCCAGTCGTGGGGCCTGAACTCTGGGCCTGAGCGCTGTCCCTCAGCTCCTCAGCTCAAGGCTTGCACTCTACCACTTGAGCCACAGTGCCACTTCTGGCTTTTTTCTTTTTGCTTATGTGGAAGAATCAAACCCAGGACCTCTGGCATGCAAGGCAAGCACTCTACCACTGAGCCACCTTCCCAGCCCCAACTTTATACTTTTTTATGTTTCTTTTTTATTGTCAAGGTGATGTACAGAGGGGTTTTAGTTACATAAGTAAGGTAATAAGTACATTCTTGTCAAACTGTTATGTTTATTTTTATGTGTTTTATTCTTTTTGAGGCTATATAGAATTACTTTCAGGTTGTTCATTGTATAGAAATATTACTAGTTTTGCAATTGATCTTGCATCCATCCATTTTGTAAACTTTGTTGAACTAGATACCTTTTAAAAACATGTTAGGATTTTTTTAAACATAAAGTGATGTTATCTATTAAAAATTTCCTATTACATTTCTTTTTTTTTTTTTATCCTTTTTGTAGGTCCTGAGGCTTGAAATCAGGGCCTTGGCTCTGTCCCTTAGCTTTTTTGCTCAATATTAGTGCTATACCACATGAGGCATAGCTCTACTTCTGGATTTTTGGTGGTTGAGATAAAAATCTCACAGATTTTCCTGTCTGGGTTGGCTTTGAACTTCAATCCTTAGATCTGAGTTTCTTGAGTAGCTAGGCTTACAGGGCATGAGCCATTGGCACTCAGCTAACCAACTTTTTGTTGTTGTTTTTTTTTTGGGTCCGGTCGTGGGGCCTGAACTCTGGGCCTGGGCGCT
>NW_012267313.1:4867957-4876647 GCF_000151885.1 Dipodomys ordii | reverse complement strand
TCTTTCCTTCCTTCTTTCCTTCCTTCCTTCCTTTCCTCCCTCCCTCCCTTTCTTCCTTTCTTCCTTTCCTCCCTCCCTCCCTTTCTTCCTCTCTCCCTTCCTCTTTTCCTCCTTTCCTTCCTTCCCTTCTCTCCCTCCCTCCTTTCCTTCTTTCCCTTCTCTCCCTCCCTTCTTTCCTTTCCTCCCCTTCCCCCTCACCATTCTTCTCCTTCTCTCTTCCTCTTCTCGTACTGGTCCTGGGTGCTGTCCTCTACTGCTTGAGCTACAGCTCCACTTCCAGCTTTTTGAGGTTAGTTGGAGAGAAGAGTCTCAAGGACTTTCCTACCAGTGCTGGCTTTGAATTTGATCCTCAAATCTCAGCCTCTTGAGTAGTTTGGATTATGGGCATGAGCCTGGTTATATAGTTTATATGAAGTTATGTAGATTATAATTTTTAAAATACATATTTTATAACAGTTTGGGTTTATTTGAGGAAATTTTTCATAATGAGGTTCATGTAGAGGCTTTGATTTTTATTATATTTTCAAATTAAAATTTATACACCATTTTAGCTTTTAAATACATTACAGTTTTGTCAGGAGAAAGTGGTTCTACTAAACATTTTGTAGGGGAAAATAACTCTGCCTTTGGCTTTTATAGACTCTCTCTCTAAAAGGAAGAGTTGTTATTGAATCAGTTACAACTTCAGGGGAAGATGTCTTGCAGCTGTGCCTTTTTGGTTTTGTTCCAGAGATAGTATTTGTGTGCACTGTCAGAATGTCTTAAAGGCCAGCTCTGGAAAGGATTCAACTTTATAAAAGGAGTTTTGTTTTATAACCTTTCACATATTCTTATAGGGTGCTGCTGCTGGTGGTGGTGGTCTTCATTGTCTAGTCTTTTAAACTGGTGTTTTATTGAGACATAGGCTTCACAGTTTAAGAATAAGAATTATAGTTGTAGTTTTTGTATCTCATAAAAGAAATTCAGTCAAGCTCTTGGCATGCACTGTGATGAAAACTTAACACCCTTTTTTTCAGTCTTACAGTTTGTGAATTAAGACTGATTTTAACTTCTTTTCTGCCTTTATCCTGACATGTAGATTTGTTCATATTTGACTATATTCTTCTGAGTAAGTAGAAAATGATTTACAAATCAATATGTTAGAAGATTGAAGATTATTCAGGGAATCTCAAAGTTGGAAATATTTAAAACATCAATGACTTCTTATGATGAAAGTTGTTCAAATTATCTATTTTGAGCAATGTGTATATATAAATGATAAGAGAGTTATTGTTGAATATGTTGTGGGAGATTATATTTTCTCTTAAAAATTTGCCATTTGTAAATGATACTTTTTCCAGCCTTTAAAGACTTCAAGTTATTTAACGTGGGAAACTGTTTCAGATCTACCTGTCTTTCTAGCTTTCTTAAACCCTCCTCTCTTCTAGTCCAAGATTAATTTTCCTTTGTGGTTTTGATCCATCTTCTCCACTTCTGAACTACTTGCCATGCATTTTCCTTTCTTTCGCATTTGTGTTTTGACTCTCTTTTCTTTTTGTTTCTTACACCAAAAGCTTGCACTAAACAAAACAACCCAATCTTCTGTACTTAAAGATCTCCCCAATCAACTTTTTTTTTTTTTTGTCTGTCTTGGGGGCTGGGTGCTGTCCCTCAGCTAGTGCCCTACCATTTAAGCCACAGCGCCACTTCTGGCTTTTTTCTGCTTATGTGGTGCTGAGGAATCCAAGCCAGGGCCTTATGTATGCGAGGCAAGCGCTGTACCACTGAGCCTCCTTCCCAGCCCCCTAATCAATTTTTAAGTAGTATTACTTGCTCTTTTCCCATTGCTTCTTTATTCCTAGACTTTAGTTGTTAAGTATACTTATTATTCTTTACCCTCTTAAATAAGAGCTTCCTCTTCGATGTTACCAGCAATCTTTATGACACTTTTTAAAACTTAACAGTACTGGAAGCAATCTGCCTGTGTCCCTATTGACTATACCTTCTAGCTTGAGTCTTTTGCTTGCCAAATAATTTTTGCCTTTTTTGCTTTTTGTTTTTTAAATGTTGGTTCTGAGGCTTGATCACAGGGCCTAATACTTTTGCTTGGATTCCTTTTTGCTCAAGGCTGTTGTTCTCCCACTTGAACTGTGCCTTCTCTTCTGGCTTTTTGCTGGAGATAATGGTGTCAGATTTGTGTGTCTAGGCTGGCTTCAGATTTTTATCCTTAGATCTTAGTCTCCTGAGAAGGTAGGATTATAGGTATGAGCTGCCAGTACCCAGCTTGGGTTTACTACTTTTATTCTCTCATGCAGATTCTTTTCTATAGCTTCCTTGCTCTATCTGCCTGGGATTTATTATGAGCAGTTTTCTTTGTTTTCCCTTGGGAATTCCATCCACTCCTGACAATATTAATTGACCAATTAATCCCAAATCTTAGTATAGAATTTCTCCCTCTTGTCATTTTGACACACCATCCCCAGGCTGGATCTGGATATCACATAAGTATTTTAGTCCATGTTAATCAAAGTAGAAGTTTCTGTTTCCTTCTTACTAAATTGTACTTCTTTTTAGGAATCCTGCTGTTGGTTAATGGCACTTCTGTATGGACCTTCAGCTTCCAGGAATGTGGGAACTTTGCTCTCCATTACTCCCACAGTTCAGTTCACTATTAAGTCCTGTCTATTTTTCCCATGCATTCTCTCTCTTTACCTTATTGTTGCCTTTATTCTCCTAATTATATTGAACATCATCCTATCCAGTTTTCCTTCCTTGTATCATTTTTTCTCCCCTCACATGGCTGCCAAAGTAATCCTCCAGAAATAAAGTTGTTTTCCATTGTCTACAGGATGGCCTAAATACATGTGAGTTTAACCTACTGAACGTGCACTGCTTGGATGTTGCTTCTCTTTTGCCATCTCTTCAGTTCCCATCCTGTGTTCCAGGAAGATGAAGTACTTAATGTTTCTTCACAACACATTTTTCTTTAATGGTTCTATTTGCTTTCCCAAGGTGAAGAGTGTACTTCTACTCACTTTTATAATCTGCCCAGTGAGCTCTTATCCTTCAAGATCAGCCTAAATATCTCCTGTGGAATTACTCTTCCCTCATCTAGTTAGTTACTGTTAAATTGTTTATGCATATATCTCATAATCTCTTTGCAGTTGTAATTTATGCAGATGCTCTTTCTCACACTGCTTGGCTCACATTATACAGAGGTTATCTTCAGCAGCAAACAGGAATTACTATGGGGATGAATAGATATTAGTAAAACCTGAAAGTGTAGACTTAAAAATCAAGATCTCATAGGTGAAGAGAATGGTGAATATTCTGGCCTGATGTTGGGTGTTGTATTTGTTGTTTTGGTTGGATGGGACTGAGGATTGAGAACATTTTAGCATTAGTGCTTAGGGGTTTTCCATAATTTAGGTTTGGAGAGTAAAGTATTAGAAGTAAAGTACTACAAAAAGTGAGCAGAACTACAGTTTTAAATTTTGGGAGAACTAATGAAGCTGTGAAAGATTAGAATAGCACACTGGGTTCTCAAACTAGGTAGGCCACTGTGGATTTCATGTACAGATGGAAGGTGGTGGTTATATAACTGAAAGGAAGAGGCCCAGGTGGTGGTGTATTTCCCTCCCCTATGGTGCCCTGGATTTGAAGCTGGCTACTGCTTTTTACAGATACCTTAGAATTTCTCCAGTTGCCCTGGTAGAACAAATGCTCACCTTTATACAGAATGTTTTTTTTGTAGTGAATCTTACGTTGATGTTTACATGTCCTTGTTGGAACAGTGATAGCTGTTTTTAAAAGAGAGAAAAGAATGAAGGAAAATTTGAAGAGGTGTGGGTAAAAGTAAGAAAGTAATTTTCTTTGCCCCATGTTGAAGAAAAAAATGGACAAACTAATCAATAAGAGATATTTATGTCTTACTTTATATATATGTCTGACTTAGATAATGTCTGACATATGTTAATGTCTGACTTTTAGAAGTTAAATATAGTGATACATTCAGTATTTCAAGAAAAAAACCCTCGATGGAGTTTTTGACTGTTGAAATTCTATGCTTAATTTTGACTTGCATTCATTTAGTGTTTGCAGTTTACCAGCAACTGTTAGAATGATTATCTGGTCTTTGATTCCGGCTACCATACTATTATTGACAGATTGCTGATATCTTTATTTTATAAGCATAGCTAAATGACAACATGAGAATATTGCAGTTTGAGTATAAATGTAATATTTCTTCACATTAGAAGGAATGAATAATTTTTTTTGACAATGATCCTTTTATTTTTGGAAAGGAGGAAGGTATAGGAGTTTTCTTAGGTTTAGGATGACAGGTTGGAACAGAATTGGGAGTGTGCAGGATTTCCATGATAGAGCTGTTTGTTTCTTGTCTGTTGGGAAGAAATAAGAGCCTCATTTCATTTTTCTCTTTTCACAGTTGTTTTCCATCTCTTTTCTCATCCAGGCAGGGCATTACTACTCAGAATCTAATCTATCTAGCCTCATCACTGATCGCTATATATATAACTTGGCCTCACATTTCCTATCTATCAAAGGCAAAAAATTTAAGTATGTCCATTTGGCTCTAACTTTTGATTCTATTAAAAAAGCCCGGGGCTGGGAAAGGTGGCTCAGTGGTAGAGCGCTTGCCTTGCATGCCTGAGGCCCTGGGTTCGATTCCTCAGCACCACATAAGCAAAAAGAAAAAAGGAAGTGGCGCTGTGGCTCAAGTGGTAGAGTGCTAGCCTTGAGCTGAAGAGCTGAGGGACAGCGCCCAAGCCCAGAGTTCAGGCCCCACGACCAGGCCCCCCCCCCCAAAAAAAAGCCCATTTTGTTGTCTTCTATGTAAAATATTGTTCAGTTGTTAGCCAGGTCATTGTTTTACTGTGTTTCTAGTAGATTTTGTAATAGGTAGTTAATTTTTATTTCTTTAAATCTTAATACTGGGTGGGTATCATTGCTACCTATCAGAAACAAACTCATGCTCCCTTAGAGTATAAGAAACGTGAGCCTAAACAATGGAAACTTGTAATGCTTTCCTCTGCTTCCCAAGGGAGTTGATTACTTCTCCATTGCCTTTTCAGTGACTCTCTCTTAGCCCTTATCACGTGTTGGGAGATGATTTGTTTGTGTTGTCTTCCCTGCTGGACTGTGAATTCCCTTCAGGCCATGTAGGGAAGGATTTTCACTAGGTCCTTAACACCTACCAAGAACAGTGTTTAATGCAAAGGAGGAACTCTGAAAATATTTCTTAGACATTTTCACTAGAATTTCTGGGGCACTATTGTCTGGACTACCCTCTTGGAACTAGTTTCCAGCAAACCAGACCAAAACCACAAAGAAGCCATGTAGGTGCCCAGTAATCGAATTGAATTCAGAAGAGGGCCAATTTTCAAAACCAAAACAAACAAAAAAGCCACAGAACCCCACAGTAGCTAATCAGTTTACCTAAACTGGCATACTACAAGAAAGGTGACTTTGAAAGGATCAGTCTATTTTCGTTTTTTTTTTTTAATTGTGAGAATACCGTACAGAGGTATTTTCGTGTTTTTATTGTTGTTCTGTTTCTACTTCCTTTAGCCCTTGTTTCTTTAAAGCCGACTTATTCTAATTAGCTTATTGGAACATTCATTCTATAGAATGAGGAAAAGCTTGAAATTGAATTTGTGGTAATTTTGTCTCTTGACAACCATAAAATAGAATTAAAATAAGACCCTATTATCTATGGGATTACTGTATTAGTTTGGTTTTATAATTTAAAAAGTAATGGCTTTTTACTTTTATGGTTAATTTCTTTTAAAATGTCCTAATGACGTTGAGATCTGTTAAAAACTAACTCTGATTATATTTTACCCTGTTAGTCTTTTGATTTTTCTTTTCCTTCGTTGCTTACACTTTCTCTTGATATTCCTTATAAAATCTAGGGTCATACATTGTATTTCTTTCCCAGACTCCCATAGATCTGCACTATTTTCTAATACTACATTTACAAAATGTTCTTGTTTTAATGTAGTTGAACGTGTCTGAGATAGAAAAAATTTTGGAGGTGATGGCGATAAATTACTGTGAATTTAGAGCCTGGGAGAAGTTAAGCTGTACTGATATGTGGTCAGTAGGGAACTTATATACTGGAACCGAGGCATTAGTGGAAAAAAAAAGTTGCCCCCCCACTCTCTGCTTTCTGCTGACATCAGTTGTATCAATAGCACTGATCCCATGAAATGTAGAAAATTTTACAAGCCTTGTGAAATTCATCTGTTTGAAGATACAAAACATTGTTCAGTGAGTATAGTTTTTGATGATGCCTATATGTGGGAAGATTGGATTTCCTTTAAATGAGTAGGAAGAAGAAGGAGGAAGAGGAGGAGGAGGAAGAGGAGGGAGGAGGAAGAGGAAAAGGAAGGAGAAGAAGAAGAAAGAAGAGGAGGAAGAAGAAGAAAAAGAAGGAGGAGGAGGAGGAAGAAAGGAGGAAGAAGAAAGGAGGAGAAGGAAGAGGAGGACGAGGAAGAGGAGGAGGAGGAAGGGAAGGAGGAGGAAGAAGACGATGACAACGACGATGACTATGACGACAACATGGTGACAATTACTGAGAATGTTTTACTTGGTCTTAGAATTATGCCAGGAAATTGTATTGTCTGCTTTCTTTCCTGGCAAGACAAATGATAACTTCTTCGGCAGAAGTTGGTGAGTAGGCATGGGACCACTCAAGGAAACTCTGTGTTATTCATAGTCTCTTCTGCAACACTGATAACTTTATTTTCTGGTCCGTTTGTGTTCCTTATGATTTTGGAGCTATGAGTTGTTGCTTGAAATAACTAAGTCTTCTACATTTTATTAAATTTCACTTTGATCTGTATGAGATAGATAATTTCAAAGTGTCAAGAAGTCTGGGTTTGATATAAAGCTCTGTATTGGGCCCTAGGTGTAGCTCAAGTAGTGGAACTGCTCAAGTGCTGGACCACCTGCCTACCCGGAGGGAGGCCCTGAGTTCAAACCCACCCCCCCCCCCAATGAAATTATACAAATTGATATACACAAATAAAGGAAAATATTCTGTACAGCTGACTTTTTTATTGTGAAAATACTGTACACAGAGGGGTTACAATTACATGAGCAAGATATGTACAGCTGATTTTTAAAAAATGATATTTTGAGGATAAACTTTCAATTTCCAGTTATAAGATGGTACCAAAACAAAATGTCAGTGTGTGTGTGTGTGTGTGTGTGTGTGTGTGTGTGTGTGTGTGTGTGTGTGTCCGTGTCCGTGTCCCATCCTGGGGCATGAACTCAGGGCTTTGGACAATGTCCCTCGGCTTTTTTTTTTTTTTTTTTTTGCTCAGAGCTAGTGCTCTACCACTCAGTCACAGAGCCCCTTGTGGTTTTTGGTAGTTAATTGGAAATATGAGTTCCACAGACTTTCCTACGTGAGCAGGCTTTGAACTGTGATCCCTAGATCTCAGCCTGCTGAGTAGCTAGGATAACAGGTATGAGCCACTGGTACCAGCAATCAGTTTTCAAATAACACATTTGTATTTCTTCACTTGAATGTGTCTAAAAGGTTCCTGAAATGTATAATTTAAATGGCAGTGGGCCCTAGTTATATCTTTTTCTGCTAATAACTGAGTGAACAAACTTTTTCTAAGTTATTTCATCTCTCTGGGTTCAGTTTACTTATCTGGACAAGAGTGAATTTAAAATAGAGGTAAGTGGGATTTTAAAAAAAGAAAAAAGAAACTTCATTGCCTTGAAGCCAAATTGGTCTACCTTTTTGTTCAACGACTTACTAGGTATGTGAATTTAGGAACTCACTTAATTTCTTCAGGTTTGGTTTCTACATGATAGTGCTTTAAAACTCTCTGTATTTTTTCAACTCTGTCTCATGTCATGAGGGCTTTAGTTTCAACATTTGGGTCGATTCTAACAACTGCATGTAAACTTAGTTGCTTCCAAAGCTTGTATCTTGTTACATACTGTAAGATTATGTTCATCACAGTTTTAGGGAGGCACATTTCAGTCCTTAGCAGTAGAAGAGTAAGGAAAGAGGTTAGGAGGCAAGGGGTGATAAGAGATGTCTGACATAGAGCTGGGAGATATACTAATGTGCAATTCACTGGAGCTAGTAGTATAGGTTAGTGGCTTTCAGATTTTCAGACTTTTGGATTCCAGAGTGATGTGCTTCTGAAACATGATCGGAGCCATACATACATTTTTTTTGGTTGGTTGTGGGGTTTGAACTCTGAGCTTGGGCACTGTCCCTTAGCTCTTCCGCTCAAGGCTAACACTCTTACCACTTGAGCCACAGCGCCACTTCTGGTTTTCTGGTGGTTTATTGGAGATAGGAGTCTCACGGACGTTCCTGCTGGGGCTGGACTGTGATCATCAGAGCTTAGCCTCCTGAGTAGCTAGAATTATAGGTGTGAGCCACCCACACCCAGAAAAAATACATTTCTAATAAACAACTGGGAATAACTTATTTTGAATAAATTATATTCCAAATTAAATAAAATTGATGTTACTCAAAAATGGTCCAATTGCCATTTTGTGGTCCATTGAACTGTCATGAATGGTCATAGTTACTGTTACTGTATAGAATGACTTTTTAGAAAGTTTTTTTTTTTTTTTTGGGTCCGGTAGTGGGGCCTGAACTCTGGGCCTGGGCGCTGTCCCTCAGCTCTTCAGCTCAAGGCTAGCGCTCTACCACT
>NW_012267313.1:4845188-4867907 GCF_000151885.1 Dipodomys ordii | reverse complement strand
TGTCCCTCAGCTCTTCAGCTCAAGGCTAGCGCTCTACCACTTGAGCCACAGTGCCACCTCCGGCTTTTTTTTTTTCTTTTTTGCTTATGTGGTGCTAAGGAATCAAACCCAGGGCCTCAGGCATGCAAGGCAAGCGCTCTACCACTGAGCCATCTTCCCAGCCCCTTTAGAAAGTTTTTTATTTGTACATTCTCACAGATCCTTTTGGAAGCTGGTACAGGAACTTAATTTCAGTAACTCATAAGGAAAGGTTAACCTTTTCTCTTATCAAGTGACAGCTTGTTTACTTAAATATCAAGCTTTTTCATCATGATTGGGAAAGACGCTTCTTCCCTTTTTAAGACTTCTTTGGGTGAACATGAACAGATAATCACTCATTGCCAAGTAGGAACTGCCTAATAAGAGAACAGTCTATCAGAGAGGAAAATAGTGAAAGTATACACATTTCAATCTGTCTCAGTTCTGAATTGTTAACATTAAGTACTCATACTGGAAAAGAACTTCAGATGTGAATTGTGGAAACTATTGGAAGGTTGAGAAGATGATGTTTTTCTCAGATTGTTTTGTCCCATATTTTAGAATTGGCACATTTTTTTAGTGAGTTACGTATTTCCGTGTGTGTGTGTGTGTGTGTGTGTGTATTTATATTCAGTTCACCAATGTAAGACTGTTGTACTTTCAGGAACTTCTCAGTTTAGAATAGACAATTTAGAATGATCAGATATATTATGCATGATATTATGTTAAATCAAGTATCTTTTTATATATGATGTCATTCTCACACAAAGTAGGCATTTTATCAGTATAGATTGAATATCTATCTGCATGGTTTTTCTGGGTCTGAAAATATATTATTGACAGTTGTTAGTAGTTTATAATTAAAGTGAATTGACTGTCTGTTGGGTACATACTCTTTTAGCATATATTATATGTAATCTACTCATAGAATGGATTAGAATGGTAAAAATAATTACAAAGTTTTAGATGGAGAAGCAAAGCCAAGCCAGTACTGTCAAATTTTTAAGTAGTGAAAATTATAAAAATTATAATTATAGTTTAGTCATAAAACTAGTCTTTATGTACAAGGACTCTTCATTTGGCTGTTATAACAGTCAGTAGGAGACTTTCTAGCTGTGGAATGAAGTGACTTGGAACAAAGCTGGGCCTTTCTCTAACAGGGTCTGGCCTGGGTGGGGTCAGTTTTGCTTGTTAAGCTTTGGACTGGGTTTCCATGAGCTGTCTGTAGCTTCCAATGACAGGAAGCAGCAGAGAGAAAGCTTGATGTGCTTACAAGCTGTGGATGTATACTCTGGGGGAGACTTCGAACATTTCTGTTCTAGCCTTTGGGATTTGTGGAATATGATTGTTTCTACTCCTGAAGAACATTTGCTGTTGCATATATGATTAAGTATGTAGGGGACTGAAAAGATATACTAATGTACAGACTAGATGGAATTTGGGTGTGTATGTTGGCTAGCAAAGGAAAGAATATGTTTTGTTATATTTGAACCAAGCCTTGGGAGAAACATTTTTAGGTGCTTAGAGTTTAGTTTTAAACCATTTAATTTGCACTTTTCTAGGCAGAGGTTGAATTTTGGTAGATTATCTTTCATATAATAACCATTTTAGGTTTGATCTTTCAGAATAATGAAGCTAGTTGGCTTATTTTATTTACTTGTCCTGTTCACGATTGATTTCTTTTTCATTGTTATGGAGTGATAAACTATATAAAAGGTACCTCCTAAAGCACTATGAATCCTATGTAAAATTAAATGTATAGTTACTTTTAACATGGTAAAGGTTGCAAATTTTGCTAATTGTTTTCACTTTAATTTCTTTGATTAAAGGAAGCTGAAATATAGCTATCACATGTTTAAATTTGTAATTCAGTTATCAAGAACGGTACGTTGGTTAGATATTATCATACTCTACACAAATATTGCTAAGGATAAGTATCAACATCTTCTGTTGTTGAATACTTAATCTTGTCATATTGAAGAAAATATGAAAACTCACAATTTAACTAGAGTCTAACATTTACACTTGCAAAAAATTTTCCTTGTGCTTTTTAAAAAAAATAATCTACCCATCATAGTCTTCCTTTAGGAAAACCCTGTGCCACTGCAAGTGGCAAATGATCTTTTTAATTCCCTCTTTACTGTTGAAACTGTAGGGAATGCATTAAAGAACTTCATGGTATTTTGGGAAGAGGGTGGCTTAAATTTTCCGTTTGTTGTCACAACAAACAAGAATTGTCTCCAATTTATTCAGTCCTACTATATGTAGGACTGAATAAATGATAGCTGTTGAGTTCATTCCTGATGATCTGGACAGTCAGTGGTCCCTTTCCTTTATAATATTTCTGTATTGATTATATTATATATTGATGACCTGTAATTTAGCATGACCACCAAGAAAGTAAAGTTAGGAAAGTAAATTAAATTTTAACATTAGTTTTGTCTGAATTGTAAAGGCCTGGCATACTTTCCAGAAGAATCCTCTGCCAAATCACTTCTGTAGATGTTGAACTTCTAGACTGTTACATTCAAAAATATATTTAACTGAAGTAAAAACATGAAGCCACCACCACCTAACAATAGTTAGTTGAAATTTTTATTAAGGAAAGTAGTTTTGAACTAACCTAGTGTGCTCACAGTAGAAATACTTTTTTATTCTTTTTTAAAAAGGAAGATTTTAAAGCGTTCTAAATGGCATGTCTGTCTTTAATTCCATTGTAGTTAACAGTTTTTCCTGCTGGGAGAAGACTGGCTTTGATCACTCCAGGTTTGGAAGGTCCATAATTCTAACATTCTGGTAGTCAGGTTGACCAATGGACTAGTTTTAATATTTGATCTCACTGTAACAAAAAAGATTCAACTTTAATTTAAAAAAATACATACTCTGAATTTATATTAATTACTTTCTGGCCGTGCTATAAATATTTAAAATGGCAAAAGAGCTAATCACCAAAATTTTAATACTTTTTTTTTTTTGATAAGGTTTAGGTATTTATGTCTGTCTGCTACAGCCTTCCTTTCCAAAGCTTACAGAGAAGAGGATTTAAAAGTATGAGCTCAGAATAGGCTCCAGCTTGGTGGACTTGTCACAATGTGGGGAGTTGATTGACTTTGACAAGCTTTTGTCTTGTGACCTATTAAAATGCAGCGTCTGCAGCCTATGTGTTTATCCTGTGCAGTTAACCTTGATGGATTTGTCATTAGCTTATTTGAAAAGAGTTTCCTAAACCTCTGCTATTATTTTGTAACTCACAGATTTAGAGTTTATACAGAAATGGTAGTAAACTGGTTGGAGATTTGATACAAGTAGGTATAATTTTATAATGAGGCCATGTGGTGATCTTTTGCATTGGATAGCTGAGATGATCTCATAAATGATATACTTCTTAGTATCTATTATGTCAAGAGAGATGGTTAGTACTGGCTCTGCTCTGAGCCTTGTCATCACTGGAAGAAATGCTCATGAGTATGATGTCCTATAGGGCATTATGCGACTGTAGTTCAAATAAATGTGTCCAAAGACAGGGTACATCCCCAAAGCTGTTTATTGACTAGCCTTCACTGGAACATACAATTACTCATCATACAAACATTTCATCCTCGTGTGGGGAGCATCGTACCAGATGTGGAGCTGGAAAGAGGTGTGGACAGGAAACATGTGCTTATAAGCCCAGAGAGTGTTGTTTTTCTTTTTTCTGCTTTTTCCTATAAATGAAGAGGAAGCCACTGAAAGAGATTGGGAGTGTTGTTTATGTGTGACTACCTTACACACTTGGTAAGAATCTTACTATTTCATTTTGTTCTTTTAAAAAATGTCCTCAACTTGAAGAAATTTCCAAGTTCCCATTCCTCCAGCAGAAATAGGAAAAACCTGTTTTGGTTTGCCTACATATGCATCAACATTATTCTTATTTTTGTTCAACTTCATACTGAGGTCAGAAGGATAAAATAACAAGATTTTTCAGGATCTTCTCCCCGCCCCTCCCCAACTCCCCACCCATCTCTCTTCCTTTCAAACGAACAGCCAATAGTACTTCTTTAAAAATACTATTTTAAAAGTTTTAGGCATTGCACTTATATTACACAACAAAGCAATCTTCATAGGACCAGGTTGGTTTGTAAGGTATGTTGAATTGGAATCTATCAGAAATGAGTTCCTTTGAGGATATAGATTAATTCATATACAAAGAAAACAATTCTGTTTTGGACTGTCCTGTTTCTGCTGAGCTGGACTAGACTGCAAAGTTTCTGTGCTCATTCTGTTCACTTATGTGGCTAGAGCTATGTGATATGGCATGGTAGCACTGATGTGACTTTGGTAGTCACTTGAGGTACTTGTATTGTCTGTCCATGATGATTTTCACTATTGCATATTGCACATTGTTCTCCTAATAAAGTACTTAAGTACATCTGCATCTCTGTACCTCATCTACCATTACCATGTAACAGTCTCTGTAAGTCAGTTTCTTTTTTGTATTTTCCCCCAGTTTCTTTCACATACACAGGAATATATGTGTGAACACATACTTATGCTTCTTACACACTTTCAACTAAAAGCAAATCAGATACTCCGTATGATACAAATCATATCTACTTTCTGAATCTGGCTGTATTGACAATACTGTACCTTGAGTTATTTCCATAACTGGAGTTTAAATATTTCTTATTTTTAATTTCATAACTGTTAAAGTATATTAATGTAGTATAAAGCCTCCTGTTGATAGATGCTGAAACTTTGCTGTAACATAGTGTACATAAAACAATTAAGTACATAAAATAATTATGTGTACTATGTACATAAAGTACACATATACAGATGCGTATCTGTAGGATTCATTACCATGAGTCAAATTTGGCAAAGTGACTAGCAGTTTAGTTTCTAAGAGTGACTATTCAGGAATGAACCTGCTCTTAGATTCTCATACACTTGCTCAGTAACAGGATTAAACTTGTGAATATTTAGTTGCATTTCTTTTACTTCAGATTCATTGAGTGTCCTTTTATGTTCCTTTCTCCCTTCTGTATCTTTGTCAACTCTGTGTTCACCCTTTAGTTATATAAACAAATACAGAATACTTGTTTTGAATTTTTGATGTCTAGTCAGTATATAACCAGGCTTTTAGATTATTTGAATTCACCTAGATAACAATTGGGTTTTTGCCAAATGTAATTTCTTTCCTTCCTTCCTTCCTCCCACCCTCCCTCCTTCCCTCTTTCCCTCCTTCCTTTCGGCAGTACTAGAGTTTGAACTCAGAACTTGATGCTTGTTAAGCAGGTGCTCTTACCCTGAACCATGCCTCCAGTCCTAAATACTAAATATAATTGAGAATGCTTTTTAAAAAGCATGAAACTTTGTGTTTTTTGAGTGTTTAATCGTGTTCAGTAAATAAGTATTATATCATTTCCAAAAGAGTTGATAATGATAATTTTAAGAAAATAATGACTTTAAAACGTTAGTGGTAATTTCTGAATTTAGATGACTAAAATTAACAAGTTGTTTGACTACATATTAATGCCAGTGTTGCTAGCTGTGTCCTGAGAGAAGATTCTGTTGTCTGTATGTTTGTTGCATAATCTATAAAAGTACTCAAGCATTTGTTTTGAAAGAAGAAATAAGGTACTGACCCAACCTACATCCTGATAGTCAGTGAAATCTATAGGGCAAAGAGTGACTTAGAGCTTATTACATAGCATCATGCAAGATATTGATTACACAATAGTGAAGCCATTTTGCAGTTGGTTAGTAGTATTGAATAAGTTTAGGAACTAGAAAGGATTTAAATCTTGGCTCTCACAATTATACCTGATTATGTGACTTTATGTACCAATTTTACTTTCTTCATCTGTAACCTGGGAATTACTTTACTTCATACCTCAAAGATTGTGAAGAGTTTTAGAATTACTATGTACAGAGCTTTTAGAGCTCTGTTCAGCAAATAGCTAATATTATTGGTATTTTGATGTAACTATTTTTAATGAACAGCAGAAATACTGCCTTTGTTCATAGAATTCCTATCTGATGACAGTGGCTCATTGTGTATTATCAATTTATTGTGTGCCAGCCTTTTAATAATATAATTTAATCCTTAGAACTATCCATGTTATCTGTTTTTCTTATGAGGAAATTGGAACTTAGCAAGGTTAACTTGTCCTTGGTTATTCTGTTCCTTTTAAACCATTGTGCTATTTTGTCCAAATGTTAGATAAATACTAACTTCTCAGAGAAAGAGTATCGCTTCAGATCTGGCTATTAGATTTAGGACTGTACCTTAGAAAAGAAATTTGAATTAAATGTAGGTCATCAATGTTTCTGACCATAAAACTTATATGTAGATCCATGGAGAGCCAGTTGAGTTCTGGATATCTGTAGGATGTTTACCCGTTTGTGTTGTTGACTTGCCTGGCAGTCTAATATTAGAAAGGTTATATGTATGATGATTGTGAGAACAGTGATATTAAGATCCTTAATGACTGTCTTTGTGCTGTATTTGCTTATCTAGTTCTTCAAGACTGGCACTCTGCTACCTGAGCCACATCTCCACTTTTGGCTTTTTGCTAGCAATTGGAGCTACAAATCTCATGAACTTTTCTGTCCAGGCTGAGTTTGAATAGTGAGTGATCTTTAGATCTCAGCCCCCTCAATATCTCAGATTACAGATGTGAGCCACCAGTACCCAGCTAGACAGGAATGTTACTCTGACTCTTGTGATTTTTTTCTTTTTGCTTGATTCTTATTAGCATTGTTAAAAAGCTAATGTTTTGTTTCAATATTATCTAAGATATTAAAATCAAGTATGTGGACATATCCTAAAACTTTGAAATCCATGATTCTTAGTTATGAAGGTAATTAAAAAGTAGTGGTGAATAATGATTACCTGAGATCTGTATGTGCTCCTAGTTTTTTTAAGGCTTTCTAATGCTTTCTTCAAACAGCAAGAGCTATTAGGGTGCTTTTGGTTTCAAGTAGCTGAAATCTTGAACTCAAATGTTTAACCATAGTGTACTGTATGTCGTCTCATGTGTGGTGTGAATAGGAAGTGGACTTCTCTTCTGTGACTCCTGTCAGGGTGTTCTAGCTGTCTTTCTCAATGGATTCAGGACAGTGGTAGCATTTCTAGTTTTGCATATCAGAAATCAGAGGAAGCCCAGAGGCCTACTACTTCCTGTCTCTTCTGAGCGGGAGAGATCTTTCCCAGAACTCTACCAGCAGACTTGCTGTATATTTTCTTGGCAGTGAGTGGGAGACCCTGATTGCCATACACCACCAGGATCTATCCTTTTAATGTCTCTGGAGCCAGCTTTGGCTACACAACATGTGGAAGGGGGAGGGAAGCTGAATAAAACGTGTGTTCTGTTAAAAAGGAGAATGAGCAAAGGAAATACATGCTCTGAATGAAACCTGATCTTGCCCAGACTTAAACTAGCAAAGAGTTGCAAGTTCATATCTTTTGAGTGTATAGGCTTAATTTCATCCAGATGTTAGTTAACATCTTTATAGAAAGTCTGTCTTTCTATTAGGTCCTTTATCTTTCTTTAAAAATAAATAAGTGTAACACATTAAAGTTAAGATGGGTAGCATTATGTTATTTAAAAAGTGATTCTTGTTTATCTCTAGCATATAGATAATACAAACTGACAAATAATTTCTTTTTAATGTATTTTTACTTATTTAAATAGAGGTTATAGCATTCTCTAGACCTTTTGATACTTAAGAAAAAATAAACCTACAAGCGAAAGGACTTGAAGTTTGTCTTCTGTTTTCCCTCCTCCCTTTTCCTTCTCTTTTCCCTACTCCTTTTGCTTCCTTCCTGTTTCTCCCTGCCTTCTATCATGTTGAGATTGAAAAAAAAATGCTTAGCATGCTTTTCTGCCACTGAACTATATCCCTAGCTTTTGTAGTCTATTCTGTCTTCCTGTTTTTGTTATTTCATGTCTTTTTCTAGATATTGTCTCTCCCCACTCCTCCTTTAAAAAGTTTGCTAAATTTGAGAAGTATCATTCCATTATTTCCCACGTAGAGTTAGGTCGCTGCTGAATCACTCCTATACTTGGATTCCTCTATTCATTTTTCTTACATTTGATGGATTGGTGGAAGATAATGGAGGGATTTTGTTTTTATTTTTTATTATTTCTTTTTTTTCTTTTTTTGGGGTCTGGTTGTGGGGCCTGAACTCTGGGCCTGGGCGCTGTCCCTCAGCTCTTCAGCTCAAGGCTAGCGCTCTATCACTTGAGCCACAGCGCCACTTCCGGCTTTTTTCTTTTTGCTTATGTGATGCTGAGGAATCGAACCTAGGGCCTCAGGCATGCAAGGCAAGTGCTCTACCACTGAGCCACCTTCCCAGCCCCTTTTTTTTATTATTTCTTAAGGGCTAGTCCTGGTGCTTGAACTTTTAAGGTCTGGGCACTGTCCTGAGCTGCTTTTGCTCAAGGCTAGTGCTCTACTACTAGAACCACAGCTCTATTTCTGGCTGGTTTTTGGTTGTTGATTAATTGGAGATAAGAGTCTCATAGACTTTCCTGCCCAGGCTGACTTCGAACTTTTATTCTAGATCTCAGCTCCCTCCTAAGTGGTTAAGATTACAGGCGTGAGCCACCAGTGCCCAGCAATATTGGATTTTGAACTTAGGCTGTAGAGTGTGAAAGTGAAGTGACTAGCGTCAGCAAGATGTTCTATATATTCTCTACTTACTCAAGACAATAGTAGATGGGAGATTAATTTTGTCAGGTCTGGAAAATAGCTAAATTAAAAGTGTCCTCACATTGTCAATATTGTTTAAGTTTCTGGTTGTAGTTATTTGTTGCAGAGCTTTGTTAACAAAAAGTTTGAACAAAAACCTCCCTTTATCCTCTCACCACTGTTGTTAAAGTTTACAAATGCACATACGTCCCTATTTTTGTAAATCTTAGGCCCTTAAATAATGTCTTGAGTTCTGCTAAAATAAATCAAAGACCTCATATCGCTCCTGAGCTCAGCAGAGGACAGAGGTTGCTTAACTGGCAGTCATGTCATCAACTTCCCCAAGGGTTATCTGAACCAGAAGGACTTGCAGAGTAGCCCAAGTTCTTTAAAGAAACATCTGGACCTAATAATTAGGAAGAACTCCTTACTTGAAGCTCTTTGTGGGCATGTGGAGTTGTGTATTTGTCTGTTTTGCTTTGCTTGTTGTAGTATGTTGATTAAGGGTCTGTGCTTCAAGCAATATATTATATGGTAAGTGCTTTAAGCTAACAATATAGACAGCACTGTGGAATTTATACCTCCATTTTATTTTTTTCCTTAAGTCTAAGAAAATACAGAATGATATTTTTTTCAGTACTGCAAGTCCTAAGCAGTACTGGTCCTCTACTGATGATAGTTTTCTGCTTGGTTGCATGGTAAATGATGCATGCTTTTTCTCATGGAGCTGTCACAATAAGGAACACTTTTATCAACCCAGATGGAGCTTGCCAGCATGATAATTGTGTCAAAGCCACATGCTTGTCTAATGGGCTGGCTGTTCAACAGTGGTGTTCTTTTTTGCTTGATGATAAGTAAGAAGGTCTTTAGTATGTTATATAACTATACTAATAATGGATTTAGGGTAATTGTAATTAAAGATTACTGCCGTGAACATTGTTACAGTTTGGAAACTTTAGTTTGGCTCTGCTTATTTAACGTTATTAAATTAGGCAAATCTAGCTTCTGAGTCTGTTTCCTTGATAATAAAAGAAAATGAGGATACTGTACTAGATAATGCAATATTACTCATTCAGTAAATAATTACTGACCACTGTGTATGTTCCAATCTAGACAGTAGGAACTTAGTAGTAAATGAAAGAAAGATCCTAGCCTCATAGAGGTTTTCTTTTGTTTTGTTTTTTCCCTACTGGTCCTGGGGCTTGAACTCAGGGCTCCTAGGCACTGTCCCTGAGCTGCTTTTACTCAAGGCTAATGCTCTACCACTTGAGCCACGATTCCATTTTTCTGGGTAATTTATTGGAGTTAGTGTTGCAGACTTTCCTGACCAGGTTGGCTTCAAATTGTGATCCTCAGATCTCAGCCTCCTGAGTAGCTAAGATTATAGGCATGAGCCATTGGTGACCAGCTTCATGAGGCTTTTATTTTAGGGGAATTCTGCTGCCCAGCAGTGTCCATTTTCCTGTGTGATAGCGCTTAAGGCATGTGTATAACTCAAATGCTGAGGGTCATAACTGGTGCACTATCATTTTCTATATATGGTGGTAATTTGTTGAAGAAACCATTATCAAAAAATAAGGTAGCATTTGTTTTTAAGCTCTGCTTAGCTCTTGAAACTATTTTAAGAACATATATATATATATATATATATATACTTTTAATGGTTCATATTCACAATCTCAATTAGCTATTTCCATTGTTATCACTCTTGTACCTTTGAATTGAATGAGCAACATGAATCAACTCTGGAGTTCTTAAATACAGTGGAGGCTGAGCACTATTTTGTAAAGCTTCACTGTGGCTTATCAGTGCTCTCTCTGTTTTCACACTTTGTCTTTACCTTTGTCCATCAACCCAGTTTTGATTACATGGCCACATAATTTCACATGTAATTATTCTCTGTGATAGGGCTAATTTAGTAAGTTTTTTTTTGTTTTTTTGTTTTTGTCTGTCATGGGGCTTGAACTCAGGGCCTGGACTCTGTCCCTGAGCTCTTTTGCTCAAGGCTACCACATTGAGTTATGGCGCCACTTCCAGTTTTGTCACGGTTAATTGTAGATAAAAGTCTCATGGACTTTACTGCCTGGACTGGCTTTGAACTGTGATCCTCAGATCTCAGCCTCCTGAGTAGCTAGGGTTACAGGTGTGAAATCTGGCACCTAGCCATATTTCTTTTCAGAATGATAAAAATACTATCCAATTTTTTGAATATATTCAAAACCATTAAAAGTATATTAGCAGGATGAATTTTTTAATATGTGATTTGTATCTCAAGTATGCCTTTAAGCAGTTTTTCTTTAGGTTGTCTTTTTAAGCACACTCATATTTGTGCCGCTTTGGAAGACAGCTGTGGCATTACCCATTGGCTAGGATGCCAGTACTCAGAAAACTTCTCTCCTTAGGGAAGAGAAACAGCAAGCACTTGAAAAGTCCCTCTTGTGTAAAATATAATTGTGACAGTATAAATCATTAGATGAATTTTCTAGCCCTGTAAGCCCTGGGCTTTGTTTGCTTAAGGCTAGCACTCTACCACTTGAGCCACAGCACCGCTTCTGTTTTTTTCTGTTTATGTGGTACTGAGGAATCAAACTAAGGGCTTCATGCATGCTAGGCAAGCACTCTACCACTAAGCCACATTCCCAGCCCCTATAATACCTTTATGTAGTTTAGTCTTCAAGTCATGTGTACAAACAAAAATTTGTTTCAGGTTGGGCCCACTGAAGATTTGGTTTTTGGTTATGGTTTGAATACCTTTTCCTGCGTTTGAATAGTGATAATGAATTAGAGGATTTAATGTTGGAAGACAGGGCCTGGCATGGTGACTTATACATCCACTTAGAGGGCTGGGAAGGTAGCTCAGCAGTAGAGTGCATGCCTTGCAAGCATGAGGCCCTGGGTTCGATTCCTCAGCACCACATAAACAGAAAAAGCCGGAAGTGGCGCTGTGGCTCCAGTGGTAGAGCACTAGCCTTGAGCTGAAGAGCTGAGGGACAGCGCCCAGACCCAGAGTTCAGGCCCCATGACCGGCAAAAAACAAAAAACAAACAAAAAAAATACATCCACTTAGAGCTACTTGTGAGGTGGAAATTGTGAATATCACAGTTTAAGACCTGCCTAGGCAAAAAGTCAAATAATAAGCTAGGTGTGGTTTTGTACACTTGTGATCTCAGCTATGCAAGAGGCATAGATAAGAAGACCCACAGTCTTGAGATTGGGGTCCAGTCTGAAAAGTGACTAACGCAAAAAAGAACTGGATTTGGGTCTGATACTATTAATAATTAGCTGAAGCCAAATAAAAGTAATTACTTCCTTGAGTGTTGGTCCTTTTAAATTCTTGCTGTGGAGAATCAGTTACTGCTATTGTGATGTTTCTTTTGGTTCTATGATTCTTAGAATTCTAAAAGTTAGCAGTCTCCATTTTCTCTTAGGTTTTTGAACCTTCCCTCTTAATGTGTGCCTTGTCCCTTCTGTCTTTGCCATACCTCTTCCCACCCTGCTTTTCCCTTGTCATCAAACTAAAATTGGAGAGTCTGTAAAATATTATTTTGTGATTTTGTTTTGTTACAGTATAAGCTGTAACCATGACTACCGAAGTTGGCTCTGCATCTGAAGTAAGAGACTCTGACCAATTGGGAGCAGATGCAATCAAGGAGAAAGCTAAAGAAGTAGCAGAAAATCAGAGAAATCTGTCATCTGAGCCCGAAGAGGAAAAACCATCGCCTACAGCTGAAAGCCAAAGTAGTCCACGCCGCCGTAAGAGAGAGAAAGATCCATCTGAGAGCAGGGGTATTTCTCGGTTCATTCCCCCGTGGCTTAAGAAACAGAAGTCATATAACTTAGTAGTGGCCAAAGATGGAGGAGATAAAAAAGAATCTACCCAAGCTGTTATGGAAGAACAAATCTTAGATAAAGAGGATTCCCTTCCATTAGAAGAGAGACGGGCTAAGGGTGATGCTGAAGAAACGGTTCAGAGGAAGCATCAAGAGGTTAAGGTGGAGGTGAAGGAAGAAAAGCCTTCTGTGAGCAGTGCTGAGACACAGGTGTGTGAGAGGCTTGTTATTGAGAACCACATAGGGCAAAGGTCTTAAAAAAATACCATTTCTAGATGTCTTCTGTTGAGATCGTGCTTTGGCTCAATGAGTCTGGAATATAGGTCTTGGATTGCTCTACTATAGACTTCCTGTCATTTCTTTAAAAAAAACATTTCCAAAATAATAAAGCAAAACATTTACCATATTTATAAATATAAAACTATTAAGAAGTTCTCGTGGCTTCCTGTTTCTGACTTCTGTACGTTCTTTTAAACAGGATACTCTTTGATTTATTTAAGAATTCAGTGGGGTGTAAGTAAATTATATGTGTATATTTTGGTTATCTAATGGAGCCTAGCTTTTGCTATGGTATGAGATTTTATTCACTTCAAATTCTGTTATTTGAATGATACTTAACTTGTTGTTGTGGGATGCAGGTTCTTGTATTCATTTAATTCCTGAATTACCTGCCTGGTAAAAGTGGATAGAGGATAAAGAAAAATATCCTTTGTAGTATAAATTACAATTACTTTAAAACCTTAGGCTTGTAGTGGTTATAATCATAACTTAAAAATATTTTTGTGGTATTGTTTTGAATTTGTACTTGCTAGGCAGGTACAGTACTACTTGAAGTGTATACCTTAGCCTCTTTTGTTTTAGCTTATTTTTTAGGTGGGAGTGTTGTTTTGGCTTGGAATTGGTCTTAGACTATGATCCTCCTGTACCTATGCCTTCCACATAGTTAGGATTACAAGTGTATACCACCTCCCCTGGTTTGTTTGATGAGGTGAATGTCGAACCATTTTTGTTTGGGTTGTCTTTGAGCCATAATTCTTTTAAGTAGCTGGGATTATAGGCATGAGCTACTGTGTCTGCCCCACAAGGTCCCATTCCCCCCAGGTTAGCTGTTTAATTTGAGTTTGCCTGGAATGTGTTGTGTAACTAAGGCTGACCTCTTAAACTCATTATCCTTCTGCTGTAACCTCCCAAGCGCTGGGGATCCTAGATTAATACTACTACTACAGCTCTTATTCACAATTTTCCTTTTGGAAAATACCTAGCATGTATAAGGCTCTGGATTTGATGCCTAGCATAGCAAAAAAACTCCAAAAGAGCTGGGTGCTTGTGACATCCCTATAATCCTAACTATTCTAGAGAATGAGATATGGAAATTGGGGTATCAGCCCTGGCAGAAAAGTCTTACCGTCTAATTAATCAGCAAAAGCTGGAAATAGAGGGGTGGCTTAAGTGGTAGAGCACCAGCCTTGAGTGAAAAAGCTAAGTGTGGAAGTGCATACCCTAAGTTCAAGCGCCAGTGCTGGCATAAAACCAAAAACAGCAAAAGAGATTTTCTTTTTGATTGTTAACTTTTTCAGTTTGGTTAGCTTTTTCATGAACTTGATTTTTTTTTTTCCTCGATAGCCTGCTGAAGAAGTAAAGGAGGAGAAAGAAGAGGAGAAGGTTAAGGAAATACAGATTGACAAATCTGAAGGAGAAGCAGCAAAAAGGGAGACCAAGGAAGTGCAGACCAATGAGCTGAAGGCGGAGAAGGCTTCCCTGAAAGCTACCAAGAAGACCAAAACTGTACAGTGTAAAGTGACTCTCCTAGATGGCAGTGAATACACTTGTGATCTGGAGGTGAGACAGGTTGCTGAATGGAGAGGAGAGCTCTCTGGATGTGTGGCATGAAAGTAATCTCTTCTTCTTTTTGGCACAGTACAGTGAATATAGTTCCTGTATACCAGTCTGTTGTAAATTTGCATTTAAACAGCAGCAATATAGAATCAGTCATTCAAGATAAGCATTGATGGTTTCTGCCAGTGTGTACTCACTGCTCATGTATACTGTGCTATGATTGTTCTGAATGGGCATTAAGCATTCAAATAGTATTTCTAGATATGGGATCCTTTACTTGAGAAATAAAATTCATTTTTTTAAAGTGCCATTGGATTTGAACTTGTTTGGCTTGCTTCCTTGGCACTTGAACCATATCTCTAGCCAATTTTTTGCTGATTAATTGGAGATATGTACTTGCATACAATCCTGTATATGTTTACTTGTACATTTATAAATTAGTTTTAGCTTATATATGAGAGAAAATGTGTTCTTTGTCTCTCTGGGCCTTACTTACTTAATTTAATATTTTTCTCCCTTAGGTCTATAGATTTTTTGCAAATGATGTAATATATTTTTTTCTAATGGAGGAGTAAAATTCCATTATGTATATATACCACATTTTCTTGATCCATTTGTCCACTGAGGGGCATCTGGGCTGTTTCTGTTCCTTGGCTGTGGTGAATAGTGTAGCAACCAACATGGTTGTGCACACGACTTTATTGTATTCTGATTTGTAATCTTTTGGATAAATGCCCAAGAGTATGGTATTGCTGGATCATAGGGTATGTTTAGATTTTTGAGGAATCTCCATACTGTTTTCCAGAGTGATTAAGCAAGTTTGCATTCCTATGAACAGTGTAGTAGTAGGGTTCCTTTACCCCCCACATCCCACACTAACATCTGTTGTTTATATTCTTGATGATGGCCATTTTGACCTGGGTGAGATGGAATTTCAATGTTTTTTTAATTCACATTTTCTTAATGGCCAAAGATGTTGAGCATTTCTTCATGTCTTTTGGTCCTATTTACTTCTGAGAAGACTATTTAGCTTGTTTACTCATTTGTTAATTGAGTTTTTGATTATTTCATGGCTTAGTTTCTTCAGCTCTTTGCATATTCTGGATATGAGACTATTGTATGATGTGTAGCTTTTCAGCTTGTATGTCCTTTGCTGTGAAGAAACTTCTTGAAGACTTTTTCATAAATTACTTTTCTCAATTACTTTTAGCTTATGTCTTAAAGTTGTTTCCTTCTTTCCTTCTGGAAAAGCCTGGATAGATTAGGGATTGTCTATTGTAGACTTTGCCTTTAAAAGCTGTCATTGTTTTTGTGAAGAAAAGACTGTGAGGAAAGACTGAGAGTTGGAAGTAGTTTTTGTTGTTTGAATCATTGATTTGATTTCATTATACTTATGGTCCCCTTTTTTTCTTGATTAAATTTTAGTCATTCACATTTTTGGTGTAAATAGTTTATTTCATCTAATTTGACAAGTTGATTTGCATGAAGCTTTTCCTAGTATTCTCATCTTAGGCATTCCGTTTTGATTTCTCTTAGTTTCTAGTGCTATTTACATTTTCTCTTGATAACCAACAACTTGGTTTTGTTATTATTTCTTATATCTTTCCTATTTTGTAACATTATGTTTCTTTTTATTTTTCTTTTCAAGATTACCTGCTCTCGAGTTTAATATTTAAACAATTGTTTTTATGGTTCTAATTTTCCCTTCAAATACATTTTGTTGATTGCATTGATTTGAAATGTAGTGCTTTTATAGCCTCTTAGTTCATATTACTTTTTTATTATAGTTTTTGCCCTGGGAATTTACATGCACAGCGCTTGCTTGCGTGCGTGCGTGTGTGTGTGTTTATGTGTGTGTGTGTGTGTGTGTGTGCGCGCGCGCGCGTGCATGTGTGTGTGTGTGTGTGCTTCTTTTATTTTCTTTTTGTATTTAGGCTTAAATTCAGAGTCTTGAACTTGCTAGGTAAGTGCTCTACCATGGAAATGGAATTTGGAAACTTTTTATTTATGCTGCCCATGGCAGATATTTTTAGGCCATACCCTTACCTGAATTCTAAGTAGGGATTCATATTTGAGCATCAGAAATAATCAGTATCCTTATAGTTATTATAATAGTGTAAAAGTTCTAAATTGCATTCACTTTTGTGATGAGTGCTCCCTTTAAGTTTCCTTCCCAGTTTGGTTTTCTACTGGTTTAGTATCATTAGTTTGGATCTGCTACTCATCAGACCTGCTCTATTTCCCCTTCAGCAGTGTGGAGTCCAGAGGATAGCCATCATGTGACTCAGTGCTCTCCTGCTTCCCTGTTCTAGTACTGGCCTTAGATAGATTGGGTGATGTGCTGAAGCTGCTTATCTGTGTTTCTGTTGCTCCACTCCGGAAATCAGTGTCTGAGTACTATTTGTGAAACTGTGTTGTGATAAACAGTAGCTATTAGTGAATTTGTGAGCTTTCAAGGAAGGCTAAGTACGGTCTGAGAAATAAATACTTTGGTTTGGGAGAATAGATTTGTTTCAATTCATTTATTGCCACTAAAGATTTTTTTTCTTGTCTCTTTTTATATGAGTGCTGGTACTTTTTTTTCCCCAAATAAATAGTGTCTAATTTTTAATCAAAGATTATATGGCATGCTCACTGAAGGAGAACTTAATTATCTTCATTTATGACAATTACAACAATAGAGAAGAAGCCATAAGCAACATAACTTCTGCAGAAAGTTGTGTGAAGATAGAATGGCCTGATTTATTATATACCTTTTGGAATAAGGATAGTCTAGAAAACCCCAAATGAAAGTTTGAGATTAAAACTAATCTGTACAACAAAAATGGAACTGGAAGTATTGATCCAGAGGCTGTAAAGTTATTGGTATATAAGATCTAGTGAGGCCATGATGCTGTTTATATTCAGAATATGTTAAGTAGCTGTACAACTGTAGTAACTCATCAGGGACTTCTTAATTCACCACCTTGGTTAAGCTACACATGGGTATTTTTATAGACCAGAAAGCTTCAGGTTTATAGCCAGGCATCTGTGTCCTAAAGCCACTGTCTCAAATGAGAAAAGAAGAGGCAAACCACTGTTGTCTCCTAGTCTTATATTTGGCTTTTTTTTTTTTGTCGGTCATGGGGTTTGAATTCTGGGCCTGGGCGCTGTCCCTCAGCTCTTCAGCTCAAGGCTAGCGCTCTATCACCTGAGCCACAGCGCCACTTCCGGTTTTCTGAGTAGTTTATTGGAGATATGAGTCTCATGGCCTTTCCTGCCCTTGAACCGAGATCTTCAGATCTCAGCCTCCTGAGTAGCTAGGATTTACAAACGTGAACCACCAGCGCCCAGTTGGATCTCAGACTTTTTTGAGAAACACTTTATTTTGAATGTTATGTATTTATTTTTGGTGCTGAGTTTTGAACTTGGAGCTTTCACTTTCTAGGTAAACACTCCACTGCTTTAGCCAGGGCTATAGTCCTCTTTGCTTTTATTATTTTTCAAATAATGTCCCAACTTTTATGCCTGGGCCAACTTGACCATAATCATCTTTATACTTGCTTTGTACACTTGTAGCTGGGATGATAGGCATAGAACACTATGCCTAACTTTTATTGTTGAGATATGGAGTCTTAAGAACATTTTGTTTGGGCTCTCCTGAAACTGTAATCTTAAGACCTCTCCAGAGTAGGATTACAGGTATGTTACTGCGCTCACCCAGAATTGTTTTATATGTATAAAAATTTACATTTCTGTTATTTGACATTTTTTGAGTTATTAAGGATATGTGACAAGCTACATTGGTATCCCAGTTTAAATTGTGAAGGATTTTAATTAATCTCCTCAATTTTGTATTCTGACAACCAGGAATTTAGGACTCTTGGCAATATAGCTGTTGGAGGAATTTATATCCTTGATGTAGTAAACCAGTGGGACTTGCTTCTCTAAAGTATGGGAAGATTTAGCTGAAGCTAAGGATATAAAGTCAGGACATCTATGTTTACTTTTCTTTTGACTCTTTGTATGTCTTGGGAAAGTCACTTCCTGTCTTTTCTTCTATTCTCAGATTGCAAAGTAAGAATGAAAATATTTGCTTCCTCTATTTCTAGGACTTAGCTAGTTTTATTACAACTGATAGGTGTGTATGTTTTAAGTCTGAAAATAAGCCTGAAAACCTCTGAGCTTCTGTAAGCATAAGTGAATGTACATTGTAAGTTAGAGTCAGTCACATTTTTGTTTAGCATCTGAAAGCTGTTCCTACATTTTTTTTTGTCTGAGAATTGAGGGCATTGTTTTTGTCCACATAGGAATGTCAGATGTCAGAACCGCCCCCCTTTTTTTCTTAGTTATGAATAAACCCATCGTAATGTCAGGTTTTTTTTCATCAGTGTTCTGATGATTCAAGTATTAAACAGAAAGCAGAATGTATCAATTCTTTTGTTGTGTTCTGGGGTTGGAAATAAAATTTGATAGCTTTACCTTCTAACGTGTTTTCTGTATTTGCCTGTTTAATTTGCTCCCCCAAAATATGCTTTTCAAGCTGACCCACGTTTTCTTGTAAAATAATTTCAACTATATATTTATAGAGGATCTGGAAACTATAACTGTAAAATCTCATAAAACAGTGACAGATTTATATTATGATTTAAGAATTGGTAGTAATTTAACTGGCATATATTATCTGTAATTTAAAATTTAAGTGACAGAGGCCCAGTTGGAATGTCTCTGCCAAGCTGTCTATCCATCTATCCCTTTGGCTTAAAAAAAAAAATTCAACGGGGCTGGGAAGGTGGCTCAGTGGTAGAGCGCTTGCCTTGCATGCCTGAGACCCTGGGTTCGATTCCCAGCACCACATAAGCAAAAAGAAAAAAGCCGGAAGTGGTGCTGTGGCTCAAGTGGTAGAGCACTAGCCTTGAGCTGAAGAGCTGAGGGACAGTGCTCAGGCCCAGAGCTCAGGCCCCACGACCGGACCCAAAAAAAAAAAAAAAAAAAATTCAAAATTTAAAGTGGCAGCTCTGTCCAAGGAATTTTTAAATGAGGGAAAGGTGCTATGTTTTGAGACTGGTATCTTAGTCTAGCCTGAAGAAGACAAGACATTCATAACAACAGAATTAGGCTTGGCCTCTCAGTGACATCACATTTTTGATAGGCATTCAGAGTATTAGGAGTGTTAGGCCTCTCAGGTCTGGTTTAGAATACTGCTGACTTTGTGCGTCTTCCTTTGCCAACCATTGGTGGTCTGGCCAAGTACATGCTGAATTGTCTTCTTTTAAAATTTCTGATTATATAATATGTCTTTGCCTTTACCAGTCCACATGATTCCAAAATGTCTCTTAATGTTCAACTCAGGATGCCCGCCCCCCCAACTTGTTTGTGCCATTAGTTTGGTAATTAATCATGTACTGTCCTGTGAAAGAACTGTTGTATTATATTGTAGAACGACTAAGCTCTTGTATTATTGCCTGGTTTTTCTCATGCTTAGATTCTTTCCTCACTTGGATTGCTATTAGTTCCTTGACCCAAAGAACCTAATTCTTATTTCCTCCACAAGGAAAAAGCAATGTACTTTGCTTAAATGACTTTTCACTGAAAACAATTTTTAGTCTTTCTTTCTCCTTTCTTGTGTATTTGTAAATTTCTTATTTTTTCCTAAGATACACCATAGCATTTGCTTATTTATAATTTTAATTTTTCTCTCCAGTTAAAAAATTACTAAATATATAGAGCTACCTTTCCCTTCAGATTACTCCTTCCTCCTATCGTTTTCTTTCTTGATAATGCTTAAAAATAAAGCTGGGCGCCAGTGGCTCACACCTATAATCCTAGCTACTCAGGAGGCTGAGATCTGAGGATTGGGGTTCAAAGCCAACCTGGGCAGGAAAGTCCGTGAGACTCTTATCTCCAATAAACCACTAGAAAACCGGAAGTGGCGCTGTGGCTCAAACAGTAGAGCGCTCGCCTTGAGCTGAAGAACGCAGGGACAGAGCCCGAGCCCAGAGTTCAAGTCCCATGATGGCCAAAAAAAAAAAAAAAGAGGCTAACTTCTTTGGAGAAATACTTCAAGGCTGTAAATAAATGAAAATAAAGGGTTACATTTCTATGAAAGGCAGTGAAACCCTAGGTTGGATAGCAGTGTCAAAGCCAGTATGTTGGTCTTGACCCTTGAAGGCTGTCAAGAGGCTAGAGGTGATGTGTGGTATAGGTTCCCTGAAGCAGAGTTCTTTTACTTTCATTTGAGCGGCCCCAACATCCCATTCCATGCTGGTTATAGGAATGTGTTGGGTTGAGGAGAATGTAAGTAGTATCTTAATCCTTGTCCCATTTTCTCTAATAATGTTTACTCTTCTGTTGAGCCAATTGCAGAATAATGGAGTTTTTCATTTCTAAAGCAGTCCCAAAATTCTACCACATTTTTCTTGGTCCTTGAGCTTGACCTGGGCCCTGTCGTGAGCTCTTTCACTCAATGTTAGTGTTCTGCCACTTTGAGCCGCAGCTCCACTTCCGTTTTCTGGTGGTTAGTTGGAGATAAAAAATCTCACCAATTTTCTTGCCTGGGCTGGCTTTGAACTGTGATCCTCAGGTCTCAGCCTCCTGAGTAGTTAGGATTATAGGCTTTGAGCCACCAAGGCCTGGCCTTCTACCACATTTTTTTTCCCCCTCAGTTTTCTAGTTCCTGGTTTCAAAATACAGGGGATTACCTTTTTAAAAAACTTTTTTTTGGTCAATGAATCGGTACTTGAAACAAACCTCACACTTAAAGGTTACTATTCTGAGTAGCCATCGTGACATAAGTTTGAAGATAACCATCTCTTATTGGACTTTCTTACACATACTGTCATGTGTGCTAATTGTTTGGTGACTTGCCCCTTAATTAAGTTTTTACTTTAACCAAAGATTGGTAGTAGAATAGGATCAGATCTCTGTTTTGGAATGAAAAACTGCTTCAGGGTTGAAGTATATTAAGACCTGGAGGGAAAGGTTAGTTTCAGAATAAAATGTGTGCTTGAAAATCTTTTTGGGTACATTTTTTTTACCCTCTCAAATATGTTGACATTGTAAAAAATAGTTTCAACTTCTTGTCAAATGAAGGGGTGTGATATATTTAATCTGTCTTCCAACAAAACCAAAATATCTTTTGTCAATCCACCAAATTCTAAATCTGCCTGTGGTCATTAGTGATTTATTTACTGTCTCCCTCATTATTGTTCTCTTTCTAAACACATTAAAGAAGTTGCTGACAATTTTTTAGCTTTTGTCAGGAAATTCTGTCATTTCTACTATGCTTTAATCCTTCCTCTTTTGGCTCACCTACCCTTGACATGCCAGAGGGCAAAGGACATGAGTATTGGGCCTGTGTGTGGTGTTGGGTATATCTCAGAAAAGCTGCAGCAGGGCTGTGATTCTCTTCACTCAGTCTGTTCTCGAGAAGACACATATGGCCAGTGGCCCAACGTTATCCATAGCATGTAGAGAACTGAATCTTGTATACCAGCACTTGGAATTTATAGAAATTGAAAGCTCTTTTAGAATCTATTAAAAACATTGGACTAAAGCCAGGTGCCAGTGGCTCATGCCTGTAATCCTAGCTACTCAGGAGGCTGAGATCTGCAAAGCCAGCCCGGTCAGGAAAGTCTGTGAGACTCTCATCTCCAATTAACCACCAGAAAACCAGAAGTGGCACTGTGGCTCAAGTGGTAGGGCACTAGTCTTGAACTGAAGAGTGCAGGGACAGCACCCTAACCCAGAGTTCAAGCCCTACCACTGACAAAAACAAAAAACAAAAAACCCCCATTGGATTATTAAAAAAACAAAACAAAAACCTATTTCTTCCTGTAAGGGGGCTACATGAATTAAAGCAGTGATAAATAGTCTATCCAGTTGATACTTTACTATCTAATTAACCACATTCTGAAACAGTTATGTAAACAGATGCCTCTTAATATTCTGAGGACACTAATATCAAGACAAAAACGTCTATTCTATCTTTAAATGATCTGTATTTCATCACAATGTTCCTCTTTCACAAATGTATCATCTCAGCCTGTTTTGAGGATGAGACTTCTATTGTACAACAATCTAGTTATTCACACAGGAAGAAGCTTAATCTGTGTTTTAGCATGACCTGCTTGTTATAGTCATTGATGACTTATTCTATATATCTGTCAGCCAGAATTTGTGAGTCAGATTTAATGTACATCAGATAGAAATGCTATAAAAAGCTGTCTTCCGTAGCACAGAAAGACTGTGTGACTTAAATGTCAAAATTGATAGTAGTAAATAGTTTTGGAATCTGCTAGCTAGCCTTGAAGTTTGTTTACTTACTGTTTGTGAAATAAGATCTAATGGAATGGTGCCTATCAATTTTTGTTTTCATACT